>NC_141292.1:897500-1140000 GCF_037954325.1 Fistularia commersonii
TCTCACCCTATTCTCTGGATCCTCCTCTTTCACCCCACTGTCCTTCATATCCTCTCTCACCACATCCATCCATCTTCTCTTTGGTCTTCCTCTAGACCTGCTGCCTGGCAGCTCCACCTTCAGCAACCTTCTAACCAGATCTTTGCCCTAGTTTGGACATGATAAGAGGAGTGTTCATGTCCAAACCATCTCAGTCGTCACTTTGTCTCGGTCATACATGTCCTGCACCTCTCTGACAAATTCATCTTTTCCTTTGGTCTTTTCCCCTTCAGGGTCTCCACAGTGAATCCACCTTCTCCATCTCACCTACTTCTCTGGATCCTCCTCTCTCACACCAACAACCTTCATATACTCTCTCACAACATCCACCCATCTTCTCTGTTCTTCCTCTCGACCTCCAGTTCCAGCATCCGTCTACCAATAGCTTCACTCTCCCTCCTCTGTCCATGACCCAACCATCTCTGACCTTCTCTCCAGAACATCTACCATGTGCTGTCCCTCTGAAGGACTCATTCCTGATCCTCTCCATCCTGGTCACTCCCAAAGAGAACCTCAACATCTTCATCTCTGCCACCTCCAGCTCTGCCTCCTATCTTTTAAGACCTTAAAACACCTGATAGCCTTAACTTTGACACTTTATATTTTATTGTATTTCTTATAGCTTGTTCTCTTAAAACGTGCAAAATGATAAATAATGGCAAATGGCAAATAATGAATATACCAGGGATGTTATTTTACTCATTTAAAAGACATTGCCATTTTCAGTGGACAGTGCTTGTAAGAATAAGAAATACAATAAAATATAAAGTGTCAAAGTTAAGGCTATCAAGTGTTTTAAGGTCTTAAAAAGTACAAAGATTTGAAAAATCCCTTCGGCTGAAGGAAGAGGAATTAAAAAGAGGAATTAAAAACGCTCTGACCCTTCTTGAAGATGACATCTGTGTTCAAGGTCCAGTCCAGTTTATTGTCCAAGTGGACACCCAGGTATTTGTAGGTGTCCACAATGTCCACTTCTGTACCCCTGATGGTGACCGGATTCAGGCGGTTCCCCTTTTGGAAAAGCCAAAAGAAGAAGGGGAGTGTGTTTGTGGGGGGGTTGAACCACAAATTGAAGGTGATAGATATCGATCCCCGTCCCTGTGCCGGTCCGATGTTAGACTGGTGCAGGACATGTATGCTCGTTGTGAGACACTGGTACGGTGTGCTGTAGGGGTAACAGAGAAGTTCAAGGTGGAGGTGGGACTCCATCAGGGATCAGCTCTGAGCCCCTTCTTGTTCGCAATGGTGATGGACAGGCTGACAGATGAGGTTAGACAGGAATCCCCATGGACCATGATGTTTGCGGATGACATTGTGATCTGTAGTGAGAGCAGACAACAGGTAGAGGAACATCTAGAGAGGTGGAGGTATGCTCTGGAAAGGAGAGGAATGAAAGTTAGTCGCAGCAAGACAGAATATATGTGTGTGAATGAGGGGAACTCGGGTGGAACGGTGAGGCTACAGGGAGTGGAGATCAAGAAGCTGGAGGATTTCAGGTACTTAGGGTCAATAGTCCAGAGCGTAGGAGAGTGTGGAAAAGAGGTGAAGAGACGGGTCCAAGCAGGTTGGAATGGGTGGAGAAAAGTGTCAGCGGTCCTATGTGATAGAAGACTTTCAGCCAGAATAAAAGGAAAGGTGTACAAGACAGTGGTGAGACCAGCGATGATGTTTGGACTAGAAACTGTTCCAATGACCAAAAGACAGCAGGCAGAACTAGAAGTTGCGGAGATGAAGATGTTGAGGTTCTCTTTGGGAGTGACCAGGATGGAGAGGATCAGGAATGAGTCTATCAGAGGAACAGCACATGTTAGATGTTTTGGAGAGGTCAGAGAAGCCAGACTGAGATGGTTGGGTCATGGACAGAGGAGGGATAGAGAATATATTGGTAGACAGATGCTGGGATTGGAGCTGCCAGGCAGGAGGTCTGGAGGAAGACCAAAGAGAAGATTTATGGACGTCGTGAGAGAGTATATGAAGGTAGTTGGTGTGAGAGAGGAGGATCCAGAGAATAGGGTTAGATGGAGAAGGTGGATTTGCTGTGAAGACCCCTGAAGGGAAAAGACCAAAGGAAAGGAAGAATTTGTCACAGGGGTGCAGGACATGTATGACCAAGACAAAGTGATGACGACGATGGCTTAAATATGAACACTCTGTTCATGTCTAAACCATGGTGAAGATCTGGGTAGAAGGTTGATGAAGGTGGAGCTGCCAGGCAAGAGGTGTGGAGGAAGACCAAAGAGAATATTTATGGACGCAGTGAGAGAAGATATGAAGGTAGTTGGCGTGAGAGAGGAAGATCCAGAGAATAGGGTTAGATGGAGAAAGTTAACTCGCTGTGGCGACACCTGAAGGGAAAAGCCGAAAGAAGAAGAAGAAGATATCGATCCCCGCGCTGAGGGAACAACGGCAAGGAATCGAGCGAAGGATACAAGTGAGGAAGCGGGCAAGGAGACACGGAGAGCGAATTGGAACGGGACAGCGCTTTGTTCGCGGCGGGGAGGGCAGAGCGGCCGGGAGCTGCGTTGGCCGCCTTCAGTCGTTCACGATCCGCCGGACGGCTGAGAGGATCGCCTCCCCCTCGGTTGTACCTGCGCCGGAGCGCTTCTACCGACACATTCGTCCGTCTCTCTCGCCGAGGATTTCTTTCCTTTTTCCCCCTCCTGCCGAGGGATGTCAAAGCGAGTGCGAAGCAGAGAAGTCTGCGCCGATTGCAGTGCTCCGGGTATGGATGTCAAACAAGCTAGCGTTAGCCGCTTAGCTAGGGATGAGCAGCTAGCTGTTAGCTAACTCAGCTAATCCCCCTCCCACACTCCGGTAATTGGCAATTAACTTAGCGGGCTAATTGTACATTCTCTTCTCGGGGGAAACGGGTTGAAAATATGCCCACTTTGTGTTATTTTCCGCGGCGGGGCGATGCCGTGTGGTTCCCCAAAAGGGGAGATGGTCATGGTTCCAAGCCGAGAAAAAAAAAATAAATGGGAATAAAATAAGCAACTAAATGTGCTTAAAGTTCCGGGTTAGCATGCTAGGACCGAAGTGTACCCTAAGACAAGTAGGCTAATGTTGGGTTCGCGTACATGACTTCCAACGTGGGGACTAGTTACTTGCGGGTATCTCGGTTTTGTAAGACTAGTTATGGTCCCGTTTTCTTTGGGGAGGGGAGGTTTAAGGCGTCTTCTTCTCCCCCCCTCTTTCCCGGACCCGCTGGGTCTTGCAGAGCCTCGCTGGGCCTCCGTCAACAGAGGGGTTCTGGTGTGCGATGAGTGCTGCAGCATCCACCGGGGTCTGGGACGGCACAGCTCCCAGGTCCGGCACCTGAGCCACTCTCCGTGGCCCCCCTCCCAGCTACAGGTAAGGGAACCCCCCCTTAAGCGAGTAGGTCGTGTTTGAAATCCAAATTGTCGATGTCAACTTCATGATTTCCTCTGCACCCTCATCCTTGAAGGCCTGATCCTGGATTTGTGCAAATCAGTTTTGAGGTACAAACCTTGAAATTAAATCTCTCTGACAGGAGGCCTTTCTATGTGGAGTTTGCATGTGGGGTTTCTCCCACTGTCCAAACACATGCAGAGGGGGAATTGATAAAAATTGCACCAGCGAATGGTTGGTTGTGTCTATGTGCGGCCCTGCGATGGACTGGCGACCAGTTCGGGGAACCAGCATCTCCCTGCAACCCTGGGTGCAGGATAAGCGGTCGATAACGGATTGATGTAAAGTATGGGTGCATGTGTCACATTTTGCAAAAGCGCATTTCGATATGGCGAAGTTTCCTTCATCGCACCTTGGAAAGACAAGCGATCCAGTCAAATTTACGGAGCCTGTAACGATTGTGGTCTTGTGTTGTTATTTAAGCTGCTACCTCGGCCAGGTCCGCCTCACCAAACGATGGTTTGCGGTTAAATAAAAGGTAAAATGAAACTGACAGATTTCCTTAAATGCGGCCAAAACAACAACAACAACGAACGAGTTGGATTAAGTGGGACTGTGCTGCTGCTCTCAGCTTTGTAGAGGAGCATATTTTCACAACAATCCCGCTTTGGTATTTGCACCATTTTCATTCATGGTTTTCAAGGCATCAGTTTTTCCATTTTCCTTCTCCTCATAGTGGATGTGAAGCACCAGTGTAGCGGCTCTTGGTTAAGACTAATGTGTACAATAACAACTATTTATTCCAGATTAAAAAAAAAAAAAATTTTTAATTGAGCATTTTTCGCATCGCTCTTTTATCCTCTCGCATCGTCCTTTTAAACATTGAAATAAAATGATTAATTGAGATGGAGAGACTGCAGGAGTGTTCGTGTTAAACCGATAAATTGTCAACTCAGTGTCACGCTTTGGTTAAAAAGTTTCCGTGGTGTCGCAAACAGATGAAGACATGAAAATGAGAATTCACACAAATAAATAGAGGAACTCACTGAGCGCTGATTTAAATCAAGCCTGTCAGGGATTCATTGTAATTGTCCCTGTTTATAATAAGCTGAAGTAAAAAAAAAAAAGAAAAGGAACTTGTGCTCCAGAAAAGAACGCCATGTGTTTAAAAACCTGCTCTGCTGCTAAAACGCAACACTTTTGCTGTTTGTTTTTGTCTCTGAGCCGACGTGTTGCTTGTGACGGGTTGCTTAAATGTCATGAACAGGCAGTTTTGTCTTTCTCTTCAGTTTATTCTTACCAGTGTTCTTGAGTGACCGAGTACTAGCAGCTGTTTAATCAAATATGTGACTGCTTTATATGAACATTTCTGACATTTTCTGAACATTTTTTTCCCCATGAGAACTGTAAATGTAAATGAATGTTTAGAAATTAGACACTAGTCAGAATATAGTAGTGGGCCAATAAACAATAATCCGGTATAGTTACTGTCTGTACTGCAAATTTCCACCCAAAGCGAACTGTTCCTTAGTGTTAAACGTTGGCACGAGTGTCCAGTTCTCTCCCGTCGGCTGATATGCTACCCGGCCTCGGGCCCACTGTCAGCGTGAGATGAAAAACCCATACCCCTAGATTCTATTCTGAGTTGTTCTTGGGTTGTTTTTCACCAAAAATTCCAGAAATTCAACCTCAGATGCTGCTAGCTTTCAAAAAATGCATGCGTTGGAAACTTGCAAGCCCTCCCGGCCCGCTCCATCGGAGTGACATTACTCCTATAGTTACACTGGCCTGAAGCCACGGCGACTTCCCCGCTAAATGTTTTTCCTCCTGGCGAAAACTGAAAACCGGAGACGTCGCCTATCCTCTCCGGAGTGAGCCGGTCGGTGGCTGCAGAACACCGCCGTTCATCGCACGAGCGCCACTCCTTCCCGAAGGATGCGCCGTCCGACCGCGCGTCCTCTTAATGCAGTAAAAATTCTATCCCTGGCTTTTTGTTCAGCTGCATCTTGAACACCCAGGGACCGGTTAACACCCTCCGGGGGAGCGCGACGGTCGGGGGTGGAGGCCGATGAAGGCATTTCACTCTGCCAGCGTTTGTCTGCGCTCCATTACTGAATGAAGCAGAGGAAGCTAAAGGGCCGTAAACCAGGCTCCGGTGGGAGCTCGTCCTCTCCGCTGTCCATCTGGCCCTTTTAACCCAACTATGACAGCATCCGTGACTCAGTTGGCTTGGTGATATCACTGGAAGAAACAGGAAGAGAGCGTTGCTGGGAAAAAATGACTGTAGCCCTTGTTTTAGATGTTTCACAATCACTCATTTGATATGTGTAAAATTAGAAGTAGGCTTCACCTTCCATGTTCCCCTGTGTCTGCGTGGGGTTCCTCAGGGTTCACTGGAGACCCTACATTGTTCAGATGTTGGAATGAGAGGGTGAATGGCTGAATGTCTCAGTATGTGGCCCTTTGATTGGCCGGTTCCAGGGTGAACCCTGCCTCTCGACCAATCACAGCTTGGATTAGGTTCCCTGCGACGCTGACCGAGCCAAGGAGAGAATTAATATCCATATTATCGTATTTATGTTACTATTTATATTACTATCCTCATTATAACCTGGCATAAAAATATTGGTTCGACTTTTTGACATTTTTTTTGTATAGTCCTCACAGCTCTTGACAATTTAAAATTGATTTCTAAACATTTTTTTCTGACGCATATTCACCTGATTGACGGAAGTCACCGCTGCAGAGACAGGTGAGTTACTAGAGATAGGTGAGTTACTAGAACAAAGAAATCATCTAAAATAAATGAGCTAATAAAGGGAAGTTAATAATATGGGATTTTCTTTAGGATTTTTTTTTTTAACAGAGGCCTTTAGCAAGAGTATAGACACACTTTGTTTTTATTTCTGACGCGCTATTTTTCAATACCAAAGCAGATGTGCTTTATATCTATTTCTCACTCCTGTATAGTTTATTCTTTCACTTCACTAAAAACAGCATTGCAAAATTACTGTGCGGGTCGTCATTGTGATTGTTAGAAAATCCAAGATGAGACGTTTTTAAAGGGGTTAATAGTGTGTGTTTCCCTTGGCTGCACTGAAGGAAGAAGACTTTGTGTTTCTGACTATGTGGTATCGACGCGGCCTCATCGATCGGCGTATCGGCTGTCTGCTCGAACCACATCATTGACAGCCGCAGAACAATAACGCAGTCAGCCCCGGATTATCTCGGGTACTTCAGTCCTACAATTGGACACCACTGTGAACCCATTCTCTCCCCTGTCTGGATGTAGATGGTCCAGACGCTCTACGGCAACGGAGCCAATTCCATATGGGAGCACAGCCTGTTGGACCCTTCCTCGTCGGTGAGCGGGAAGCGCAAGGCCAACCCACAAGACCGGGTTCAGTAAGTGCCGATGTTTATCGCGTCGGTTCTCGGTTTTGTCAGCGATTGTCGGGCTTTTGCGGCCATTCGGCCGCGTCTCTTCCTGGAGGAATGGGATGTGTCGCTGAGGATTCGTCCAGACTTAGAGAGCTCTGATGGCTACAGTGATCTTTTTCATTGTTGAGGTCAGCCAGCATGTATAATCGGTCCCCTGTTCTGTTAGCGTGATTCACGGTTTGACAACGGGAGCGTCGGCATGGCCTCGCATGGCTAATGCAACCTAGGGAAATGCAGTTTTGCGAAATTCTAATCTTGTTAGCGGTGTGGCGTTGATTGGGTAGCGTGTTTTGACGATGGTAATGTGATTATCCTGGTGAATGATTCATAAGGGGCTTATATAGCGGCTTAATTGTTAATGGTTTTATAACGAGTGGTGTGAAAGGCCTTTATGTTCTTCATCCATGGGCAACATGGATCTCACGTCTTATGTTTTTATCCCAGTCGGTGCAAGATGAATGAATAACCTGTTTAGTCGGCCATTAAAAGCAGTAAAAATATCTAAATGTTGGCATTAAATCATGTGAAAATGTGATGTTAATCTGCATTTATCCTCATGGAAATTGTAGAATTTATTTCATCGTCAGGTTTTTTTTTTTTTTTTTTTCATTCAAAGAAACGTGAATTACAGTACAATTATCAGAACGGGATACGTTTGAGCAAATCAAAAGTGAGATCGCAAAGAGGCAAACATTAAAAACAAATGGTTAACTAAATAAACTTGGGAATAGATAAAGATGAATAGTGACTGAAGCAAATTAGTTTATCCTTTAATTTCATGAGCTTGGTGAATTTAATTTCATATTAACTCATTGAGTGATTTGGCCATTTACCTGTATAGATTGAACTGCCTGGCTCTTCCAAACACAAGTTTTGTGCTTTTGTTCCACAGAAAATAAACAGCGAGGCATATTGTAAAGAAATAGCCTGATTCAGAGCGGCAAGGAAACGAATGAATTACTAAATGTTCCTAAATACAAATGTAATGATTGAAATCGGTGACTGTTGTTGTGCAAATACCAAGAATACTGTGACACCCGGCAAAAATATTAGCAAAAATACGGAGTGATTGGTGTTCATCCACTCCATTATTATAGGCCGATGAGATAAATATGAAATTATTTTCCCAGTCCCAACAAAACAGAGTTCATAAAGGCGAAATACCAGATGCTGGCGTACGTCCATCGGATGCCTTGCAGAGAAGACGACAGCGTGACTGCCAAGGACCTCAGTAAGGTGCGTCGTTTCCTCCCCTGTTTCATGCACTTGTTTGATTTTTCACAACCCGTCTCATCATTTCATGTCGGGTCCAAGGTTTTCTCCCAGTCCGTTTTTCAACCAATTAATTTCGCCGGCGTCAAGCCGTGACTCAGATTTTCACATCAAGGCCGCGCCGGGACCGGGCGACCAAATAATACATCCTGATGGTCCGATCCGCTCCGGCGGCAGCTGCCGTCGTTTCACACTCATCCCAGACTGGTGCTCTGAATGTCACGTTACGGCTCGATAAATGAGTAAGAGTTGGATTCCATCCACATGAATGGCTGGTAGTCCTGTATGCCTGCATGCACAGATGAGTCACAGCTGAAAAATCAGGATTTATTCTGAGGCCGGTGTGTGTGGGCGATTACAAGGAGCGTGTATATGTGTGTGACGCAAATCTGGAGTTTATTTAAGTCGCGGTATTGGAAGATTTTGCGTCATTTCTATCGATGTAACCGTTATCAAACCCCCCTGACTGTCTCATGATGATTTTAAGAATAGATGTACGGCTACAGTAGAATCTCGAGTTCTCGTGGATACTCAGCTTTGTGTTTTGAAACCCGTGTCTCTGTCCATGAAGTGGCGTTTAAAGACAGCGGGACACAAGCTAGCCTAGAGAAAATCATGGAAAAACACCAGCGAGGTGCGTGTGTGTGTGTGTTGTGGACTCGTCCGTGAAGAGAGGGAGAAGTTGTTGTGATGGAGAGCTGAGCCTGTGAGAAGGCGGGAGATGTTGGCGAGGATTTTTTGTTGCGGCGGACGGCGGGAACGTGGGCGGACGAGGCATCGGAAGAGGCGTTCAAAGCCGGTCGGGGACGGTTTGACAGTTTAGATATGACGTGGAGCAAAGTTACATTTAGCATAGCATTGTAGCATGAAGGAGCCAGGAAGTTAAGGATGGAGAACCGGATGAAAAATTAACCTCCGCCGCCGCCGCCGCCATCTTCATCCCAGCTTCAGAGTAAATACAAAAAACGCTTTGTTTCTTTACATTCTCCTTTATTATCTCGTGATTTTTAAGCACTTTTTTCTTCACAAATCCAGGGACTGGAACAGATTAATAGCGTTTCAATTCTTTTGAACGGGGGGAAAATCAATTCGGTCTACAAGCAAATTGAGCTACGAGCTCAGTCACAGAACCAATCAAACTCCGAAGTCAAAGTATCGCTGTCTATTTGTAAACCTCGGCGGTTAGAAGCGCACACAGAAACGTGAACGGGTAAAAGATGCTGCCACCAGGGATGGAGTTCACTCCTCGGGCTTCTCTCCGCAGCAACTGCATTCTAGCGTTCGGACGGGGAACCTGGAGACGTGCCTCAGGCTTTTGTCTTTGGGGGCGCAGGCCAACTTCTTCCATCCAGTGAGTGGGATAATCTTGCTGAATAATTGTTTCCAGCGTGAGCCCCGTGGTTATTACTTCTAATGACACGTTTTGTTGGGGCCGCAGGAGAAAGGAAACACTCCGTTGCATATAGCGGCAAAGGCCGGGCAGATGTTGCAAGCAGAGCTGCTGGCAGTGTATGGAGCCGATCCAGGGGCTCTGGACTCCGGTGGAAAGACTCCCATCGATTACGCAAGGTTAAACACACTTTGTTTTGATTTATTTGTGCTATCTCTTAACAGTATCTGCCTTAAAATTGAATATTTAATCCCACAAAAAGCGGCGACGCATAAAATGACAGTCACTGCCCGGTGAAGGTGTTTGGAAAGCACTTCACATGTTGTCTTTTTCACACTAATTTGTCAACTTTACAATAATAATTATCCTGCCAAGTCTTTAAACTGCTAACTGCTAACTGCTAACGGTTACGCATGACCGGTCTGTGGTGTGATCGCAGTCGTCGCCTCCAAACACACAGATGATTGTATTGTTCTCCGGACTACAGGAAATGATGAACATCCCCCGCAGAGATTTAAATATACACATACAAAACACCCGGATGTCTGTACTATTTATGTACCGCCACTAAAACTCACATTTCCACTTCACGAGAACGCGAAAGAAGAAGATGTTAATGAGCTGCTTGGTAAAATCGGGGGGGGGGGGGGGGCGTCAACCCACGCAGCTGTTTGTGGAGATGAATACAATTTTTAAAATATTTAGCATGCCGTGAACAATAGACATACTGAAAATAGAGACCGGAGAATGAAAGGGTCGCTTTGTAGCAGAGCTGGTTTAGGAAAAGCTGCTACAGCATCAAAAAAAAGAAAAATTCAATAACAATAAGGGCAGGGATTTGTTGGATGCTGCAGGGGAATGTCTCTCACGCTTGTCCAGCATTTGCAAATTTTAGATGCCAAGTACAAATGCTGTGTTTCTCAAAGCGGTCCGTTCCTCCCGTCGGCAGGCAAGCCGGGCACCAGGAGCTGGCGGAGCGGCTCGTGGAGATCCAGTACGAACTCACCGACCGCTTGACCTTCTACCTGTGCGGCAGGAGACCAGGTGGGTTTGCTCGGACGAACCCCGCGTGGAAGTTCTACTCCGTGTTTGGCTGACGACGCCGTTGTGTTGCAGATCACCGAAACGGGCAGCATTTCATCATTCCACAAATGGCGGACAGGTAACGGCTCGGGCAGAAATCTACCTGCCGCTTCCACAAAATGAAATTTAGTCGCCCCCCCCCCCCGGCCCCTCGGAACCGTAATGACATTATTGGCATCTGCTTTGTGACTGATGGTGGCCTCCGCGGCCCCGGAGTGGAAATGAGCTTGTTTTGTAGCTGCAGAATGTACATGTTAAAACAAACCCAACATTTATACGTCAATTGACATCCCGCTTGTTTCCACTCTGCCTTCCTTTGACGGCTAAGAAATAAGTAAGTAGGTTTCCACCGTTTCTAATTTCTGTGTAAGTCTTCTGCCTGTGGAGCTGTTTTTACCGAATGTTAAGCGGATGGAATTTCTCGCCCGAAGCAGTCTAGATCTGTCCGAGTTTGCAAAAGCCGCAAAGAAGAAGCTCCAGTCTGTAAGTCATTTTCTCCTTTTATTTTTTTTAATTAAAACAAAAAGAAAATCTCCCCATTCTGCATTGTTTCTCGCTTGCGCCGCAAATAAAAGGCATCTTCGTTTTGTTTTGTTCCAGTTAAGCAACCATCAGTTTGAAGAGCTCGCCATGGATGTTTATGATGAAGTTGACAGAAGAGAAACAGATGCAGGTTTGTCCGTATTTCTTGCACGCACGTGTCGCTTTGTAAGATCTGCTACGACTTCGTAGCCGCGCATTATCGCGTGTTCTGTTTAATCGATGTCATATTGTTGGTATGTTTCAGTTTGTTTGGCCACTCAGAATCACAGTACACTCGTAACAGACACCACCGTTGTGCCTTTTCTGCCCGTGAATCCTGAATACTCCTCAACTAGAAACCAAGCAAGTGCTCCTGCCATCTCTATCCGCTTTTCACTCGCGACCCGCCGCTTTTCTCTCGACGTGATCGCCGCGCTCTCCTTTCTCGTAGGGGCGTCAGAAACTGGCGAGGTTCAGCGCGCACGAGTTCGCCACCCTGGTCATCGACATTTTAACGGACGCCAAGCGACGGCAGTGGGGTAACTCCTGCGAAATTCCCAAAGGTACGGCAGAGGTCCTCGCGTTTCAGCTGCAGATTCTGTCCCGCTAGCCTCCGTCCGCGCCGTGGGAGTGGAACTGAAAGGAAGCCAAAGGAGATGCGGAATTCCACCTGGAGCCTTGCGTCTGCGTGAGGCCCGTGCAGGCTCCGCTATGTAGGCCACACTTGGAATGAAGACCATATGCACCCATGTTTGCTCTGAAACGCTGCCAAACACACGTTGTCAATTGGGATCTAAATCATGAAAACTCCCGCGCTACGTCAGCGGGAGAATAGGTCATCCTGCTCGCTCGTACTCCGGATACCTCCTTTTCGTTTTATCGCTAGTTCTGCAAACCGGTGTTGTGTCGCCCTGGCAGACAGCGTGGAGCTGATCCTCCAGGGGATAGACAGTCGCCACAACAGCGACGGCCAGGACAACGACCAGCCAGATTACGACAGCGTGGCGTCGGATGAAGATCCGGTGCAGGAGGCGACCTGCGGGGACGGCTGCAACGACGGAAGGGCAAAGGTTTAGTCCGTTCTCACGGTTAAATACCACATACCTGCGTTTTTGTTTCCCTTTTTGAACGCCGGGGATAAATCTTTGTCGGCGCACCGCGTTCCCCCGCAGAGCTCCGAGTCGTCCGACCTGTCCGACGGCCCGATCACCGTGCAGGAGTTTATGGAGGTGAAGAGCGCTCTGACGGCGTCGGAAGCTAAAATACAACAACTGCTTAAAGTAAACTGCCACCTGAGCGAGGAGCTGCGAATGATGCAGAGCAAGGTCGGAAATCTCACGTCCTCGTAGCCGAAGCGGCTTTTGTTGTCTGATTGTTATCTGTCGTTTATTTCTACGCTTTATTTTCCTTCTGTAGCTCAGCGTGTTTCAGCATAACAGACAAGGAACAGTTTAGAATTCATGACACGTCGCGTGCATTCAACAGTGAACCGTTGTCTTCGGGCCGGGGAAACATTCTTTGATTTATAAATAAATGAAAACTCAATAAGACGTCAAAAACGTTAGCCGTAAATCTCCGGGGCAATTCTGCGCTTCCCGTCCCGGCGCGGAAAAATGATTCTCTTGTATCTTTTTTTTTTTTTTGGGCTGAAATTCTCGGGATAATAAGAGACCGTCATCTGGTCATCTGACTTCCTGCGGTTTGCCGTTTCACTGGAGCTAATTCAACGGTTCTTTGTGTCGTCGTCGGAGGAGGAGGAGGAGGACGGATCCTGTAAGGGTCCCAGTGAGGGAGCACGTGTTGCCTTGTTTAGCGGGACTCGGCTGAAATCTGCATCAACTGGAACGAGAGTTGTTAAGAAAAGATCGACACCTCCTCCCGTTTCGGTCGCACGACAAAATAATGGACGCAGTTAAAGATTAATTTCAAACGCTGCAGTTTAAGGACGAAAACACACACACACACACACACTTAGAAAGGGCTCGTATTGGTGACAGCTTTGACCTTGTCCGGCACAGAAGGACACGCCGTCGTCTGTTTCAGTCCGAGCGAGACCGAATATCATGTTACGTCGGAGAAGATCTGAAACCAGAGATGGTCACAAAGTCTTTTTTTTTTTTTTCCCCTCATTGTTCTCTGCAGGTGTTGTTTTTAGCGCTCTCTCGGTAAATAAGGGCCGTCTCTGCCGCGGTATTTTCCCAAGGGCTCTGATGTTCAGCAGCTGCTGTCAAAACAGTGTCAGCACTCGAACTTCCTTCTTTTTTGTTGTTGTTGTTGTTGTTGACGTGAAACCAAAAACAACAGGCGAGTTGAAGAGGGGTAGCTTCTCTCCCCGAGCGCTCTATTATTAATGCCCGGCCTTTGGAAGGAGATCTTTCACTGCGTGGCGTCGTACCAAATGGCGTTTTGTCCCCCTCCTTATCATCCGCAGCTCAACTCCCTGCAAACGGAAAACACCACGTTGCGATGGCAAACCCCCGGCGGACAGCAGAACCCCCAGGGGCCTTTGGCTCGACACCCGGCTCGCGGAGGCCGAGCCATGTCCATGTACGAGACGGGCTCGTCTCCCAAGCAGTTCCCCCACCGCGCAGACGCCTCCCGGCACCACGACGGCGTGGTCTTACAGCCCTTCCCCACCAACGTAAGCGCCGAGGCTCCCGCGCCGCCGCTCGGTTGTTCCTCGGAGACGGATGCCTGGCTCGGGGCTGGTGTTTTTGTTTTTTTTGTTCATTTGTTTTTCATTCATTCATTCGATGAATTGACGAATTCATTGCATCTCAATAGAGTACGCTCTGCTTGGTTTGACCCTTTTTTTTCCAGATTGGGAGGGGTCCTTTGGGGACGGCCGCCTCCTCCCTCCCTACCTTCCCCTCTTCCCTGTCCTGGTCCTGGGACGAGAGATCTCGAAGGGTTAAGTACTGAAGTTCCTCTGGGTCCAGAGGCGGCACCAGGGGACCTTTGCAAACTCCCGCTTCACCCTGTAGTCTTCTGTCCTTTTACTGTTTTCCCCCCCCCCCACAAAAAAAGGCTTTTTACCAGCATCACCTGCCTGGCTGCATCTTCTACGGTTCAGAACAACCGTTTTCCTTCAAATCCAGACGGATCAGAAAGCAGTGACCCGTGAGCTTCAGAGTCTTGGCCGCTCACCATGAGCTCATCTTCCTCCTCAGGACTTCCTTGCATCTACTAATCGCATCCTCCGCTCAGCATCACGTCACGGCGACGCTCCCGTCGTTCGTTCGTTTCGGCCTCCGTCCGCTCGAAACCAAACCCGCGATGTTCGACCTCGGCTTCCCTTCCAGAAACGCATGATTCTGAATTCTGTGTGCAGAAGCTGCTTCTTTTAAAGCTTTGGTCGTGCAGAGCGTTGAAGTTTGGTGCTGATGGTCCTTCAGGGCTGCAGCCTGGAGGGACGGAGCACGGCGGCGGAGAACGATTACGACGCCACGCCGAACCACTCGGAGCTGGAAGAGCCCCGGTGAGGGTTTTATCTTTGACTCAAAGCCTCTGTCCGCTTTAAACTCTCGGAAACATTTGCGTATTTCACTGTTTTTGAACCAGCTTTTAGGAAGGTAAAAGCAAAAATCACTAGTTTTCAGTGGATTTTCCATTTTAGCCTTAAAGCCCTGGATTTGATACCACGTCGTGTGTTGTTATTATTAGTAATAGTATTATTATTATGATTATTACGCGGGTTCACGTTATGTAAAAACTTTTTTTCAACTTTATTATTATTATCATGCGGGTTCCAGTTATGTACAAACAGTTATTTCAACTTAATTCAATCACCCATCATCCATTATTATTACTATTATGCAGGTTTAGGTTATGTTTAAACTGTTATTTCAACATTATTATCATTATTATTATTATTATTATTATTATGTTTATTAATATTATTCTGCGAGTTCAGGTTGTGTATACACTGTTTTTTCAACTTTATTGTTATTATTATTACGCATGTTCAGGTTATGTAAAAACTGTTTTTTCAACTTTATTATGATTATTATGCGGGTTCCAGTTATGTACAAACAGTTATTTCAACTTAATTCAATCACCCATCAACCATTATTATTAATATTATGCAGGTTTAGGTTATGTATAAACTGTTATTTCAACATTATTATCATTATTATTATTATTATTATTATGTTTATTAATATTATTCTGCGAGTTCAGGTTGTGTATACACTGTTTTTTCAACTTTATTGTTATTATTACTACGCATGTTCAGGTTATGTAAAAACTGTTTTTTCAACTTTATTATGATTATTATGCGGGTTCCAGTTATGTACAAACAGTTATTTCAACTTAATTCAATCACCCATCAACCATTATTATTAATATTATGCAGGTTTAGGTTATGTATAAACTGTTATTTCAACATTATTATATATTATTATTATTAATATTATTATTATTCTTCTGCGGGTTCAGGTTTTGTCTAAACTCTTTTCAGCTAACAGGTTTGAGTCCACTGCTTCCTCATCAGCGTGGTTCAGTAAAAATGATAGATTTTAAAAATGTTTAATGTTTAATGTGTGGGACCAACACAGATGTTGTGGAGCAGAGTTCACTGCAGGAGGACTTTGCTCCTGTGTGCCAGCAGGCCTTCCTGCCTCGAGATACATACCTGACCTCTTGATAATATTCATTCCCATCTGATAACTAATGCAATTTGATCCCAAACGTGTACTTTATGAAGTTTTAAAGCTGCGAGACGCTCAAATTAAGCAAGGCAGAGTTGACTGAAACATGAAAAAATAACTTTGAATAAATATTTATACAGTCAATAATATATGGATGTGCTGTTTTTCCAGTTTTGATTGATTTCATTGGACCGTCACACTCGACTCCTATTGTATATACACACTGCTCAAAAAAATAAAGGGAACACTTCAAAAACACATCCTAGATCTAAATGAATGAAATATTCTTATGAAATACTTTGCTCTTTACACAGTTGAATGTGCCGACAACAAAATCGCACCAAAATGATCCATGGAAATCAATCGTATCAACCCATGGAGGTCTGGATTAGGAATCACACTCCAAATTAAAGTGTAAAAACAAACTCCAGGCTGATCCAACTTTGATGTAATGTCCTTAAAACAAGTCCAAATGAATGTGTGTTGCTTCCTGAGTGGACACTATGATTTCACACAAGTGGGATTGACTTGGAGTTACATTGTGTTGTTCAAGTGTTCCCTTTATTTTTTGGAGCAGTATATTGAACTACATTTGTGTTTTTCACACGGTATTATTGTTCGGTTGTACTTCTGTGTTAATCCCAAGGTGTGACCGAGTCCAATTCCCGGTATAAAAGCTGATTCTGAACGTCTCTGCGAAACCACATTGTTGAAATGAAGTCTCAAAACCCGAGGCGCTCCGAAAAACCAGGCCGACGCAAAATAAAATCATTGCAAACATGCAAAACGAGCCTCGCCTCCTCTGTCTCCAGCAGCCCCCTTCCGGCGTCGGAGGCGGCGGAGCCGGAGGACGAGGGCGAGGAAGACGGCGCCCTGCCGTGCACGGAGGACGTCATCTGCAAGACGGAGCAGATCACTAAGAACATCCAGGAGCTTCTGCGGGCGGCTCAGGAGACCAAGCATGAAAGGTACTGCATGTTTAACGCGCTAATCCGTGCTGTCGCCTCTCACACGGAATAAACTATTTTTGTTTGTATCGTTTGTCGTGCCTCCAGCCGTGTGGCGAGGGAGGGTTTCGTTACGGATTCTTCAGAACCGCGTTTTTTATTTCCGTGTTTTTCTCGAGAGGCCGACCGGCGCCTCCTCCACCTCCGTCTCAGCCGCTTCTTCTAGGTCAGCGGTTTCCAGTGGTTTTGCCCCTCGGGGGCTCGGACGCCGCCGGCTTTCAAACGGGCTGATTCACACCCGGGCGGCGAGGAAAAAACGGCGGCGGTATTAATAGCCCGTGCTCTGGGCTCGCCGTCCCTGTGACGGCGTGTCCGTGGGAGGTACGACTCGTGTCCGACGCAGGTGACCGCAAATACCTCACGCTTTTAATCCCCGTTCCTCTGAGACCAGCGAGCACACGGTTACATTCACACACCGGGATATTTAAGGACTTCCATTTTCATATTTTAACAGGACTTCATGGTTTTCTCTTTGTCTTTGTGACATAAATAAGCCTTGCCGATCTTGATACTTGGCTGACCCTCAAACTGTGAGGAGTTCCAGATCTCTAGTTGTTGTCGTGTCAACAAGCTTCCTTTAGGAGACAAAGGGGAAAAAACGATGCAAATATCCGATTCAGTTTGATATGAAAACAGTGTTATTTTGAACGCAGGTGTCTCTGAAGGCCAGGCCTGCTGTTATTTAGCCAAAATGTCCCCGTTCTCCTTTCTTTCCTGCCGCCGTCGAGCCGAACACACCGTCCTGCAGAGGGTGTCGTAACACCGTCTCTCTAGAATATCAGGAATTGTAGAATTACAACGGCACATTGAATAGAACTTTTCACGTGTCAATTCAACAAAACTTTTTTTGCCGCATCCTGTAAAATAGAAAAACCCCAGCAGCTCGGCCGGAGTGAACCTGGCGGTGGCTGCTCGGTAAGCAGATTCCCCCGAAGAGGACGGCTGACGCTTAAAAAAAAAAAAAAAAAGGATAAGCCCTTAAAAACACCTGGAGGAACTCTTTTCATTGCAGAAAAATCTCGTTCCGTGGTCGCAGCCGGTCCGGCTCGCAGAAACGGACCAGACCGAATGCCAGGATGGAAAGTGAACGGCGTGGACGTGGCTCTCGCCGTTCCCGAGAGCCGCGTGGATTTAGATCCCGGATCGAGATATTCTGTATTATTTTTGTTAAAAAAGCACGTAGATGTAAACGGTGTTGATCTTTGGCGCCGACCTCCCTCGGCTCACTCGGACCTTTGGCTGAAAGGGAACGATTCAGATCTCGTCGGATTAACGGAGGCTTTCTGAGTTACCATTCTGCCTCTGCGGAGGATTTTCACCCATTTGATCAAATTCAAGGTTCTGCCGCGGATGCGTTCCTGCTCTGGGACGCATTTCCATCCAAAGTGTCTTTTCTTTTCCACGAGTTCATCTAAATTCCGACGGCCTTCCAGCATCCTCCGGCACCCTGCCGTGGACCGAGCGCGCTCGTACCGGCGCTCCCTTCACGCTTGCGTGCTACATTTCAGTAGCGGAGCGTCGCGGCGCTCTCCGGCGCTCTCCGGCGCTCTCCGGCGCACACTGCTCCATTATACCCTCCCATGCCGCAGATAAACCCAGTATTGTTTCCCCCCTCGGGGTATTTGCTGCCAGAGAACTCACATTCCTTCAGAAGTTGTGAACTTGATACTAATGTTTGCTCTCCTTTTCCAACCCCTCGCCTGAAATGCAGGAAATATGTAGCACAACATCTATTTACATTTGTGCAAACATTTTAAAGCGGAGCGTTTTGTCTCCCCCAGCTTTCTGCCCTGCTCAGAAAAGATCTGCATGGCGGTGACGGAAATGGCCGCCCTGTTTCCCAAGGTAAGAAGCATCCGCAGGCTCGTTTAGAAACAACCCGAGCCGCCTCCGGCACAGATATCAAATGACTTTGTTGTGAGTCTGCACACACACACAGTTTATTTTTGGATGCTAACATTTCTTATGAAGTCTGCATCCTGGTGTGTGTGTGTGTGTGTGTGTGTGTGTGTTTTGCAGAGGCCGTCGTCGGAGACGGTGCAAGGCTCCCTGTGTCTGCTGACGTCCAGCGCCGGCCGGCTGCACGGGGAGTGTCAGAGCGCCGCCGAGCACCAGCGCTGCCCGTCGGACATCCAGCTGGTCACCCAGCAGGTCATCCAGTGCGCCTATGACATCGCCAAAGCTGCCAAGCAACTCGTCACCGTGACGACCAAAGAGAACAACAACTAACACCCTCCTCCTCCTCCTCCCCAACAAACACTTGTGACCTTCCCGAATACAACGCTAATTTCAGTGTAATCAGTGTTAACATCTTTTTTTTATATATATATATATTCCAATATTATTGATAGGAAAGTTCACATTCCTTGAAGTGGTCAAATTCCTTTTTCATCGAACGAATTAATCAGAAACTTTATTTATTGTTTTGTTTTGTTTTTTTACGTTGTAGAATGGAGTAAGCACCCGCCTTCAGAGATGTGAATAAAATATGTCCGCAAATATTTTACCTCACAGAGCGACAGGTTTGTTCCACGCAGGTTTCCCTCGAAAAGTGCAATGTTTGAACCCACGTCAAACCAAACATTTAGCGGTTGAGCCTTTTTTTTTTCTTTCTTTCTTTCTTCTTTTTTACATTGTAATTTTCACCGGCGGACGTCAGCCGAGTTATCCTTGAAATCTTTGCGAGGCCGACGTCGGGGAAAAACGAAGATCGATGAGTTTTATTTTTATCTTCGCCATCAACTAGCTTCTTCCCCGTGTTGCGTCGGTGCTTCGTCTTTCCCCGCTAAGCCTGCATTTATCATGTATCTCCCTCTGTGAGCGCACTCCTCACATCCAGACCTTCAGCTCACCGATAGCGGACGAGCGGCGAGAAGCGATTGGCACGACTTTTTCGATTTGTATTCGGAAGATAGCGTCAGTAAGGCGACCGCGGGGACGCTCTGCGCGGTTTAGCGTGTTTGCAAAGGAGTCGTTTTCCAACATTCGTCGATCGCAAAGACGGACGCCAAGAAGTGTCAAACAACAAGAAGTGTCAAACAACGCGACGTCAGTATTTAGTCCCGGATTGTTGTGATACCACTTTGCTTGTTTCGTGAGAAAACTGTGATTTTTCCGGGGTGCGTCGGAGGCCTCGGTCGGCCTCCGTCCATCCAGCGGGCGATGGCACTGCCGACCCCCCCTGTACGTGTCCCCCGTCCTTTTAACGACGTTATGCAAATATATAAAAAAAATATATGTATCAATGTCATTCTTGATCAGAATATTCCAAATGCTAATCTATTTATGAACTCTATGTGGTACCTCTGAGGAAATATCTGTTTATTTTCATAAGCTTTCGGTCCGTCCCGAGGCCCGGGACGCCCGGGACGGAGAACTTTCTGTGCTGCGACTCGGATCCGACGTGTTTTCTCTTTGAGCCGCTCGAGTTTCCAACCAGGGGTGGAAGAAGTCACGGCCTCCATCCATCCAACGCTCCACCCTTGCAGAAGGGAAGGTTTCAGGATGCCTTGTTTTTCTTCTGCAGAAGACCTTGTGTTCTCTCCATTCCCAAATAAAGTGACGTTCTAGATGTTCCTCACCAAACACTATCTCCTACGTGCACGACCTTCTAGATTCATAATCAACCCCTCCAGATGTGGCGCCTCGCCGATAACACTCGCGTCACCCGGAAGTCGTTTCAAAATAAAAGCACGGATCTCCGGGAGAACAACTTGTACTCGATTACTTTCCACTCCTGGTTGGTAACTTCTCCTCTTCTGGTCCCACAGCCGAGCCGCTGCTCCCAAACTACCCTGCCTTAGATTAATAAAGTTTCATTCAAACCTCTTGGCTTGTCCGAGCGTGTGTGTGTGTGTGTGTGTGTGTGTTTGCTGTACCTGTGAACGGAGGGCTGTGTGTGCCGCCTCTAGCGCCTCCCATCTGACAGCTGGAGTTCCGGGTTCCTCCTCCTCGTCCTGCAGCGGGTCGCTGGAAGCCGCAGATCATGGCTCTCCTGCTGGACAACCAGTTCCAGCCGCCGGCCGCCGACCGGAGCCTGGACACCGGGCTCTTCCTGGAGGCGGTCTCACACCTTCCGGCCTTCTTCGGTGAGTTCAACTCCTTCCTTCTGTCGATCCACCTGAGGACACACACACACACACACACACACACACACACACACACTAATCCAACACCGCGTTTTCACCCCCTACTTCTGCAGGATCCGAGCTTTAGAAAGAGACGAAGTCTTTGTTTACACCCCGATACACACACTACCCCCCCCCCCCCCCCCCCCGTGCACATTCATGGCATTTTTTTTACACACACACACACACACAGACACACACCACGTGCCTAGTCTCATTCATATTTCCCCCCTCCTCCCTCAGACTGCCTGGGCTCCAAAGTGTTTTCCATCATCAAGTCAGACATCAACGGGAACATCACAGTAAGAGAGCGTCGCCTCTTCAACCTCCTGCTGACAAGAGTGGATTCAACACACACACACACACACACACACTCCCTCCCTTCCTCCTCCGCAGAAAATTAGAGAAGTGTACGAGAAGGACCCGGGGAGGTACGTCACCCTGCGCCACATCCTGGAGGCCGAGCGTCAGGACCACGGGGCCAAGTGGCCCAAGGTCGGGGCCACCTTGGCCCTGATGTGGCTGAAGAGGTGACACACACACACACACACACACACACACACACACACACACACAGATGTCACATTCAAGAAAGTGTTTTTTTTCATGTTGTGATGCAGGGAAACAGCAGCACTTGCTGTTACGGGAGGTAAACACAGGGTGTGTGTGTCTAAATCTAAAGAGTAGTTATTGATTACCCATCTGATAACTCCATGTCTGCAGGGAAGGGTCAGGCTGGATGAACGGAAGAGTGTGTGTGTGTGTGTGTGTGTGTGTGTGTTCAGCAGTTTGGCGTACGCCAAGCCTGAATCCACAACTAACCAAAACCAAAACTAACAAAACCCGGTTTGTAGTTTCATTTGTTTTTTTTTCCCTTCTCGACCCGTTTTGCTGCAAAGGGGCAGGATTGCTGACACACACACACACACACACACACACTCACACATGAAAATGGGGTCGACTTTGAGGTCAAATCCAGGAGAGAATCAGCTCCTGGACAACATGGAGAAAAATGCAACGCCGATCAGATATGGCAAATATTGATCGCCAGGATTCTCGTGTGTGTGTGTGTCTGTGTGTGTGTGTGTGTGTGTGTGTGTGTGTGTGTGTGTGTGTGTGTGTGTGTGTGTGAGAGGTTGAGGCTGCCGGCGGGGGACGGACAGGGATTCTTTGTCTCTTTGTCTTTCCTCTCTGACACACACTCACACACGCACACACACACACACTTGACTTTTCTTTGCTGGATCCCGTGCTAGCTGGCTAGCATGCTAACACCTGTTATTACAAAAAGAATGTTTACGTGTTTGAACTCATTTTTGGGGCGAGTGAGCTGGTTTGCACGAAGCCCCGCCGGAGCCGTCGCCTTTTTTAAATGAGAATGCTGAGATTTCCAACTGTATTTGAATGCATCGCCCTCCAAAGGGGTTTAAAATGCACGGTGTGAACGAAGGACGCCGTCGCTTTTTTAAAATCTTTTATTTTGGTGCCGAAAATGCCTGACGCCTCGGACCCCCGGTCCCGCAGGGGCCTCCGCTTCATTCAGGTCCTGCTGCAGAGCCTGGCGGACGGGGAGACGGACGAGAACAACCCCGACCTGATCCGGGTCAACGTCACCAAGGCGTACGAGCAGGCGCTGAAGAGGTACCACGGCTGGATGGTCCAGAAGATCTTCCAAGTGAGATGAACTAACTCGAGGCGCAGGAAAATCAATATATCTTTTATTTTATCTTAAATATTTGTGTCCCGCTGTCCCGCAGACGGCTTTGTTCGCCGCCCCCTACAAGTCCCACTTCCTGAAGGCCCTGTCCAAAGGCGAGGAGGTGGCCGAGAGCGACTGCCTGGCCGACGTGCGCCTCTTCCTGGTGAACTTCACCGCCGCCGTGGACGCCATCTACCAGCTGTACGCCGAGCTCGACGCCGAGCTGGACTACACGGTATGACGTGCGGGATCCAGGTTTTAACAAAAAACAAACAAAAACACCATGTTTTTGAGTATTTTCTTGTGAGTTCACTTATTTATTCGAGCCTGGATATTCACGGCTGCTGTACTTTTGGCGTTTATATCACCGCCGTGCCTTCAATCTGACTTCCGCGTGTTTTTTTGGACGTTTGTCTCCGAAGCGGGAGGCCGCGGGTCACGACGAGCATTTCTCCAGATTCACCGCGTGCCTTACATTTTGCTCAAATCGAGTCCGTCGTTTATCATTCTGTTTGTCTGCTTTCAATAAAAGTGAGAATTGACCTTTTCCCTTCTGTCCTTGTGAGGGTTTCATCAGCATTCCGACACGCATGTGTTTCGAACCGCGTTATCGGTGGATGGAATCGATTCCGGATTAAACCGCGTGGTTTTTAGCTTTAAATGTGCACGTCCTCCTCCAGCCTCGGGGGGTCAGTGTTCACCAGCTGTTGTTTTTTATTCTTTTTGTTGATTTTGCAGCTGCTGCATCCACTCCATCTAATTGTGTTTTGCCGTTAAACACCCGACTTGCAAAAAAACTAGAAAAAGCCTTTTTTTTTTTTTTTTTTTCTTTTTTCATCAAAGCAGCCGCTTGCATTTTAGAGGCTTCTGATTGGCCGAATCGATTCGCCCTCATTTTTACTGACAAAAATGTAAATTCGCTTCATTTTAAACATTTCTCCCCCCCTCCCGGCGGCGGTAAATTGGAGGAAAATCTCTCTCCTTCATGTTTCCTAATCCTCCCGCCCTCCTGCGTCCCAGAGGCCGGCCTGGCGGCGGCTCCTCTCCCGGAGGAACCCGGGGCCTCCGAGCTAATCGTCCGCGCTCCCGCCGGTTGATCCGCGGCCCGTCCTGCCCGACAGATAGCGTGGACGCGCTCCAGAGCCGAGGCGGCGCGACAAAAGGGCCGCGGACGGGAAGCCGCCGGAAAAACAATGCCTCAATGACAAAGCCGCTGACCTTTACGTCTCAAATATCAGTAATCTGCAGCGAGGTCGTCCATCCGGGATCGCAGCGCCGGCTATTTGTTCCCCTAATAGACTTCTCGACACGGCACGGCTTTTTTTTTTTTTCCCTTCTTTTTTACGGCACGGCGTGGACGCGGAATCCATTTAGCAGGACCGGAGCGGCAAAAATAAGCAGCGCGAGCAGGTTAAGCGCCGCCGCCGCCGCGTCTTTACGGCATGAATAGTAATAATCTGGAGGATTTATCCTCCAGGAAAGCATGTATTTTTCATAAACGTACTGTCATAACATAAGAAGGCTGATTGTTATTCACGGGTTTAACATATTAAAATTGCTTTTGCCCGGAGTTCCATCCATCCGGGGCCCACATTATTCCCACAGTGAAACAAAATGATCCCCGCCGACTTGTATTATTTATGGAGGGGCCGCTGGAGCTCGCCGGAGCAGGGATTGACTTCCATCACGGTGGAAACCTGAGAACCTCCAGTGGAAGACGCCTGGAAGGAAGGACGAAATGGGAAAATGAACATGAATAATCCGACAGACGTAGTTTGACTGCAGGTTAATTGCGATTAATGTGACAAAAGGAGGCTCGTCAGTTTCGCACAAGCGCCTCCTGATGTTCTGCCGTTATTAATATTTCCTGGCACTTTTATGATTTCATCTTAAATCATTCTTTCTGACATTATTGAGACTCGTCTCGAGACCGATAGATATATATTTATGCGTTCCCTTTTCTTCAGCGGTGCAGCGGTTAGTGGTTCCAGCCAGAAGGTTGGATTCCCAAAGTGAGTGGGTTCTCCACGTTCTGGCCGTGTCTACGCGGGGTTCCGCAGGGTTCTCCGGGTTCCTCCCACAGTCCAGGAGGTTCACGGTGATCCGGTGTAACCTTGCTAGCGTGGTTGCTAGCGTGGCTGCTAGCGTGGTTGCCAGCATTGACCGAACCCCACGAACATCTCGTCCTTTCACAAACCGTTCTACATCAAGACACAAACTAATTGCCGGGTTTAGAAAATGTCATTTACTTGACAATCCTCATTAGGAAGAGGCAAAAAAAAAAATAAAAGGGCGGAACGGAAGAGGTCACACATTGCAAATGCGCGTCCTTATTTCAGCAATATTCCATGGAGAGCGTTCACACGTTCAGAGATAATAATTGCACTTATAATTATAGAGACAGTTTGTCGTTAGGACTCAACGGCCGGACATAAATAAATAGAACAGAACCGACGCGGACTCGTGTTCTCACACCATCAGTTACCGTCGTTTAGCCCTACGGTGGAGACACCAGGCACGCCGTCAGAAGAAGGGCGCAGAACGCCGCCGCCGCCGCCGCTCTGGTTGAACAAGAAGATGTAATGGAAGGAGAAAAAATGAAAAGGAAACGGCGGCGTTAAACGCGAGTGTCAGTCCGGATCCGGCCATCGCTGCGACCGCATCACAACAACAAATGAACACAGATATATATTCACAGTTGTGTGCAGGCGAGGACGCCGAGAACACGATCGATCGGGTTTCCGTCTGTGAAGCACGGCGGCGGATCGTCCGCGTAGAGATCCGCCGCGTGGTCGGCCGTGGAAATAAAGCCGCCTTCGTTTCGGTAAATTTGTCGCTAATTGAACTTTGCTCCTTCTGTTCTTCCGACGAATTTGTTATTTTTTCAGTCGAATAAACGCTGATTCCTGGTTGATCTGTCGCAGACGGACGGCGAATTATCTTTAAAACAACATGGAATGCTTCTATCGTTCCGTCCCGCAGGATATATAGCCGACGGAACGGCGATCGGTACCGCGACGGCGGGCGAGGACGCCAGAAAAAAACACGAGTCCGTAAGATGAACCTGTATCTCGACTTGTGATTATCACGTTTTCGGAACCGGTTGCGAGAGGAGCGGTCCGAGCGTCCCGGGAGAAGGTTCTGTCTATCTGTAGATGGGGAGCCGGAGGTGGGCTCGCTGCTGGTGCTCCGGCGGCGGCGGCGGCGGCGCCGCGGCTTCGAACCCGCGGCCCAGCATGCGCTCCTTGATGCACGGCGGGTGGATCTCGCTGATGAGGCACTCCAGGGACTGCAGGCTGCTGCTGAGCGCCGCGGCGTGGAGCAGGCCGGGCGGCGGCGGCGGCGGCGGCGCGCAGCAGAGGCCCGGCTCCGACCCGAACGCCAGCTGCAGCTGCGGTTGTCGCTGCTGATAGAGGCGGGGGTGGTGGAGCCGAAGGTCTCCGGGGCCGGACGCCAGCACCTGAGACGCGTAACAGTCGCTGTTGGGGGTCGCCACGGCGTTGTCCCACAGCGGGGCCAAGTACTGCCTGACGGAGAACTCCCCCTGCGTGGCTTCCACGCCGAGCGGATGCAGCCCGTAGTGCAGCTGCGAGGCGCACGCCAGCGGCAGGCGGGTGTCGGGAGAGCGTCCGACGGCGGCGCCGTACATCCCGCCCGCTCCCTGCTGATAGGCCGGCTGGATGGGCGGCTTGCACCGCCACGCCGCGTACCGCCCCTGCTCCGGGTGCCCGGCTTTGTCGGCTCCCTGCGCGGGCGGCACGGCGCCGGGGAACGGCGGGCCGCTCTGCGGCGGCACCCCCGGCGCGAAATCCGAGTCGGAGCGCGCCACCGCCGCCACGGCGCGCGGCGAGGGGCCGCCTCGGGCTTCCTCCTCCGGCTGGCCGCGAGGAACTCGGCCCATCTGTCTCATCAGACCGTGAACCTCCGCCAGCTCGGACCGCGGCGCCAGGCTCGGGTCTCCGGAGGCCATCCCGGCGCCGGGGACGGCGGCGGCGGCGGCGGGCTCGCACGAGCTGAGAGGAAACGCCTTGTGTCTGATGGAGCAGCCGACGCTCAGAGGATTGAGAAACGGCGCCGAGGTCTGCGCGTTGGCATGCTTAGTCCTCCTGCCCTCGGAGTTCTTCACCAGGCCGCGGACCGCCGCCGTCGCCTTGACGACGGCCAGCAGCCCCTGGTAGCCCCCCGGGCAGGGGTGCGAGTAGGGGCCGTAGCGCTGGGCGCCGCTGGTGTCCAGGCCGTTCACCGTCCTGCTCAGCTGCTTGTGCTGCGGCACCCGCACGTCCGTGGGGAAGATCTTGATGGACAGCGGGCTGTTGGCCGTCTTCATGGCGAAGGCGTCCAGCTGGGCGGGGGACGGGTACGCCCAAACCGCCGGCCCCGGATCTCCTGCGGGCAGAAAACAAGAGATTAGCCTCCCGGCCCGCGTTTCCCCGCTTGTTTATCTGCTTTCGCCTGGAAGCCGTTTTTTTTTTCCGCCGAATGAAATGAATCCAGATTTAGTTCAATCCAGAAGGTGGAGATACGAGAGAAGCGGCGGCTGATGTTCCTTTTCTTCACTTCCTGGTTCATCCCTCTCTTCTTTGAGGCCCTGAATGTGTGTGTGTGTGTGTGTGTGTGGGCAAAAGGCCACAAAGCTGGTGTGAAGAAGAAAAAAAAAAGAACAACCAAGAGCGGATTTAAGGGCCGTTATTCAAGCAATTTCATGGCTGCTTAACGCCGCAGCCACAAAGCCGGGGTTGAAGAGGAGCCGCGTCCGGAAGCGTAAATCAGCCGCTGGAAATCGACGCCACCTTTCAGGTGCGACGCGTTTATGTAGCGTCTGACACGGGAGGCAGGAGGGGGTCGGAGTGGACCTCCGCAGCCACGGCTGCCACAACATTTCATTTTCAATAACAGAGGCGGCCCCGCGGGCGCCGGGGGCCCGGGGGGCCCGGGGGGGCCGGGGGGGCCGGGGGGGGGCCGGGGGGGCCGGGGGGCCGCGAGTCGTCCCAGATCCAAATTGAGTCGGGAGTTGGTTCCCCGCTCCCCGGCCCGCGAGATGATGATTCAATCTAGGAGATCCATCTTGTGAAAAGGAATAAATTGGGTGTTTTAAAATGGAGGACGGAGGGACGGCGCGGCGCGGCGCTCCGTCCGTCCAGACGCCTCCCGGCGGAGCCCGGACCAATCCCACCGAGAAACACAACAAAGCGACGCGCTGCTTATTATGTATCAGAGCGAAGCCGCCGCGGAAAACAATGACGTCTGGGACGTCGGCCGAGGTCTTTATACTGTCACTTCCAGGCGGCGGCGCAGCCTTTGAGGTTTACATCATCATCGTCCTCCTGATGAAGAGCGCGGCTGACAAACCCGTTCCCCGGCTTCGCCTTTAAAATGAAAGATCTATAAATGTGTTTAAGACGGGGGCCGGGCGACGGCGAGCATTTACGTGACGATTTCCAGGAGCCTCTTTCCCCGGCTCCGAGGACGTCCGATAGAAATCCGGCACAAAACAAGATTCTTTGGAGGAAAATGCCGTTTTGTTTTTGTTTTTCGCTGGTCTACGAGCTCCCGGTGTTTCCGTCTGCCTTCCAGGAGCTTCTTGCGTCGCGTTTACGTCTCATTTCTGGTCGGGTTCGGCTTCGCTGACGGGTCCGGCTTGGGAGAATAAATTATAAATATTTAATTGAAGTATATTTCATTTGTGTTAATTCCTTTTTTAAACTTTTAGTTCTAAGTTGGAAGATTATTGTGATCTTGAAATACTAAATAAAATTATATTTATTATTTTTCGCCGCTCAAAATAATGTCAAACTGGCGGAAGCCGGTAAAGTCCCGATGTGCAGACGCTGAGCGCAGAAGTTCAGGAGCAGAAGTCCCATAAACCAGGTAAAATAAATATTTATGAAGATATTTTGCAAATATTTATTTTTGATTGTTTACTGACACGGTGATTTTTTTCCCCGATTTATTTTTAAAATTCAGGTCAAGGCTCCGCTACACGCTCTGAAAGCCCAAAATGAGTTCATTACATAAATAAAATTTAATTTTCTCTGTAATACTTTGTGAATTTCAGAAGCAACACACTTGTTTATACAAAGTGTAAAGGTAATAAAAAGCAATATATACAGTGGTGCCTTTATTTTAGGCGTCAAAATGTAATTGCGGCTCCCGGTGTTTTCTTTTCCGAGGAAACCGGGTCCAAATGTCTCTTTGGGTGTCACGGGTTGCCGACCCCCGGACTAGATTTTTTTATCTGGCTTAAAGGCCCGAGAGGCTTGTGATTCTCGCCCGGGTTGTTTTTCCCAACAGCGGCAGACAGACGATTTAGGAAAAACAAATCCGGCGCCGTGTTGCTCGGTGAAATGTCAACGCTGAAATCCCCGCATGCCGCGCCCGCCTCGCCGCTCCGCAAACAACCTCGGACGCCGTGAATGCTAACAACGCCTTGGCGGGGCTTCTGATGTTGTTCGTCCGGAGATTACGGACCCGTCGGAGCCGCGGAGACACGACGCAGCTGCGTCCTCATTAGTAAATATTCCCTCCTCCATCCACCGGGGAGCGAAAACAACGGCGAGGGATCATTTTCCCCTGAAAGATGTTCCGCAGGTAAACGACATGATGGCGCGACGTGGAGCGGAAGCGGCGCCGTCGGCGTTAAAGCGGCTTGGAACAGGGGTGTTACTTTCCGTCTTGGTGACTTTAATTCCGGCTCGCGCCGTTAAAAGCGAGCAAATTGCGCGCGGCTTGTCGCATTTACCCCGCTAGCATGTGGCGGCGGTAATAAAAGTATATCTTTAAGACACTCCTCGCATTATCAGCAGCGCTGCAATGGCACCTAAAATTCCGCGGCTCATTAGCGGCGGTCTGGCGCCGGAGCTCCCGCAGAAAAGCTCGCCGTGTCGAGGCGGAAGGACACGGCGGCGAGAACGAGGGCAAACTCGCGGCGTTTGTTCCACGCCGGAGACGTGCCGGACCGCCAATATTGGCGTCCGCCCCTTTCCCGGCTAATTAAGAGGCGGGTCGATAAGCGGCGTCACAAATAACCCGGGTCGGGAAGGTCACGCCCGCTGAGATGGCGTGCTGTTTCGGCAAGCTACGGAAAGGCTAACCGCTAGCTGCCGTGTCCAGGAGCTACTTTGACCGGGTTCAAGGGCAAAGTCGTATTTTAGATGCGTCCGACGCGATACCGGACATTCATTCGTTCGTAGCCTATCAAAGCATTCGTCGGACGGGAGGCGGGGCTCACTCTGGACCAATCACAGGGCTGCATGTAAAGACAAACAACCGGTCATCCTCTCATTCACACGTCAAACAGGGACATACAAACATTCATCTCCACGTCACATGGAGATATAAAACATGACATAAAGGACCCTGCTTTCCACGCAGCGCTCGAGTGTTTTCACTCCCAAATATCAGCAAGGTCTGTTTTTGAATCTCCAACCCCAAACAAGCCGTGGAGATGTGAGGGTCCTCTGCGTGACCTTCTCCTCCACGGACAGGAGATAAGGAATGAAAACCAAAGGTCTTTCGGAGGAGAATTTCCAGGTGAATCACGAGCCGGCCTGGAGAGCGGCTCCGCTCCGAGGCCACATGCTGGACTCAAGGTCCATGAGCTTCTGCTGCAAGCCCACACCTTCTGCCTTTAGGTCCGTGGGACGTCTGAGGCCCCAAACCTGGATACAGAAGATCTGATGGGTCTGATGGATCTGAAGGGTTTGATGAATCTGAGGGGTCTAAAGGATCTGATGGATCTCATGGATCTGAGGGGTCTGAAGGGTTTGATGGATCTCAAGGGTCTGAAGGATCTGATGGGTCTGATGGATCTCAAGAGTCTGATGGATCTCAAGGGTTTGATGGATCTGATGGATCTGAAGGGTCTGAAGGATCTGATGGGTCTGATGGATCTCAAGGATCTGATGGATCACAAGGGTCTGACGGATCTGAGGGGTCTGAAGGATCTGAAGGATCTGAAGGATTGGTAGCTGGCCTGTGTTTGAAACACTGGCACATTTTCACAGGAAACACAGAAAAACACAGCTTTGTGCAGGTGGAGGAGGAGGTTGGAGGAGGTTGGAGGAGGTTGGAGGGTGGAGATGGAGGTTGGAGGGCATCATGAACGTCCATTGATTTTCCTGACTTGTGAGACTTGGAGAATATTCTCAGCCAAACATCCTGGAGAGATGTTCCTTCTGAAACCCCGCCTCCGCCGTCCCGCCCTTGCACCCCGATACGAGCCCACTAATCTTCTCCCCGTGGTCACCCTCCACCCCTGCGCCCAGATTAGAGCGGACACCTCCATGTTTCCAGTTAATCCCTGATGTCTGGAGGTTCAGGAGCGGCGGCATCAAACCGGACGGAGGACCTCCTTGGTGCACGTGGGCTGACCTCCAGGGCCTCCGGAGGAGATCCATCCAAAGGACCCGCCGCTTCATTTCAACACGCTTTCAAAACCCGACGCCGCCGTCACCGTGACAACCCTCAGACGAGGAGAAGGAGGAGGAGGAGGAGGAGGTCCTCTTGGAGAAACCTCCAGAGGTTTTCCACCTGGTTTCATTCGCCACTTTTTTCACTGGACATTTTTGTCTTTGGAAGACCGTCCGTTGCGGTACCAGAAGTAGCCTCCTCTTCTACTGCCGCCCTTCATTGCTAGTTAGCTTAGCGCAATCAATACGCACCGCTGCTTTGTTTTCTCCCCGGACGGGGTTCTGATGGAGCCTGATCTCCGCTCAGACGTGCTGCACGCCGTTTCCACGCCGTCCCGCACGCAAGCGGGAGCTGCGTTTCCGTGGGAACCGTCGGGCCGACGGGTTCGCTTCCATCGGACGCCCCGTTAATTGAGCGGGTTCAGTCGATACGACGAGCGGCTCGCTCAGGAAAGTGGGATTTGTTTTTTGTTCAAATGACAGCACCTATTGATTCTTCCTGGCTGTTTCATGGCGTGCGCGCAGCGGCGTGCACGCTACATGGCTTTGGAGGTTTCAGAAACACTGATATGTGACTGATGAACCAATACAAAGCCGGCCTTTTACCGTGCTGAGCTAACTAGCAGGGAGAGACCTTTATCTGGACTTAGTCGATCTTCCCAACACGCTAGCAGGCCTGTGTCCAAAACGGCCAATGAGCTTCTGTTTCTGAACAGGCGGCGAATCGCAATGCAGCTTTTCTCCTGACCCTTTCCACCTAAAGCAGGTCCAGACCACACTCTTCCAGATGATCTCCACACACCAGACATTCCTTCCAGGAGGAAACGCCGCCTTTTAATCCTCGGACGGCTAACTGCTACATGCTAATAGCTGACAAACAAACAATGGCGAGCGCTCGGTTAGACGCTCCAGAAGATGAAGCCACGCCCCCCTGGGAGGTCAGGGACTCTGGAGGAGATGCGAGGTTGCTATCAGCTGCGCTAACATTGCCGATCTGGACCGTTGTCACCTCGGGGTCGAGCGTTTAGCGGCGGTGTCGCTACTCGTTTGCTTCCACGCCGCCCGGCCCGGCGTGAGCCGAGTTTGCGGCGGCGTTGCTCGGGAGCGCTTCCGCTACCTCGCTTTCAAGACCTCATCCTCTCACCCGGCTCGTGGGCGGCGAGTGCTTCCTGTTTACAGACGGCTAAAAACAGAAATGGTGGCTAAAGAGCGTCCCCGTTAAGCTAGCAGCGGAAGCAGGACGTTGATCGAACCCCCCCTCTTCCGCTGGTGCTTGAAATGTCAGGCCGGAGCCGGCGGTGGGGGGTAAGTGGTGGGGGCATGGGGGTGGGGGGGCCTGCAGGTAAACAGGAAGACCCCCCCCCCCGTGGTTCTGCCCCAGGCAAACCGAGCCCTTCTGCTGGAGCGTTTAGCAGACAAATGCTCCACTGATTCCCAATTAATATTTAATAACCAAAAACACAAAGAGGCGGTTCACCCCACCACCACCGGGGTGGGGGGGTGTGGGGGTGTGTGGGGGGTGGTGGGGGTGGAGGGGTCGGGGGAACCAGGAGAACGAGATGAAGTGGAGAGGAATTTCCAGCAGTTTGTAATTTCCCCTGGATCTCCTGTGAGCTTTGGTTGCACCTGGTAGATCAGAAGGCTTGGTTGGTTTATGGGGGGGGCAGCTGTCACTCAATGACAGGGTGAATGGATGGATGTCTCTTTACGGTGAGTGAATGACAGAGTGAACAGTTTGGTATCTTTATGACGTGAATGAGAGGGTGAATGATTGTGTCTCTTTATGACGTGTGAATGAGAGGGTGAATGATTGTGTCTCTATATATGAGTGAATGAGAGGGTGAATCATTTTATTTCTACATGATGTGTGAAGGAGAGGGTGAATGATTGTGTCTCTACATGATGTCAATGAGAGGGTGAACGATGGTGTCTCTTTATGATGTGTAAATGACAGAGTGAACAGTTTTATATCTTTATGACGTGTGAATGAGAGGGTGAATGATTGTGTCTCTTTATAACGTGTGAATGTGAGGGTGAATCTTTTTATTTCTACATGATGTGAATGAGAGGGTGAATGATTGTGTCTCTACATGATGTGTGAATGAGAGGGTGAATGATGGCGTCTCTTTATGACATGAATGAGAGGGTGAATGTTTGTGTGTCTCCAGATGTAAACTCCTCCTCCCGACCACTGACGGCAGAGCCGCGCTCCCGGTGGGCGTTAAATAGATTTCATAATTCCAGCGTCTCGTTTCATTCGAGTAAAGTCGCGATCCACGCCGCGAGTCCTCAGCCCGAGGGAGCCGGGGTTCGGCTTCTTTCCGCAGCAGATGTTGAAGTTATTGGAAGCAGATGTGTCGGCGTGCCGCGGGCCTCAGGACGGCCTCAGGACGGCCTCAGGACGCAGGACAAACCTACGGGTCCCACGCCCGGCTGCTGATTTAAGGAGGAGAAATCTCCGGGAAATGTCAGAGCGGGTCCAGCAGACCTTCTCCTAATTAGACCCCGTGAAGGTCAGCACACACACACACACACACACACACACACATGCCACAAAATCATTAGCGACCCGGATGATGGAGCCTCGATTGGTGAGCGAAGCTCCTCACAAAACTCCTCCAACCCTGATCATGACTCAAGTGCACACACACACACACACACACACACACACACACGCTCACCTTTGAGGGTGCACGGCTGCAGCGCCGGCGGCGGGACATTGAGGCTTTTGGGTTGGCAGGAGAGCCGCTGAGACGAGAGGCCCTGCCGTCTCTGGATGCAGGCCAGCATGGTGGTCCACTAGGGCCGCTCACTGCCGGGGGCCGCCTGCTGGAGGACCTGGGGACGACACGGTGGATGACTGGGTGAACGACTGGGTGGATGACAGGGTGAACCCGCCGCTCGTCCAGCCACAGCTGGGATATCCAAGACTGGTGGTGTAGAGGATGAATGAATGAATGAATGAATGACTGGATCGATGATTGAATGAATGAATGAATGGATGAATGAATGTCCAATTTTATGAATAAATGAATGAATGAATGGGCGACTGGCTGAATGAATGGATGAAAAAATGAATGAGTGACTGGCTGAAAGAATGAGTGAATGAATGACTGACTGGATCGATGATTGAATGAATGACTGACTGAATGGATGAATGACTGACTGGATGAATGAATGGATGAATGAATGACCAATTTTATGAATAAATGAATTAATGAATGGGTGAATGACAGAATGAATGGATGCATGAGTGACTGAATGGTTAATGAGTGAGTGAGTGAATGAATGCATGGATGAATGCATGACCAATTTTATGGATAAATGAAAGAATGGCTGAATGACTGAATGAATGGATGCATGAGTGAGTGAATGACTGACTGACTGGCTAAATGAATGGATGAATGAAAGCCTGGATGGATGGATGAATGCACGCATTCATGACTTGCTGAATGAATCGATTAATGGATGACCAATTTTATGGATAAATGAAAGAATGGCTGAATGAATGAATGAATGACTGACTGACTGGATGAATGACTGACCAATTTTATGAATAAATAAAAGAATTGCTGAATTAATGAATGGGTGAATGACAGAATGGATGGACGCATGAATGAATGACTGGCTGAATGAATCAATGAATGAATGACCAACTTTATGAATAAATGAAAGAATAGCTGAATGAGTGAATGTATGGATGCATGAGTGAATGAATGAATGACTGGCTGAATGAATGGATGAATGAATGACCAATTTTATGAATAAATGAAAGAATGGATGAATGAATGGATGAATGAATGGATGAATGAATGACCAATTTTATGAATAAATGAAAGAATGGATGAATGAATGGATGAATGAATGACCAATTTTATGGATAAATGAAAGAATGGATGAATTAATGGATGAATGAATGACCAATTTTATGGATAAATGAAAGAATTTCTGAATGAATGACTGAATGAGTAAATGAATGGATGAATGAACGGCTGAACGAGTGAATGAACGAACGTCGTCGTTTCCCTCCACGGCCCTCAGAGCCACCGTGACGACGATATCTAGCCGGCTTTGAGAACTTTCATGGGGAGGTTGCTCCACAGGCTCCGCATCAAGACGTCATGTCTCCAACTCCAGGAGGACACGTCTGGACCTCAGGTGATGTTCTGGGAAGCAGCTTTGTACGCTTCATCAGCTCAGTCTTTGTTTCCCTCCCTGTCCGAGTCCTTCAAGCCCTTCTTTGGACCTCCACCTTCTTCCAGAGAGGAGCAGGCGGGTGTGGCGTGGAGCCTGGACCTTCTGAAGATCAGACCTGATCACCTTCTGCTGCACGGCCAGGAGAGCAGGAGCAGCTGCCGCTCCACTTTTCACAAAACAGAAACTAGCATACTAGCATTAGCGCCCCCACTCCTAGCTCAACATCTGTTCCATGCTGACAAGCCCACTCGTCACACACACACACACACACACACACACACACACACACACACACTCACACACACACACACACACACACACACACACAGGCTCCATTTTGAAAATGTCACAACAGTCCCCTCCATTACTGCACATTAGTGAAGACGAAGGTGCGTGGAAGGCGGGGGATCTCCAGGGAAGCCCCTTCCAGGCGAGGAACCTTCTCCATCACCTTCTGCAGCTCTAAGAACCTTCTCAGCAGAGGAACCAGGGACCTCACCTTCTAGAATCATCTCAGCGTCCATAGGAACTCGAAGGCGTGTCCGTGAGCAGAAGCCATCCTGGTCACGCCTCAGATGTTTTCTTCATCATGGACAGAAGCAACGAGAAATGGAAGAACGAAGAGGTCCAAGCTCTTCTGCTGTGCTTCACCTCGGAGGGGTTTCCAGGGCTCGCAGAAGAACTTCTACACTTTGAACCAGATCAAGGTGGAGTTAGCTAACAGCTAACGGGATTCTTCTCACGGAGAAGATAAATACTCCAACCATCTGACTGTCCATGGTGTCCACGTTGTTCTTGGAGCTCTTCCGTCCAAAGCTGCTGATGGCCTCCTGGTCTTCAGAGGAGAAGCGATGAGAGGGAAGATGGACGGCATATTTATAAAAGACATGATGTTCACCAGCTGAAGACAGGAGGCAGCAGAGGTGAAGATGTGGAGGTTCCTCTTCGGAGCGAGGAGGATGGAGAGGACCAGACAGGACTCCATCAGAGGGACAGCACGTGTTAGATGTTCTGGAGATCACACTGAGATGCTTTGGTTGTGGACGGAAGAGGGACGGAGAAGATCTGGGCGAAAGGATGCTGAGGTTGAAGGTCTGGAGGAAGGTTTCTGGATGGAGGGGAAGAGGACAGGAGGTCAGCTGGAGAAGGTGAGATGGAAGGAGATGATTGGCTTTGGAGACCCCTGAAGGCAACAGCCCAAAGAAGATGTTAGCTACCTCAATAGAGGAGAAGTTTCCACTCGGACCTGGTTTGCATCTCCTTCCTTCTGGATCCAGACATGCTTTGTGTCTCCAGGTCTATCTTCTTGAAGGAAGGTCACGTCATTTCCATCAGGGATGAACGTTACGGAGCTCCACATCTTTGCTCTCCTTCCTGACGGCGTTAAGCGGAGGAGCTTTAAACAAAACCTCCTTATCTTCTCAGCGTGAAGGAGAACCTCAGCTCCTCCTCCGCCAGCTCATCTGGAAGCCTCGCTTTTCACGCCCAACTTCTCGCCGTGGCGATAAGCGTGGAGGAGATAAAGCCTCCTCTTCTGTCCCCCGAGGCCTCCTGATAAGGATGTTCAGGCTGAAGGTCACCGCGGATCCATCGGCTGCCACGCTGACGTTTTAACGCTCGCCTTCTCCTTCCACGCCGAGAAGCTCTCCAAGATCACCATCACCATCTGACACCTGCTTGACCTGCAGCTGCTTCCAGAGGGAGGACGGGGGTGGAGGCTGATCTCCACACACACACACACACACACACACACACACCTGCAGCGGCTGGCCTCCTGTCCTCAGAGGTGATCATGAAGAACAGCTCGCTCTTTTCTTTTCTCAGTTTGGAGCTTCTTCCTCACAGCCAGAAGATTCCTGCTTGGTATGCTTCCAGTGTGGAAGCTCTGTGTTCTCCCTGTGTCTGTGTGGGGTTCTCCAGGGTTCTCCAGGGTTCCTCAGGGTTCTCCGGGTTCCTCAGGGTTGTCCAGGTTCCCCAGGGTTCTCCAGGTTCCTCAGAGTTCTCCAGGTTCCTCATGGTTGTCCAGATTCCCCAGGGTTCCTCATGGTTCTCCAGGTTCCTCAGGGTTCTCCAGGTTCCCCAGGGTTGTCCGGGTTCCTCAGGGTTCTCCAGGTTCCTCAGGGTTCCTCAGGGCTCTCCAGGTTCCTCAGGGCTCTTTAGATTCCTCAGGGTTCTCCAGGTTCCTCAGGGTTCTTCAGGTTCCTCAGGGTTCTTCAGGGTTCCTCAGGGTTGTCCAGGTTCCTCAGGGTTCTCCAGGTTCCTCAGGGTTCTCCAGATTCCTCAGGGTTGTCGAGGTTCCCCAGGGTTCTCCGGGCTCCTCAGGGCTCCTCTGGGTTCTCAAGGTTCCTCAGGGTCTCCAGATTCCCCAGGGTTCTCTGAGTTCCTCGGGCTTCTCCAGGTCCTCAGGGTTCTCCGGGTTCCCCAGGTTCCTCAGGGTTGTCCGCGTTCCCAAGGGTTCCTCAGGATTCTCCAGGTTCTTCAGATTCCTCAGGGTTGTCCAAGTTCCTCAGGGTTCTCCGGGTTCCTCAGGGTTCCCCAGGATTCCTCAGGGTTCTCCGGGTTCCTCAGGGTTCTCCACGTTCCTCAGGGTTCTCCAGGTTCCTCAGGGTTCTCCAGGTTCCTCTCAGTCCACACACATGCAGCAGCTTCACAGGAGACCTCTATCAGACCCGGCCATGTCACGCAGGAGGTCCACTTCCGGCCCGTTTGACTTTTTTATCCGTTCCTCCAAACCATTTTCTTTAAATATCTTAACAAATATTTTCAATCCATATTGACTTTCTAACCTCCTCATTGTTTCCTTCTGTTCGATCTTTAAAGACGATGACGTCCAAAATAATGTCAGAACGTTCATGACATCATTCATGGTTTCATGTTGAAATAAAATGCAAAGAAATGTAAATATTTAAATGGCTATTTTCACACCTGGGTGGAAGGAGACCATCCATCCATCTATTATTCTATCCATCCATCCATCCATCCATCCATCCATCCATCTATTATTCTATCCATCCATCCATCCATCCATCCATCCATCTATTATTCTATCCATCCATCCATCCATCCATCCATCCATCCATCCATCCATCCATCTATTATTCTATCCATCCATCCATCCATCCATCCATCCATCCATCCATCTATTATTCTATCCATCCATCCATCCATCCATCCTTTCATCCATCTTTTCATCCATCCATCCATCCATCCATCCATCCATCCATCCATCCATCCATCCATCTATTATTCTATCCATCCATCCATCCATCCATCCATCCATCCATCCATCCATCCATCCATCCATCCATCCATCCATCCATCCATCTATTATTCTATCCATCCATCCATCCATCCATCCATCCATCCATCCATCCATCCATCTATTATTCTATCCATCCATCCATCCATCCATCCATCCATCCATCCATCCATCCATCCATCCATCCATCAATCCATCTATTATTCTATCCATCCATCCATCCATCCATCCATCAATTCCTCAATACATCTCTCAATCCATCATCCCTCCATCCACCCGTCCCTCCATCAATGCATCCATCCATCCATCCATCCATCCATCCATCCATCCATCCATCCATCCATCTTTCTTTTCGTTCATCTATTATCCATCCATCCATCCATCCATCCATCCATCCATCCATCTTTTCATCCATCCATCCATCCATCCATCCATCCATCCATCCATTCATCTATCCATCCATCCATCCATCAATTCCTCAATACATCTCTCAATCCATCATCCCTCCATCCATCCATCCATCCATCCATCCATCCATCCATCTTTCTATTTGTTCATCCATCCATCCATCCATCCATCCATCCATCCATCCATCCATCCATCCATCCATCCATCCCTCTATCAATTCCTCAATACATCTCTCAATCCATCATCCCTCCATCTACCCGTCCCTCCATCAATGCATCTATCAATGCATCCATCCATCCCTCCATCCTTCCATCCCTCTGTTAATGTATCCATCAGTGCATCCCTCCATCCATCTATTCGTCCCTCCATCCATGCATCCATCCCTCTGTTAATCCATCCATCCCTCTATCAATTCCTCAATACATCTCTCAATCCATCATCCCTCCATTAATACATCCCTCCCTCCATCTATCCGTCCCTCATCAATGCATCCATCTATCCTTCCATTCATCCCTTGATCAATGCATCCATCCATCCATCCATCCTTCCATCCACCCAGCCATCCATCCCTCCATCATCTATTCGTCCCTCCATCCTTCCATCCATCAATGCTTCCCTCCATCAATCCCTGTTAATGTATGCATCCATCCATTCATCCATCAATACATCCCTCCCTCCATCTATTCATCCATCCTTCCATCCCTCTGTTAATCCATCCATCCATCCATCCATCCATCCATCCATCCATCTTTTCATCCATCCATCCATCCATCCATCCATCCATCCATCCATCCATCCATCTTTTCATCCATCTATCCATCCCTCCCTCGATCAGTTCCTCAATACATCTCTCAATCCATCATCCCTCCCTCCATCTATCCGTCCCTCCATCAATGCATCCATCTATCCTTCCATTCATCCCTTGATCAATGCATCCATCCATCCCTCCATCATCTATTTGTCCCTCCATCCCTCCATCCATCAATGCTTCCCTCCATCAATCCCTGTTAATGTATCCATCCATCCATTCATCCATCAATACATCCCTCCCTCCATCTATTCATCCCTCCATCCATACATCCATCAATCTTTCTCTTAATGCATCATCCATTCATCCATCATCCCTTGATCAATACACCCCTCCGTCCATCTATCCTTCCCTAACATCCATCCCTCCATCAATGCATCCATCCACCCTTTGATCAATACATCCCTCCCTCCCTCCATCCCTCCATCCCTCCATCCAGTGAGCAGAGCAGCTGCAGCAGTCTTCCCCTCTTCCCCTCTTCCCCTCTTCCCCTCCTCCACCTCCTCATCCATTTTTAATAGAATCTATTACTTCTGGATTAGCCGATAAGAGCTGGCCTGGTTAAATTCTATAATACTTTGCATAATTGGTATCAGCGCCGCCGCCGAGGAGCCCCTGATCCCCCTCTCTCTCTCTCTCTCTCTCTCTCTCTCTCTCTCTCTCTCTCTCTCTCTCTTTTCTTTTTTCTTTCCTTTTCTTTTTCCGCCGTCAAAGGGAATAAAGGAGGACACAAAGGTTCACGCGGAGGATAATCGAACCCCCCGCCCCCGGCCGCCGCCGCTACCTGCCACAGGAGAACCCCGCCGCTGATAGCACTCACACACACACACACACACACACACACACACACAGAACCTGTGTCGGCCTACAAAAGGCCTGGACAGATGTCCACGGCGCTCAGCGGGATGGAAATCATGCGGCGAGAACATCGGGGAGTGACCTTATTAATGCTCCTCCGTCTGAAGACACCACCGCTGGGACCAGATGATTAACTCCTCCAGACGCCGGAGGTTCAACCGCACACACACTCGCCTGTAACATTGTTTGACTTTGCTGCCCCGAAAGGTGGATCGTGGTCTCCGTCCAAAACCTTCTCGGAAAAGGATCTCCAGGCAGAAGGTCGAGGAAGGAGAAGTCAGGAGATGTTTGCGCTCCATGTTCTCCCCCCGCGGGGTTCCTCAGGGTTCTCCGGGTTCCCGATCCAGCCGTGCAGCCTTGGAGTGTTATCTCCTGGGAAAGCCTTGGACCGAGTTCAAGCCGCACCTCCTCGTCTCCGGCGCCAAGGTGAGCGGGGGGCGGAGCCTAATCTCACGCTTATCGCCGCATGCCAAACACCTCGGAAAGATGGGGGGACGTTTGTTTTGGGTTTTTTTTTTTGTTTGTTTTTTTTTTGTGAATCTATTCACAACTCCGAGCCGTTATCCGTCGGCCATCTTCAGCCGGAGGCGGAGCTTCTTCTGCATCCGAACCCGCAGAACTTCTCCTCCACCTCCTCCTCCTCCTCCAGCTCCTCCATTGTTCCGACGTTAAGGGTCACCGATTCCCGCGAGTCGTTAAAAGTCTTCAAGCAAACATGAGACTCATTAGGACGCGGAAGAAACGCTCCGCCGACGGAGATAACTTAATGATCGGCTCGGGAAAACATCTGAACGTAGGAAGCGGGGGCGTGCGGGGGGGCTTTTGATCCTCGGGCCTCGGAGAAATGTCACGTTCTCCCAGGATCTGGGTTGGAGGAGGAGGACGCCGGGGCAGATCTGACAGTCCTCATCATTAATTTGAAGTAATGGCCGCGCACCAGCAAGCCAGACTAAACACAGATTACGCAAGACCCCTGCTAAATAACCCTGCCGGCCTCCCCCCCGCTCCCTCGGTGACCTCGGCCCTTAACCTCACGCCCCCTGACCCCCCCCCCTGCCGCACACACACACACACACACACATCCTGTTAGAACGGACCAATTAGACAGATTTCAAAAAAAGATGGCGGGACGCCGGTAATCGCCCGTGACATCTCCGAGCAGATAAAAAGACTCGTTTCTGCGGCGTTTGCTTCGGAGAGACGCCTCAGAGCGTTTGAGCGGCGGCGCCGTCAGAGGAAGCGTCGCGACCCCGACTCTGAGGGAGGAGGAGCTCGGAGAAGGTCGCTCTCCTGGTGAGACCACGCATCTCCACGCCTGGACCAGGACCACCGACGGCCGACGGCCACTACGTCTTCCAGAGCCCTCCTGATATCATCTGGGCTTGTTTTCAGCTGCTTTCCACCCACCCGGTGTGTGTGTGTGTGTGTGTGTGTGTGTGTGTGTGTGTGTGTGTGTGTGTGTGTGGCTATTCCAGGAAGTGCATCATCACGCTACTCCTATATCATCTGTGTGCCTGTTCATTTACAGGACACACACACTCTTTCTCTCTCTCTCTCTCTCTCTCTCTCTCTTACACACACACACACACACACACACACACACACACACACACACACACACACACGCAAAGAGCTGCATCATCCCAGCAGCAGATCCTCAAAATAACCAAAAAATAAAACACGTCCAGACGCGATTTCCCGCCCACTCCCACCCGTGACACCCCCCACCCGTGACACCCCCCCCTCCGGATGTAGCACAAACGGAACATCCGGTTTAGAAAGTCATAACGGGACCCCCCCCCCCCCCCCTCCCGCCCTCCCGGTGTTTTAGCGTGCAGAGCCCCCCCCCCCCTCCAACCACGCATAAAGCCGCCATCCATCCCCTGCAGGACGGATGCATCGGTGCACGGTGAGTGTGTGTGTGTGTGTGTGTGTGTGTGTGTGTGTTACGGGGGGGGGGGGGGGGGGGGGGGGGGCAAGTAGAGTCCATTGGGAAACTACTGTCTGCAGAATGTTAGTGTCGTAATGAACTCGGTGCACGTGTTATAGATGATGGAGCAGGTTGATGTGAAGAAACCACACACACACACACACACACACACAAACACACACACACACACACACACACACACACTACCTGCAGCTTTAGCGATATAAAATCCACGAATTGTGATGATGCACCGGAGCATCTGGACCCCCTGCACCTCCACCTCCATCCTTTCTCCTCCTCCTCCTTCTTCTTCTTCTTCTTCTTCTTCTTCTTCTTCTTCTTCTTCTTCTTCTCCTCCCTCACTCTCTCTCTCTCTCTCTCTCTCTCACACACACACACACACACACACAAAGCCTGGAAGCGGATGGGGGGATGGAGGTGGAGGTGCGATCAGAGGAGAAGCATAAAGAAGGTGTCTTACAGAGTTGTGTTTTCTCATCGGGGCTCCGGATCTTCTCGGCTCGGCCGCTGATCCTGCGACGGAAGGCGGAGGTCACAGATGCATCCGTTCACCGGGACTTCCGGTACATATTCGACGCTCCCGGTAACGGTAGGCACAGCCGGTCCGATGCATTTCGAATAACACACACACAATCACACACACACACACACACAGAGGACTGTGTGTGTGTGACTGAGGCTGGCGTCGGAGTGGAAATGACTCTCTCCTCCCACACACACACACAAACACACACACACACATACACACACACTCCTGACACCGGCTCCGGTCCAATCAGCTGAGACCCTCCTCCCCTCTCATTTGAATATTCCCACGGCTCGGCCAATCGGGTGGCAGGAGGGGCGGGGTTGTAGTGACGTCACGGACGTCGGGTTAAAAACACGTTGCTGTTTTGCGGAAATTAAAAAGAAAAAATATAGACAAATAAAGACAAGAGGATTTTAAAAAAGTATTTATATATCTATTCGGTATATATTTAGTGTTTATATAATTGGACGTGTCACAGATCTCCACAGGCCACGCCCCCTTTAACCCCCACCTGACCCGGAGGCGTCACGAACGGTGAAATCTAGTACTTTTGTCCACAACTAAAAACACAATTTATATATTTCTTGTTATTTGTTATCAGTAAGATCCTCCTAACTGTTGAAAAGGAAAACAAAACATGATACTTCCTCTACTATAACTACTATGACTATGACGGCTACTACTACTACCACCACTACTACTGTTACTACTATTACTACAACAGCACTTTTGGAGTATTTGGTGCTTTATGGTTTTTTGATAAATTTTCGATATTTAATCATTTCTAATTCTATTTTATTTTATTTTATTTTATTTTATTTATTTATTTATTTATTTATTTATTTTTTTATTTTTTTATTTTTTTATTTTTTTATTTTTTTATTTTATTCATGGCACTTCCTGTGAGCTGACAGTTACAGCGGCAGCCTCACAAAGTGTTTAAACTCCCTGTTTGACCTTGAATTCTGTCCCTGCCGAGTCGAGAACGTGGCTCTGACAGACGAACACCTGGAGCAGGAACCTCCAGGTCCTGCAAACAGAAGATGGATCTACATCTACGGCAGAGAAATATAGTTACCGCGTGACTCTGAGTGCAACCAGAGGTTTTCTAAACATCTACCACCAGCGACAAATAGGGGATGATCCAGAAATCCCATCTCGAATTCAGAAGAAGGCCAGTCCTGGAGACCTGGAAGCTCCAGTTTCTACAGACGCTAAAGTTCCCTGATAAGAGCTTATCGTGGGTGGTTGCTGGAAACGATCCAGCGCCCTTTATTTATTCCTCTGCCGCCACTTTGTTTCATGATGAAAACGGCGAGCGTTGCGGATTGAGCGTCCTGGCGTTGCGCCGCTGGCTCGCCGGAACGCCACGTGGAACGCAGCCACCATTAAAGTAATTAGCAGCACCTTCTCCTCTGACAGCAAAATCTGCTGCGTGAATCAAAGCTCTTCACTCAATGCCGAGATGATGCGCAGCCCCGCTGGCTTCCACCTTCGCTTGATGGAGTCCAGATAATCCCCCCGTCATGGAAGACGCGTCTGAATCGGTGGTCTTCGAGATACGTGTTGATAGATACACATTTTCCATCACCTCCGCACGGGTTGCGGAGCAGCGGCGAGATGATCCAGGCGTAAACGAAGAAGAGCCAGCAGCAGATGGAACAAGGGACACCGAGCATGCGTCAGCAGATCCCACCCCTGTCCTGCATCTGGAGCTCAGTGTGGATCCCTGATGTTCCAAGTGCCTTGGCCATGAGCTTCCCCCGGTTCAAGTGCAAGAACGGTCGCTTTCAAGGAGCTCTGAAAGAACATGAAGTCTTGAACTTGATCCGCTCAAGTTGATTAGAACCGTGTTTGCGTGAAAACGTTAAAATGAGGAAATTAACCAGAAGAAGTCGGGTTCCCAATAACAGTGATTATTTCCAAATGGCTTTTGACTGCTCAGGAATCTAATTAAGGGCTTATTTCATCCAACAAAGGGCTTATTTCATCCTGTCATCGTTCCAGTGTACTATAATGCAAAGATCTTTCTCCTCTCCTGGGTCACTGTGTCATGTGCCAACGTCCTCGAATGGGTACATCCTAATTAGCAGCCTTTTAGCTTGTTGCTAATTCAAAGTAATAATATCACAACTATATCACAACAATAGCACTTTCAACTTGCAAGTTACACATTTTATTGCCTGTTTATATATCGTATAGTTATTTTATTGCCTATCTGTATATTTTATATATATATTGTCCATTTTGTACAGTTTTATATTTGTCTTGTCCAGGACTACAGATGGAAATTAGCTATGAGCTACAATCTGGTACAAACATCTCTGCCTCTGTGCTTAATGGAATCGTACACTGTCCTAATAAACTTCTAAACAAACAAACAAAAGCTGCAAACCTCAACGGATGTTTAAAAAAAGAAATTTTGTCAGAGGATGAAGAGGATGGGACGTTGGAGTGATGCAGGACATGTATGACAAGTGTGAGATGGTGAGGACGTAGGTGTGAAAGAGGAGTTCAAGGTGGAGGGGGGAGTGCATCAGGGATCACCTCTGGGCCCCTTCTTGTTTGCAGTGGTGATGGACAGGCTGACAGATGAGGTCGGACAGGATGTTTGTAGATGACACTGGTCTGGAGTGAGAGCAGGGAAACTGCAGCTGCAGAGTCGGAGGTATGCTCTGGAAAGGAGAGGGATGAAGGTTAGCAGCAGCAAGAGGAAATACATGTGTGTGAATGAGAGGAACCAAAGAGGAACAGTGAGGCTACAGGGCGTGGAGATGAAGAAGGTGGAGGAGTTTAAGCACTAAGGGTCAACAGTCCAGAATGAAGGACAGGGTGGAGAAGAGGTGGAGGAACGTGAGCAAGCAGGTCAGAACGGCCACATTGTCTGGTTTGGAGACACTGAGGAGGGCTGAGCTGTCGGTAGCAGAGCTGAAGACCTGGAGGTTCTCTTTGGGAGTGAGAAGGGCGGAGAGGATCAGGAAGGAGTCCATCACATGTTGGATGTTCTTGAGATACAGTCAGACAGAGATGGTTGGGACACGGGCAGGGGAGGGATGGTGAAGATCTGGACAGAAGGATGCTGAGGTCGCAGCTGCCAGGCAGGAGGAAGACCTGAGAGGAGGTTCATGGATGGAGGGGAAGAGAAGTGTGAGAGAAGAGGATCCAGAAGAGAAGGTTAGATGGGGGGAGATGATTGGCTGTGGCCCCTGAGAGGAGCAGCCCGAAGACAAAGAAGAAGATAAGGTGGAGGGCGCCAGACATGTGATGTCCTCATATGAGGACACCAAGCTCACATAAGGGGACCAAACATCCTCCTGGTGTTCTCCAATATCCGAGCGAGTGCGTTGAAGAGAACAGGAAGGACCAATTCAATCAACACGTTTTCAAAACTTCTTCCGAGAGCTTCTTCGTCGTTCTTCTCCACCTTCTCCAAATCAACACGTCGTCTCTGGTCTCGGTGACATCGGAAGCAAAGGTGTAAATAATAGCATGTAAGATGGCCGACTTCTTTCACTTCCCCTTCAGTTTGTGCTGATTGGCCATCGAGTTGTTTGCAGCTTTGGAGCAACTCGACATTTTCTGAAAGTACACTTCTGGTTGTTCCCACCTGCCCGACGCCCACACTTCCAGCTCAGGTAATAGAGAGCTATTGATTTTCTCATCTGCCTCCTGACAAGAAGGGGGAAATAATGTAACCGTTTCAAGGACGAATTACTGGAAATGTTCTCCCATTGCCCGACAACCGCCGTGGGATGGCGGGGAAATAGTCCTGGACCCGGCATTTATGTCTGCTCGGGTTAAACTGCAAAAAAAAAAAAAAAGGGGATCTTAACGTCATTTAAGTGAGCAGTCAGATGGATTGATGGTTGTAGACCTCTTTTACACGTCTACCGCGTTCAGTTTGCACGATAATCCATATGTTAAAGGAACACATTCTCGTCCCAGTGCGTCAAAGCCGAACCAATGGCGAAGGTTCCCTTAGGGTCACATACCGATGTGTTGGAAGCCCTTTCTCAGCGTTTGTCAATGATGAACCTGGAGCATCAAGTCGACATCAACATCTGTCTCTGTATCCAGACCTTCTTCTTCTTCTTTTTCTTTGGGCTTTTCCCTTCAGGAGTCTCCACACCCAATTCACCTTCTCCACCTCACCCTATTCTCTGGATCCTCCTCTCTCACATCAACTCACTTCATATCCTCTCTCACGATGTCCATCCATCTTCTCTTCGGTCTTCCTCTAGACCTCCTGCCTGGCAGCTCCACCTTCAGCAACCCTCTACCCAGATCTTCACCATGGTTTGGACAAGATAAGAGGAGTGTTCATGTCCAAACCATCTCAGTCGTCACTTTGTCTCGGTCATACATGTCCTGCACCCTTTGACAAAGTCTTCTTTTCCTTTGGGCTTTGCCCTTCAGGAGTCTCCACAGCCAATCCACCTTCTCCATCTCACCCTGTTCTCTGGATCCTCCTCTCTCACACCAACTCACTTCATATCCTCTCTCACTACGTTCATAAATCTTCTCTTTGGTCTTCCTCTAGATCTCCAATTCCAGCATCCGTCTCCCAATATATTCTCTATCCCTCCTCTGTCCATGACCCAACCATCTCTGACCTTCTCTCCAAAACATCTGACATGTGCCGTCCCTCCGATGGACTCATTCCTGATCCTGTCCATCCTGGTCAGTCCCAAAGAGAACCTCAACATCTTCATCTCTACCCTCTTTTGGTCATTGTCAGTCTTTGTAGACCATCTCACCACTGTCTCCTCCACCTTTCTTTCCTTCTGGCTGATAGTCTTCTATCTCTTCGCACCCCTGACACTTTTCTCCAGCCATTCCAACCTACTTGAACCCATTTCTTCACCTCTTCTCTATGCTCTCCTAGGCTCTGGACGGTTGACCCTGTAGCCTCAGCGCTCCACCCGGGTTTATTTATTTTTTACTTGCAATTTTAGCTTGTCCCAGTCTGGTCCTTGTGCTTTTTGCTGCTGCTGCTGCTAAACAATTTCCCCATCATGGGATCATGAAACTACAGCTCATCTCTTTCATCTCATATTCATATATTATAATAGATAATAATTATATTAAACTTCAATCTCATCTGCCAAATATCAGTGGTCCCCTGCCCCATTTCTAATCCTAATCCTCATCCCAACCCCAGCCTTCACAGCGTTTGATGGCGCTTCAGAGATGTAGACATTGCGCTTGAGTTGGAACCGTTCTCATCCGCCTCCCATCCACATGATTAATGCTGATCTAAGCTAACAGGCTGCCAGCTGTGCGCTCACACCTTTTTCAATAAACGTTTCATCTCAGAACATTCCCCGCTGATTTTTATGTCTGTAACATCGAGTGACTGTAAAAAAAAAAATAAAAAAAAAAGCCAACAGCTTTTACAGCCTTTTCATATGACAGAGACAGAATCTGAATAGTCTTTTTGAGCATTAAACACACGGCGCTGATGTCAGCACCTCCCCCAGTAACGCCGCATTTGTATGAAATAACAGGAAGCGACACTCTCTTCAGAGACAGGTGTCGCCCGCCGAGGAGCGAGACGGTCCGGCGTGCAGCGAGCAGCCCTCTGCCGCTTTAAGACGGATTATTAAATTGTCTCTTGACGGCTCCCCGAGTGTCATTTTAGCGTGAATGGATCTGCAGATGGCAAATGAAGTTACCATGCCAACTGATGTGCTTATGTTGAACGCCGAAGACGTGGAGGGGGGGGGGGGGGGGGCGGCGGCGGCGGGGTCCAGGACGCAGGTCCTCCTCCATCACACCTGTGATAATGTCTCCAGGATGTTTCCTCCGCTTAAAAGATCACGCAGGAGTCCAAACATCCCAGACTTTCCCGTGCAGGCGTGCCCGTCGAGAGAGCGCCGGAATGATTTACGGCGTAATTACAGAGCAGGTCTGCATTAGTCGCCCGGCTTCCACCGTCCTCTTTTGATCTGATGCGGCGAAGGATGTGTGTGAGAGTCGGGTTTTCGCCCACGAGACGAGACGGGCTCTCCGATTTAATATTTCATGTTCCCGTGCGTTCCCGTCCCCGGATTAGATTTGCATGCCGCTGTTCTATTGTTCACCGGGGAATCGTACATACACAAACAGGCATACGGAAGCGCGCCGCACTTTTCACAGGTCGTTTATCTGTTTTTTTTCTCGAGCTGGTTTCCTCCTGTTTGAATGTAGTGAAGGACAAAAGTAAGTCTTAAACGCGTGCACGTCTTTGGTGAATGAAGAAGTACTATTTACCGTCATTTCCGGACTTTTGGGCGCACCTGAATATAAGCCGCATCGGCTAAAAATAACTAAATAAACCTGTGCGTGCATACACAGCTCAAAAAATAAAGGGACCACTAAAATAACACATCTTACGTCTGAATGAATGATATATTCTCATGAAATACTTTGTTCTTGACACAGTTGAACATGCGGACAACGAAATCACACATTGGAAATCAAATGTTTGAACCCATGGAGGTCTGGTTTAAAATGAAAGTGTAAAAAGAAAGTGTAAAAAACACACTCGAGGGTGATCCAACGTTGATGTAATTTCCTTATAACAAGTCGGAATCTATCCGTGTTGCTTCCTAAGTGGACAGTTGTGTTATCTAAGTGTTCCCTTTATTTTTTGGAGCGGTAATATAGGCCGCACTCGTCTCTTAGCCGCAGCTGTCCATGTTGTCACATGAGAAATTTACACAGAAACATTTTTTGTTTTTACTTTTCATTACATACATACCGATAACGCCCGCAAATATGTATCGGAAATGTATCTTCCAAACAGTGTCTGTAACATGGCTGATGATTAAGATGAATGATAAGTAACACAAGAAAAAGTCCATCCACGCATCCATTTTCTATCCCGCTTTGTCCTACGCCAGCCGATCGCTATCTTGGTCTTCCTCCTGCGCACCAAAACCAGTAAAGTCGTCTTCTCGGGTGTCGTAATTGAGCTCCTCAGAATTTCACGCTCATTTCATCGGTCCGATGAGACGAGGATAAATGTTTTGGCGGCGTGAAGCTCGTTAGCCCCCCCCAAAAAACCCAAATTAGCCTGCATTGTTGTTAAAGCTGTAGTGATCAAAGTGTGTGAAAAAAGTAGCGGCTTATTGTCTGAAAATGACGGTAAATGACTCATCAAAAGACACAGAAATGCACTTTTCGTGTTTGCAGGTGTCTGATTGCGTAAATGCGACGTTCACCGCTCGATTCTTATTCAGCCGTGTTTGTGTTCCCGTCGAGGACTCTGGCGGCGCGATGCCGAATCCGACCGATGACCGATGTCCAACCTATACACGGATACGCAATCAACTAACACAACTGCGGGCGGCGAGTGTATGAACGCCTGCAGAAAAAAATGTATCCGGGATGCAGAAACAGAAGAAAGCCTGAAGCGAGCGGGTCTCTTCAACGCCCAGGTCCCGTTCTTTCCCACACAAGTGAGGCGTTGACCGGGCGACGAGCGCCGTCGGAACAATACGACAAATCGGAAACCGGATTGAGCCAATGCTGCGTCGGGCCGTAAATGATTTGTTGAACTCCACCGGATTATCGTCCTTTTTTTTTTTCTTTTTTCATTCATGTCAACATGTGCACATATTTTGTAAAGGGCCCCCTCTTAAGAAAGCCCTCATCAAAACACAAAGGACCCGGCGGTGACAGTAATAAAGAGCAGCATCTGCACCTGGCAGGCAGACGCAAATGAACCAATTAGGGTCTGGTGAAGTCTCCTTCTTTCACCTATTGCCAATGGCTGCTGTCATCTCCATCATGATGAAAAGGGAGAGAGTGCAAGGGTAATTAAATACCCGCGGGGGCAAAGCTAATAACTCCCTGTAACAAGCCAATAAAAGAGTGTTTCGCTCAAAGGCTCACACAGCCCGAGGCTTCATTTTTCCTTCTACTTCTTTCCCTTTTTTCTGTCTTTACGACGAAGGAGTCGCGTTTCGGCCCGCGCTAATGTCTGCGACGGATGCGAGATAAAGAAAAATGCGTCTGTTTACCTGCTTTACAATTGTGTTCTGCTCCAGTTAGAACAGGAATTCGTGGGAATTCATGAAAAGAAGCCCTTAGCCGAGGAGATGTGCCGCAGCCTCGCTGTGGCAGGTTGCCACCTTCTGGCAAATCGAGGTTTGTGCAGACGGATGATGTGCGAACGACATGTTTGTTCGGTTTGTTTGGTTTTCTTTTCACAGGAAACACACAGAGATGGAGCTCGGAGATGATGGATGGTTGGCGGGTTCCCAACCCCCTGAGCATCCCTCCCCGCTGTAATGAGTTTGTTGTCACCGGAGTGAAATTAAGCTGAAATAGACGTTCAGGCCAGGATGACTGATCTGTGCGGTTCAGCCAATTACCGGAACTTAATCAACCGAAGTGACCGTTTAAATTCGGCTGAAAAATAATCATGTGTGCACCCAACTGCCCCTTGGGAGGTTAAATGAATTAATACATCAAAATAAACTGCACCGGGACAATGCTTTTGATAGCCATGGGTAGTTAATTAGGTCAACATTTTGCATGATTTCCCTCTACTGAGCAGAGGATTGACTTCATTGATCCAACGAGGGGAAAGTTTGATTGTCGCAGCAGCACCGAAACCGAAAGGGTGACTATGTACAATATATACAGTGTTGTGCAAATTTTTACAGAGATATGGAATAACACATAGGTTGCGTCGGCAATGACAATTCCAGACATGACAACTGAGAGATGTGTCCCGGAGAGAATGTATAGTCATATAATTATAAATACAAATAATGCACGGATGGGGGTGGTGAACGACTGAGACAGGAGGCTCACATCACATTATCTGCTGTATGTGCATCACAAGTTCAACCGCTGGGGGGAAAAAAAACCAACATGAAATCCACTGAATCCATTCAAGTTTAATATTGTTCCAGATATGAATAAAAAATCAGATTTTTCAGTGAATATCTGAAAATAAAAATAATGATAAAATAAAACCAGGCTCTGCACAGTGAAGCTCATAAATAAGACCACAAAAAAGAAGCCCGGGAATAGACCCGGATAAATAAATCCACTAGATATTGCCATATAAAGGGAATGAGAAAGACAAAATATTGTTTTTCTTATTTATGTTTATTTCCGTGGAGAGGCGGCGCGGCTCGTTGCCATGGCGACGCTTCCTCGCCCCGGTGCATCATGGGAAATCACTCCGGTCGCTGCAGCGGAGGGAGTTTCGAAAAATAAACATGTTTATTAACCGCGGAGCACCGCAAAACGCACGTATTCCAACCGACTATCTACCGGGGGATGTATTCCGGACAAGTGAGTCGGCGAGACAAGATTAAAAATGTTTTTATCGGGCCTTTTGGTAAAACTAGCTCGGAGGCTAGTTTATTAATCTGTACGGCTAGCTAGGTGGCTAAGTGAAGTATCCTCGCAGCTAGCTAGGTGGCTATCCTGAATTGACGTGTTATTTCTAATAAACAGAAATGTATTCAAAATATTTACTCCAAAGATTAATTTTGCCTGACCTGTGAAATGATTTCGCTCCCGCATTGAAGCGAGTAATAATAACCAGTTAGCTTTCAGCGCTATAGGTGTTATTGCAATGCCGATTCAAGCTACATTAGCACTCCTCTGCTTCTGCGTTTCCCCACGCAGGGATGCGGGAATGAGATCCACGCCTGAAAAACCGATGCCAGGTGAGACATGGAGGTGAAGTTAGAGGTTGTCCTGTCATCCAGCATCAAGAGGAAGAAGCCATGGCCGCGATTCTGCTGGCTTGGACAGGTAAACAATTTGTATTCCTGTCCAAAAACATAACGACGCACCAAAACATACAACCACAGTTACACCACCTGTCACTCCAGGGAATCTCAATTCTGGACAGAAAGTGCAGCAACTCCTTTATTAGGAAGTGTTTTACAGAAAACTTATTCCCTGGACATCAAAATAAAAATAATATTTTAAATTAATTTGACAAGGAATCGATTGCCAGGCTGCAAACTATGTATCTGACTCTAGCCATACCCCCCAAGGCAAAAGAGACCCACTTCAAAATGATGAATGACATCTACCCATCTAAGGAATTATTGAGGGTACGCTTTAATTTTGAAGATAATATTTGTACATTTTGTGAAGACAACATTGAAACCACTGACCATATATTTTTCTCATGTGAAAAAGAACAGGGCTAAAACTCAAAAATGGGTTAAAGATAATTTTCCATCGTCACCAGTTTCTTTCTCAAGAGATGACATGACATTTGGTTTACTTTTAAGCAACAAAAGAGATGAACTCTGTGTCAATGTTATTTTAGGCCTGGCCAAGTTCTTCATTCACAAAAACAGAACGCAAAAATGTTCCCCAAATTTTACGTTCTTTATTAACGATTTTGAATTTATAAAAAATCCTTAAAACTTAAGGAAAAATCCAAAAACCAAAAAATATGCAGTTTGATGTCAGAGATTCCTTGTGAACCACCAGCTTAATTACATGTTATATTCCCCTCGCAAGTTTTTTTTTCCCTTTCTTTTTAATTTTATTTATCTATCTATTTATTTAATTATTTCCTTTTACTTTCTTTTTCGTCTAGAAGTATACATTTCTCACAAACCGTTAACACTATTAACTTTTAATTACATACAGAACAAATGTCCTTATATCCTTTTCTTCCTCATCCCTGGTTGTTTCATTGACATTCAGTTCTACCTTGCCATGTTTATTTGTACATACGTATATTTGTTTGTGCTATTTATGTTCAATTAAAAAAACAAACAAAAAAAAAAAAAAACACACGGGCGGTGACTTGTTCACCCACCACCCTCATCGTGACCTTTGACCTCACCGTGACCTCACTGTGACCTTGAGTTTTCCACATCTCGTCTTTAGGAGAAGGAGTCGGTCTTCCTCCTGGATGACAAACGCATCAGTGAGATCAACCTGGCTTCTGGCCGCACCAAGAAGAAGACGCCCAAACTCCATCCTCTGCTCAGCGACGTGGTGACCATGGCCGCATCCGCCAACGGTGAGTTCTGCACTTTTGTTCAAGTAAGATAAGATATACTTTATTGATCCCCATAGATCAGGGGTCGGCAACCCGTAACACCCAAAGAGCCATTTAGACCCGGTTTCCTCAGAAAAGAAAACACTGGGAGCCGCTTTTTGACGTCTAAAATAAAGGTACCACTGTATATATTGCTTTTTATTACCTTTACACTTTGTATAAACAAGTGTGCAGTGTGTTGCTTCTGACATTCACAAAGTATTACAGAGAAAATTAAATTTTATTGATGTAATGAACTCATTTTGAGCTTTGGGCTTTCAGAGCGTTTAGCGGTGCCTTGACCTGAATTTTAAAAATAAATCGGGAAAAACAGCACTGTGTCAGTAAACAATCAAAAATAAATATTTGCAAAATATCTTCATGAATATTTATTTTACCTTCTGCTCCTGAACTTCTGCGCACAGCATCTGCAAATCGGGACTTTACCGGCTGGCGGGTATACCGGCTTCCGCCAGTGTGACGTTATTTTGAGTGGCGAAAAATAATAAATATAATTTTATTTAATATTTCAAGATCACAATAATCTTCCAACTTAGAACTAAACGTTAAAAAAAGGAATTAACCCAAATGAAATATTCCTCAATTAAATATTTATAATTTATTTTCCCAAGCCACTCAGAGCCGCAGTGTAAAGATGGAAGAGGAGCCGCGGGTTGCCGACCCCTGACATAGGGGAAATTCTTTTGTCGCAGCAGCGTAACAGTTATAGTATCAGTAAGTTTGAATATAATATAGAGGGTCAGATAAAAGATAGCAAAAGACATCCACATATATAGATAGCAGAACAACAACAACATCAAGGATGAGACTAGACAACCAAAATGACAACAAGGATAAGAACATAAACAGAGCGACCATAGCAATGACAGAAATAAACAGGATGCGAATGGATTGAGACTAACCAGGAGGTCCTTCACATCCCCACTGTCTCCGAGTGAAGATGGTCCAGGTTCAGTCCCGCTATCAAGTGCAACGTTTGTTAACTCTGGTTGTGTAATCGCATGTTTTTTGCCGTGACGCAGGCGTGTGGCTGTGCGGCCTTTTGAGTTCGGGGGCGCTGTTCCTCTGGAACAGGGACAAGGACCTGCTGAAGTCTGCTGAATCGGTTCCAGAGGTAGCCGATATGATCGGTGGTCTTCAAGGTAGGTGGTTCCCACGACCATGTGTTCTCATACAGTAGGTTAGAGGTGGAGTAGAGGTGCCAGACACAATATATCCAGGGGAATCGGGTGACGCAGCATTGCTTACACTCCCGCTGAAGGTTTTACTTCTTCACTGCCCAGCATCCAGAGTCAGTCACCCAATAGTCTCTTTTATAAAAGAGAAAACTCACAATACAGTGACTTTCAAATATTCCTCATTCTACTGAGGAATTAAAAATGCAGGTCCCCCTTTTAAATTGGTGTATCCATGTAGTCTTTACTATTCTGGAGAAAAATCAAGTATGCACTGCACTCCAGGGAATGAATAAAAAATGTCAACTTTAGATCATAAACTGCGCTTTTGCCGATCAGATTTACTGCAATTCCCAGGGAATGCCACGCGGCCGACGGTCCAGGTTTCAGGTGAGGGGAAACGTGCGCTCGTGGTCGCAGCGTCAGGCCAAGTCTTCCTCTGGGAGTGTAGCGACCGAAGGGATTTGATGGAACCACGTGACGGCACAGTGAAGGGACGCTGGACAAACATACTGCCCCTTCAAGATACCATTCTCCCCCCTCCTCAAAGCAAAGAAGCATCCAGGCACACCGTTTTCGTGAAGTCAGAGGTTTGGAATACAAATCGTTACTTTCACTTAACCAAGACTCGATAGGACTTTCCAATATTTCAAATAAACACACCGTTCCTGTGCGCCTCTCTGCCCTTATCATTCAGCGCAGGCATAATAATAATATACGTCCTTTTCAGGCCGTCGGCGACGCCTGTTTGTCGGTATTTGTGTTTACCTGTGGGAAGAAGCTCGCCATCACCTGCCTGAACATCCAGTGGGAGGAGGGCCTCGTGACACCAGGGTAGGAGTGAAGGTCCGGACGGGATTTTCACTCGCCCTACCCTTCCGACAGCTACAAGTCAACTATGTTTTTTCCAGTTCTGTTGGATACAGCGTCCGGTGGGCGTCGAAGACGTACTGCATGTCACGGCTTTCTCCGGCCTGCCAGCCGGTGAAGTCCAGAGGGTCACTCGTGCCTGCTTTCTCTCCCGACGGCCAACTGTTAGCCATAGTTCTCAACCAGAGGCAGCCTCAGGTTCGTCTCAGACCGTTCAAAACTTCAGCAGGAATCCCCCCCCCGCCCCCCCCCATTCATCCGTGATAAAACAAATATTTCGCACGCAGGCGACGCAGGTCCTGTTTGTGAGCGTGCAAAATTTTGTCTCCGTAACAAGCGGTCTCGGAGGATGTGGATGCAAAAAAACGGAGATCCCGGCTAAATACATAAGGTGCAGCGCACGTCGGTTTTGAGGAGATAATATTCATCCGACCGCCTCCATCACCTCCGCGATGATTGACCCCCCATGTTGTTTCAGATCCTACTGGGTGGCCGGTGTTAGCTGGTCCCCCGACGGCCTTTTCCTGGCCTGCGTCCTCAAGAGAGGCTCCCTCCTGGTGCTGGCTCGCCTCGGAGGGCTTCTCACGCTGACCAGCACCGGCTGCAATATTGTGTTTGGTCCGGCGCACTTCTTACCCCTGCATCCGCTGGTCACTTACCGGTCAGTCAGCTCACATTCGCCTTATCGCCTAGCGAGGCTGATCTTCTCACCGACCCCACGGTCAGCTGTTGACAGCTTCATTTTTCAGGATGAGAGTCAATGAGTGAGCCGCCGTATCTTTTATTTTTCCCCCGCTGCAGGCCGCCGCTGTCTGGCGGGACCGCGGACGCGTCCCTTTCCAGCTCGGCGGTGTCCGTGCGGGACGTCATGCGGCAGCGCTACTCGGTCACCTGGCACCCACAGCTGCTGTATCTCATCGTGTCCGACGGCTACATGGCCACAGTTCTGAGGGTCCTGGGTCGGCCTTCTCCGGCCTCCATGCTGAAATCCCAGCTGAAGGACATCAGTAAGGATATCGAGAAGGTCGGCCGGACTCTGGATAAATCGCAGGTGACGAGCGAGCAGCCGCGGCCTCCGGATCTCGGACCGAAGTGACCTTTTTCTGCTCCCGACCATACATTTTCAAATTTGTCCTTTACAGATTCACGCAAGGATGGGTTCGGACTCGGTGTCCCGTCAAAATCTGGACAGCAGTTTGGAGGAGTTCAGCTCCTACCTGGCCCGTGTGCCGAACACCACCGACTCTGTCATCTCCGCCGCCACGGACGGACCGGCTCTGCCACCTTTCCTGCAGGACCAGGGGACGTTCGGCGGCACCAAGGAGCTATTTGAGAAAGTGCAGGTCGGCCAAATATATAGCGTTCAGATCCGTCTGAACATACTCAAACTCATACTCATACTCATGAATAACGCCTGTTTGTGTGTTTGGCTTCCAAGAGTTTGTTCGAGGAGGATTCGGATGTAGATGGTCCTCCTATCGGTTCTCACGCGGAGGACAGCGGACGTCTGGAGTTTGCTTCCATGTTCGATACCCTCCACGCCCTGGACACGCACGCCGACGTCAGCGCGGTCCCCGCCCCGGACGACGAGGAATTCGAAACGGACAGGAGCGCTCAGGCTCTTCGCCGTGACCTCGGGAAGATCCAAAGCCGGCTGTTGACGGCGTGGGCGTTCAGCCTGTCCCCGGGAAGCGGCGTGGAGAACAGAGCTCTCCTGATGCGCTGCGTCGTCCACTGCGCGGCTCGATTCGCCGCTTCGCTCGCTGGGATCCCCGACGGGAGGAAAAGGAGCTCCTCGGTTTCCGCTCGCCTCCTGCGCTTCCTCAAAGGGCTTCTGTCTTTCCTCCCCTGGGACGGCGCCGGCTCGGACAGGCCGCACTGCCTCGGGCTGACGGCGGAGCTCAGCCGGCAGCTGGTCGGCCTGCTGCTGTCCGCTCAGCCCGACCCCTTCCAGCCAGCTCGCTGTCACCTCTCATCTCATAATCTGTCCACGGCCGTGCTGGTCTTAGAGCTGGCGTCTGACTCTCTGGACCGCACTTACAGCCTGCAGCAAAGATCTGCCTGGTCCTCGGCGGAGACGGAGCCTCCTTCCCAGCGGTGCGGGCCTTCGGATGTCTATTCCACGCCTCTCATGCAAGACGAGACCGAAGGGACATTTGTCGCCGGCCGTGACGGAGCGCCTTTCCCTCAGAGACCATCCAGCAGGTGCTGCTCATCTTCCCTGTCAGCCGGGAACCGAAAATAGTCCTGGGTGTCAGTCTTAGATGCTGCGATCAAACCAGAATTGGGAATTTGTTTATTTCTTGCTTTTTAAACCAGGTTACTTGGGACGTGGCAGCGGGTGTACGAGCTCTCGCTGCAGCACAGGGAGGAGCTGAAGGGCCTGCAGGGGTGCGACGGCTGGCAGGAAGAGCGGCAGCGGGCGTCCGCCGTCATTTCCCGGATTCAAAAAGCGCTGCAGGCCGCAGGAGGGAAGCTGGAGGAGGGTCCGATGCTGCTCGGCCACCCAGGTCAGGGACGCGATTTACTGCTCGCCCGAAATAGAGCTAATGATTTCGAACCGCAGCCACATTGGGAGAGAGCAGAAACCACTTACCAGGCAAACGTTCCGACGATCCAGATCTCTATAAAACGTGGCCTCTGGAAGACACTGGGCAGCTGTTAGAACATCCAGGAGAATAATCACTTTGGATTCCAGACCCCAAATATCTTAGTTACTTTTTTCTTATTAAATTTAATGTGCTTTAAATGTCCACATCTGCGGACAGTAAAGTAGCATTCTTCCCAGCAGCTCCAGTTCTGAAGCTCCAGGTTTGCGGGGAACGTCCACGATGGGGAAGGCTTTAGAAGGAATACATGACCGCTTCTCCACAGGCTAGAGCGTGCAGATGAAGGAGGGTTAGAAGAACTTAGAAGGTTGGAAGGGGTAGAGAGAAGTGTGAAAGGAAAGGTGGAGAAGATGGAGGTGAGTGCAGATATGAGACACTGAGGAGAAGAAAGGAGGCAGAGGAGGAGGATGGAGAGGATCAGGAAGGAGTCATGGTAGATGTTCTGGAGATGAAGTCCCTCTGAGATGGTTTGGACATGGACACAGGAGGGATGCTGAGGTTGGAGAAGAAGAAGGCCAGAGAGGACAGGAAGTGAGGTGGTGTGAGAGAAGATGGTTCGCTGGAGGCCGGTGCGATCTAAAAGAGAAGGACTCCCCGGTCAGTCTGAGATGTTGAGATGTTTTGTCCTCAAACCCAACCAGACTCGTTTCTCCTCCCACCAGGAGAGCATCTGTTCCTGTGTGGTCTGTACGCCGAGAGCGCTGATGCCTGGAGGTCACAACTCTGGGAGGAGACTAAAAAAAGCAAGTCCAGCGACTTTCTTGGAAACAAGACGCCGGATCGTTGACGAAAATCTGACGTCCCCCGTGTTTCCTCCTCCAGATGGTCGACGCAGTGTCTTCCAGCAGACCCGGCTTTGCCTGGCGCTCCTCTACGGTCTTCTGGCCCAGTACCGCCTCAGAGAAGCCCAGGAGCTGGGGGACCAAGCGGCCCGTCTCCTCCTCCAGAGGGCTGGAATCAAGAAGGACAGCGCGGCCTCTGCACCAGGTGGGCGTTTGAGCCGTCTCGGTGGTTTCCGCCAGGTCACAGAGGAGAGCACATCTACCGGTGTTAGGGAGCGCTCGCATCAGGACGCACTTTAAACCAGGACGCCCGCGGTGGAAGGCGGTGATTGACGGCGCGCGTGAAGGGCGTAAATGGAAACAGAAAAAAAAAGGGGCGGTGGTAAACCAGAAGGTGAGGATGCCGGCTGAGTTCTGAGGAGTCATGGAGATGCAGTGGAACACAGGGACCAGGTGCAGAGAACATCTCACACCACAGCTCCTTCACCACACACCCACTCCTGGAATAGTCTTTTTTTTTTTAACTCAATTTTTATTTAGTTTCCCTCTCCATCCATATAACATAGAAGTGGACCACATTTAACGTGATGACATGATCATATCATGAAATAATAACAGAAAAAGAAAGGGGCAGTGAAAAAATTATTTAAAAAAGTATATATATATATAAATGATAAAATTATAAAAATTATTTAAAAAATTATATATATTCTTTTTTTATAGTAAAAACAATACAATAATAATAATAATAATAAAAAGAATATATATATGTGTGTATGTATATATATATATATATATATATATATAAATTATAAAATTAGAAGAATTATTTAAAATATATATATATATCCTTTTTTATAGTAAAAACAATACAATAATGATAATAAGAATAAAAAGAATTTTTTTTTTTTTTTTATTATAATTTTTTTACCGCCCCCTTCCTATATCCACTCCACATAGGTAAACTAAAAGGATATGTAATCATGTCCAAAACTCTTTTGAGTCTAACCTTATCGTATTAGTAAAGACATGGCAGGTGCCCATTGTTTAGTAAAAATAGGCTTCTGAAGTCTTAATGAATATGTTATTTGCTTCATCCGGTTAAATATCTCATACTTTTTGGATCCATATATGATATGTAGGGGGATCCGGTTTGAACCACCTGGTAGTTATGGCTTTTAATGCTGCTGTAAGTAAGATGTTTAGGAGGTATTTTCCATCCGTTCTGTCCATACCAGGGGTTGGCGCTTTTGAAATTCAAAATAAATAAACACAGCATTTTAAATAATTTTTGCCCTCATGCTATGTATAAACAAAGTATGCGTTGCATGTTTTTTAAAATCAACAAACAATTGCAGGGAAAACAAAATGACATTTCCGTACGCAACAAGACATTTTGAACTGACGTGGGGTTGAGAGTTACTTTTAATCAAAATACTCAATGTCTGTGAGTCCTACTTGCCTTTAAAAAAGAAATAGAAACTTAAATTATCCACCGGCAGAAGTTATAAAATACTTAAAATGCATTAAAAATATTTTAACCCATTTGATTTAGATGTTACAACATCGCCATAATCTTCATAATTGAAATTGCATTTTAGAAATGATCAAACTAGAGTAAAATACGTTTTAATGAAATACGTGTTCATTCTTTTCAAGAACCACGGTCAGCAGCATCAGAGGGCTCAATAATAGAGTTGTATGGGTTTGTGGAGTGTCCCGTTTGAAGACCAATATTCATTATTAATTCATTTTTAAATGTAGACTAATGCATCACAGGTGACCGGAGGCAGGTCCTCCTCCAGCCCCGTTCTTCTCAACACGTCAGCGGGGAATCTGGTCAAATTCGGTGCAGATGTCCTCTCAAGGATGAACTGATTAGATTTTTACCGCGAGACATCCAAGGTTGCCGCGGCTGCGTAAAACATGTGTCTGGCTCCGGCTCAAGAATGAAAGCTCCTCTTACCGCCGCTGTTGATGAAAGCTGAAAAGGCTTTGGGAGGCACACATCCCTCTCTGAACCCGACCTCCGTCTGCCCGGGTCAGATTTATTGAAGCTAGATGCTTGATGAATTCCTTCCCCGAGGATCTCGGCCACGACACCAGAGCTTTGGTGCTTTTTCGTTGATGTTTACCTCCTGTTTTCTTGGACGTGAGCCTAGAGAACAGCTAGGCGCGACCAAACGTATCGATCTTCTCACAAACCCACGGAGATATTCAGAAATTCTCAGAAGAACGCTCCTGCTGTCAGACGACACAACTCCACAAATGCACACGCACGTCCTCACCGATCACAAACCCCACTCTCATCTGTGCAGTGTTTATATTCAAGCATTCTGCAGGACACTTTACTGATCACCTTTAACTTTGTTGTTATTCTATAACCCTGCACAAAGCACTTTCTTTCATTTCTTCAATTTCTTCTATTTTCTTTTTATTCTAGCGTACATATTGCACATAGTCTATTGTTCATTTTGTGTACGTTACATTACATTACATTTGGCAGACGCTTTTATCCAAAACGACTTACAATAGAGGACATAAGGACTGCAAATACACTTGCAAATACACAATGCACAGGAAATATACAGAACAGTAAGCTTGGGTTAGTGAGTTTTTTTTGTTTTGACAAAGACGTACACAAACATACACACACACACACACTGCATAGCCTAACTTGCTGCCAACCTGATCTGGGGCATCAGTGCAGTAAAAAGTCCTGAAAGAGAAACGTTTTTACCTGTTTCTTGAAGGTTGAGAGAGATGATGCTGGTCTTGTTGCTTCTGGAAATTTGTTCCACCACTGAGGTAGTAGAACTGAGAACAGTTTTGCCTGAGATCGCTTAGAGCGAGCAGAAGGTGCTGCTAGTAGGTTTGTATCAGAGGAACGCAGCTCTCTGCCGGGAACATAAGGTCTTATCATTTGGTTCAGACATGCTGGACCTGTTCCTGAGGTGGTTTTGAAGGCCAGGGTCAGGACCTTGTGCTTGATCCTGGCAGCTGCTGGTAGCCAGTGCAACTGGATGAACAGAGGAACAGAGTACGTATGTGCTACGATATGATAGAAGACTTTCAGCCAGAAGGAAAGGAAAGGTGTACAAGACAGTGGTGAGACCGGCGATGATGTTTGGACTAGAAACTGTTCCAGTGACCAAAAGACAGCAGGCAGAACTAGAGGTTGCAGAGATGAAGATGTTGAGGTTCTCTTTGGGAGTGACCAGGATGGAGAGGATCAGGAATGAGTCTATCAGAGGAACGGCACATGTTCGATGTTTTGGAGAGAAGGTCAGAGATGGTCGGGTCATGGACAGAGGAGGGATAGAGAACATATTGGTAGACGGATGCTGGGATTGGAGCTGCCAGGCAAGAGGTCTGGAGGAAGACCAAAGAGAAGATTTATGGACGTCGTGAGAGAAGATATGAAGGTAGTTGGTGTGAGAGAGGAGGATCCAGAAAATAAGGTTAGATGGAGAAAGTGGACTCGCTGTGGCGACACCTGAAGGGAAAAGCCGAAAGAAGAAGAAGAAGAAGATGACCCTGCTCAAAGCACTTTCTTTCATTTCTTTAATTTCTTCTATTTTCTTTTTATTCTAGTGTACATACTGCACATAGTTTATTGTTCATTTTGTGTACGTATGTGCTACTGTCCATCTTCGCTCCATGTTCTCCTCCATGGGTTCTCCAATGACGTTCTCTCCTTGTTCTTGGCAACCGTATCTCCAGACCTCCCCATCAGAAGTGATGCAAACACCAGGGATCGTAACACCTAGTCTTTTCACTGAATTTGAATCTGTTGAAGTTCTCCTTCACGGGATCAGAAAAGTCTATCTAATCTTATCTTCAGGAAATACCGTATACGGAGTTGTTTGTGGAGATGAACCAAAGGAACGCAGTCCACATGTTGCTCTCCTGGCGTCCCTCAGGGTCAGGTGCTGATGAGCTGCAAGCAGGAACATGTGGTCCCGCACGAAGCGTCAGCGAGGTCCAATGAGGGAATCCTCAATTCCAGCAGCGAGGAAACGAACACTGATATTCCACACGGTCCAGTTTGTCCCTCGACGCTGAGAGAACCTGTCTTTCCCCCTGCAGATGATCCTCCTCCGTGGTCGTGGCTGCCCCCGGACCTTCACGCCGACGCCGCCCGCGCGCTCATCCAGACCCTCGGGAGATTCATGGCCTCCTATTTCACCAACCGGCCGCTCCACATCCTGCCTCCGCACAACGTGGCCGTCCTCCCTCCGATACATCTCCCCCCAGGTCTGCTTCCCAGGCACTTTCAACACACTCCCTTCATTTGTTTCCATGTAAGATAAGATAAGATAAGATAAGAACAACTTTATTAATCCCGAAGGAAATTGTTGTGCCAGAGTTACAGAAAATATAACAGTAATAAATAATAAAAAGAAAAAGGCAGAATTAGAAATAAAAATAAACTATAAAGTGCCTCAGTGAAACTATAAAGTGTCTTAGTAAACAGGTGTTTGACGGGTGTTTCTGATTCCAGCCTCTAACGTGGGGCGGCTGGTGTCGCTGTGCCAGGACGAGGTGGCGGGGGCCGTTCGCCGCCGCCACATGTCGGAGCTGTGGACGGCGGACTACGCCATGGACCTGCTCCTGCTGGGGGGGCTGCTTCCAGAGACGGCGTGGTTAGCTTACCATCTGGGGGACTGGAAGACGGCCGCCGCGCTGAGCCTAGCTTACGCTAGTTACCGCACCCACCACTTTGACTTCACCCGGTCAGTGAGCGTCGCGAAGGAGCCCATCTGTGGGGTTTTCATGGACAATGTCCATCACCCCCTGCATGCCACACTGACGTCCTGTCAGAGCTCTTTCAGCCGTAGACTGATACCACCCAGGAGCTCCACTGAACGCCACAGGAGGTCTTTCCTCCCTGAGGCCTCCCTTAGACTTTTTAATTCCTCTCCATTCAGCCGCCGGCAACCATAAAAACCTATCTTTAACCTAAAAAAACAAAAACTGTGCAATATTTCATTTCATAACATCTACACTACAATTTTTCCTTTTATCATACTATTGTGCACTCTTTACCTCACTTGTTACTAAGACACTTATAGTTTTATCACTTGTTTACTAAGACACTTTATAGTTTCACTGAGACACTTTATAGTTTATTCTGCCTTTTTCTTTTTTCTTTTTTTTATTATTTATTACTGTTATATTTTCTGTAACTCTGGCACAACAATTTCCTTCGGGATTAATAAAGTTCTTATCTTATCTTATCTTATCTTATCTTATCTTATCTTATCTTATCTTATCTTATCTTTCCTTCTCCTTCCTGAAACCTCCCCCTGTTTTAAACAGGATCAACAGGCGAGAACTCCAGCTCCCGAAGGCTTTAGAACCCGAGAGCATTTTCCAGGCCGAGCTGCAGCGTCGTCTGGACTTCCAGGAGACCGGAGACGATGGAAGCGACAGGAGCACGGCAGGTGGGTGAGATCCAGCGTCGCTGTTCTCCTGACACACCGAAGGATCTTCAGCCTCGCAGCCAGAAGGTACCTGGTTGGATTCCCACAGGAGGCCTTTCTGTGTGGAGTCTCCCCATGTCTGCGTGCAGGTTCCTCAGGGTTCTCCGGGTTCCTCCTACAGTCCAAACACATGCAGGAGGTTCGTTGGAGACCACACATTGTCCAGATGTGGCAATGTCAAAGCCAGCTTAATGTCAATTTCTCCACATGACATACAGAGGAACGGAGAAGACATATTTCCGACACTTTCCTACGGTGACATGAAATCTTCATTGTCTTCTAAGTGTCTCTCTATTTATATTTACGTTCATATTTATTGATACTGTAACTGCTGTGACAAAAGCATTTCTCCTATTGGAATTAAATAAGTTTATCTATCCAGGGAGTAGGATCAGATGGAGAAAGTTTGTTCACTGTGGAGACCCCTGAAGGGAGAAGAAGAAGGTTTAATCAAAAGTAGAGGTTGAGGTTGCTACCACATTGTCACTTCCTCATCCACTCACGTCATGTCCTAACTCTGTTGGTCTGGCCTGCACGCATCCAGCTTATTTTTATCGATTTATTTGATTCTCGTCATTGCTTTTGTCACTCTAATTATACTGTTGTTGAGCTTTGGTTGTTTATTCTTCACCTTTTCTGTTTTATTCTGTTGTCCATTCTCATCCCTGACGTCTCCGCTGCTGTTCTCCCTGCTGTCCATTTATTCCTGGATGTCTTTGCTATTTTCTGTCTTCTAACTGTCTCTATTTTTAATCCTATTTATTTTTGACACTACAGTAAACCCTTGTTTTTCACGGGGTTACGTTCCAAAAAGAACCCGTGATAGGCAAAATACGTGAAGTAGAAACCTTTATTTTTTCTTACAATTATCATACAATTAAATACTGCTGCTGTTCTTATGTTTTTTTCCTCCTTCTTTATGGAACTAATGGAAGATTCATTAATTCTGTAATGCTGACCTCCAGCCGCATAGCTTTTACCTTCCCTTAGCATGTCCAGAAGTTTAACTTTATCTGCCATAGATAGCATCTTCCTGCCGCAGGTGCTTTTGTTGCTCCAGAGCGTTTTGTCAACATTATGGGTTTCAGAGAAACTCGAAATTGCAAGAGAATTTGCACGTACGTCATGTAAATTTGTCAAGCTGTTTTACGTACGTGTACATATTAAACCGCAACGTTATTGACGCACAGGTAGAGAAGAAGCGGAGTGACATTTTAGCCAATCAGAATGCAGAACACAATGCGCCATGCAAATCCGTGAAGTAGCGAAACCGTGAAAAGTAAACCGCGTCATAGCGAGGGATCAATGTATAACTTACGCTGCTGCGACAAAAGAATTTCCCCTACGAGGATCAACCAGGTTTATCTTACACCTTATAAAAAAGTTTATGTGTAATTATCTCATTTTATAATGTGAGCTTATAGACAAGTGTGGCCTTTATATGCACACATAGATTTATTTAGTTATTTTTTGTCGGTGCGGCTTATATTCAGGTGCGTTCCGTAAGCGATGGTAGTTGTGTGTGTCCTTAGGATGGGCTCCGGCATCACTTGCGATCCTGACTGATGAATGAATGAATCAATCAATAAATCAATGAATGAATGAATGATGCTTTAATGCCTTTCTTTTTTTCCTTTCCTCTCAGACACTTTGGAGGGAGACGACTGGGACTGGATCCAGGCATCCACCCAGGACATAGTGAAGGCGGCCGCCATGGCTGGAGTCGACGTGGTATCTTCCCCCCTGTCCTCCCTGCTGAGCGCCGCCAGGGATCTGTGCTCCGCCCTCCCTGCGCTGGTGCACGGCGGCCTGTATTTGCCCTCGCCGCCTCTGTACTGCCCTCAGCCTTCCCCCAACACACAGGTACCCCATCTGTAGACCCTCATTCCCGCTTGAATCTCTCCGATCGGCTAATCGGGAGGGTGTGCGGCGTGCGTCTCCCGCCAGGACCGGGTGGGGACAGCGGGGGAGTTAGCGGAAGTGGCTTCCCGTCACAAAGTGTCCGGCGTTCTCCAGAGGTTGCTGCTGCTGCTGAGATCCGCCCGCTGCTGCCGTCCCGCCGCCCGGTGGTACGTCAGCCAGCTGCGCCGCGCACGACGCCTCCTTCACAAGGTACTTCACCGCCCTTTCTTGTATTTTTGTTTGGGTCGCGCCCATCCTTGTATGACGGGCGTGTATTTTGAATCAGATCAAGAAGAGGTACGACCACTGTTCGGCCGCAGCGGAGGAGAAAGCTCTCCCGGAAGGTCTGAAGAAGTTGGTCGACCGCGGCGGGTTCTTCGGGCAGGGCCGTGACGAAAACGCACGCCCGGACCCCGAAACCGTCCATGTCCTCGGTGAGAAGCTCCTCCTAAGACCGCGACCGCTCAACTAGAGTCAGTGGTTTTTGAGCCAACGTGCACGTCTGCTAAAAGTCTGTTTCAGGGAGATCTGCGCTCTGTGCTGGATGCTTCACGTGCGGGATCAGCTCTCCATGTCCTGCCGCAAGTATCAGGCCGCCAGAAACCGCGGCAGGGATGAGCAGGTGTGTTTCTTCTAAAGAATATGACGTTTCTACCTGGAAAGGCTTCTGGTGTGTTGGCCCTGCAAAGATCTCGGTATCTTCCAGAGTTCTCATCATGCAGACGTGCACTCGGCCCGAGTGGACGCTCTCCACTGGACCCGCCGCCTCCTGCCTTTCTCTCACTACCTCAACGCCGAGGAGATCCTCCAGGACCTCCTGCTCAGCCTCCTGTCCGAGCTGCCTCCCGTCCCTCTGGTGCGAATGTATATTTTCAATCCCGTCGGCAGCTCAGGAGAATGAGCCTCTGTGGGTTTCTCACCCTCCTGCCGGCCTCCCTCGCAGGTGGCAGACTCCCTGGTGCTGGCTTTCCCACAGGAGGACGACTCGGTCAGAGTTTCCCTGAGAGAAAAATACAGCTCACTGCTGCAGAGGCTGCAGCGCCGCGACGTCCAGGGTAAGAACTCACCGCGGCTTTCCGGGTTCTTTCAAAGCGTTCGGTGTCATTTTGGCCTTTTCAGCGGGTTTGTTTCCCCTCCAGAGGGCCAACAAGGGGAGGCGAATGAGTCGATGGCGGGAGTGATTCAAGACAAGCGGCGGCGGCGGCGGAAACACCTGGGACGTCTGCAGAAGCACTTTGCCGCGCCCGAGCTCCACTTGTGGGAGCAAGAAGAGGAGGACGAGGACGGCGGCAGAGATCACGGGACGGCCGCGATGCTGCAGCCGTCGCCGTGCACGACTCTGAGCTCCGGCGCCTTGACTGACCTCGACCAGCCCTGCAGTGACGGGGACGCCGTGGAAAACTCATCTGAGGGTGTTTCTCCTGACCTCCGTGGCAGATCCTTACCAAGGTACTTCAGCATGTGTACAAGTATTTCTAAATATATGCAGCGGAGCCTTGAGATCCGAGCCGTGGCTCAGGGGATGCTTAGCTTTGTGAGCATTTTGACACCCGCGTGGACGCCGCATGACGTGAGGCGGCGTTTAAAGACGCGCTGCCCGCCGCTAGCTAGCCCAGACAACATCATGGAAAAACACCGGCGAGGTGTGTGTGTGTGTGTATGTGGTACACTCGTCTGTGAAGACATGGAGAGGTTATTGTGGGTGAGATACGGTGCAGGAGAGCATCGTCTGTGAGAAGGTGGGAGATGTTTCCGGGGATTTGGCACGGCGGGTGAGGTGTCAGAAGAGTCGTCCAAGCCGGTCGGGGTCGTTTTAAAAAGAGGTTTTACCATAAAGTGTGCAAGATACATTTAGCAACACATCGTAGTATTAAGAGTGGAGCCAGGAAGCAACTGAAGCAGCAAATGACCCCCCAGCTTCAATGATTTTTAAGGTAAATTGACTTAATCAAAGCTAATGTAAAGAAATAAACTCATTTTGATATGTATTATTTTTTATATAGTATTTGTAATTTATCCTTTTTAAACACACTCGACAAAACCCGGGGCTGGAAAGGATTAATAGTTCCTGTATAATAATTCTACTCAAATTGAGAGGAAAATTCATTTGATATTCAAATAAATTAAGTTACGAGCTCCGTCTCAGACAGCCTTTCCGCTCCCAAGTCAGGCCATTCCTGTTTATGCCTGGATGTATTTAACGACCCACTCCGAATTCTGCGTTGGCATTTCAGGGTCACAAAACCCCCGGCATCAGACAGAGCGGGCGGAAAAAGAGCCGAGGCACGGCAGCCTCCCTCCCTTCCGGTGGTCGGCACCTGGGAGTTTGAGCTGGAAGACGAGGAGTACCTCGGCTTCCTGGAGCTGTTTCTGAGCTACGTGCTGGAGAAGGGCGGCACCGACGGCGAGGACTCGGCCCGTGAAGCCCCTCTGCTGAGATCCTTCTGCCGCCGGCTGAGGGAGGCGGAGCTGCACTCCCTCACCTTCGACGTCCTCACCACCGTGCATCGCCGCGAAAGAGACGGCCAGCGCCCGGCGAGGAAACGCGGGAGCGACGACTCTCCGCTGTTCCGGGCCGGAAGCTGCTACAAGCCGGCCAAACTGGACTCCGCGTCCAACTTTCAGGCTTCGGCGGCTTGGAACGAGGGCTCCGTGTCCGACGCCAGCCCGTCGGCCCCCTCTCTGCGGGAACCCGGAGCCGGGAGGCACGGCGGTTTGTTCGGCCTCCGACGGCAGGACGCCCGGCTTTCGCAAAAAACACCGGAAAGGGGTCGCTCCGGTTCCGACGGCCAGATTCCTCCCGCAGCCTTTCCCGCCGAGTGCCGGTCGTTTGCGGAGGCGGCGGTGGAACCGCAGCGCGTCCTGGATCCCGAATTAGAGGCCCGGTTCCCGGAGCTCGGCAGGCTGCTGGAGTGGATGCTGCGCTGGGCCGACAGGAGGGCGGGACTTGGACGCCGCGGCAAAAAGAAGAAGCCGACAGCAGAAGGAAGAGCCGAGGAAGGCGTCGCGATTCGCGTCAGGGCCTCGGCGCCGGCCGTGCTCACGTCCCTCTGCCTGCTGGAGCGCAGGCTCTTTGCTGGAACCGTCGCCGAAAAGCCCGACGCTCCCGTCAGCGCCGCCGCCCTGCTGCTTCCTGAGCAGGACAGGAAGCTGGAGAGAGAAAGCAGCGAGGACACGGCAGACATCCACCCCGCCGGGCTCGCTCAACCTTCCTCGTGAGTTTTTAATGCCTTCCACATCAAGACTCGCTGTATTTATAATTACCAAGTTACACAAATGCGGCACGATGTTGATGCTACTTAAAAGCATCAACACAATATTCTTGTGCAAGATCTCTCTCTCCATCTCCACTCATCACTCTCATCCATGTAGTATTTACATTTATTTATACATTCTCCAGAACTTCTTATCATTTCATTTTTACAACCAACGTCTCTCACTGTGCGTCTCTGGTATACAGTAAACCCTTGTTTTTCGTGGGGTTACGTTCTGAAAAGAACTCATTATGGGAAAATCCGTGAGGTAGAAACCTTTATTTTTCTTTTTACAATTATTATACAATTAAATACTCTTATTATACATTGAAAAGAAAGAACAAACCATTTTACAGGCTCAATCGTTTATTTCACAAATAAAAGTACTGTACTTTAGAAACTTTTTATTCAACAAATAACTTCTGAACTGTACTGTCAAATAATAATTTTAATCATCAATGTGAGCAGAAGGCTTCAAATAGCGGAGATTAGCTCCGCCCACCTGACCCAAGTAATTGGATTAAACGGGAGGAAATTAAAAATGATTATGAAAAAAGTTGCGGACAGTTGCAACCCTTTTTGCATCCTTATTAAAACTTATCGCTGCTGTCGTCCTTATGTTTTTTTCTTCCTTCTTTACGGAACGAACGGAAGATTCATTCATTCTGTAATGGTGACCTCCAGCCGCATAGCTTTTAGCTTCCCTTAGCATGTCCAGAAGTTTAGCTTTATCTGCCATAGATAGCATCTTCCTGCCGCAGGTGCTTTTGTTGCTCCAGAGTGTTTTGTCAACATTATGGGTTTTAGAGAAACTCCAAATTGCAAGAGAATTTGCACGTACGTCATGTAAACTTGCCAAGCTGTTTTACGTACGTGTACATATTAAACTGCAACGTTATTGACGCACAGGTAGAGAAGAAGCGGAGTGACTTTTTAGCCAATCAGAATGCAGAACACAATGCACCACGCAAATCTGTGAAGTAGCGAAACCGTGAAAAGTAAACAGTGTTCTAGCGAGGGATCACTGTATATACGTCTTTTCTTCCGTTATATACATTTTATATGTTTAATTGTATCTCTCTGTCTTCTATCATCCCTATTTGCAGCCTTCTCTAGCCTGTTATGCTGCTGTGACGATTCAGTTTCCCCGTTGTGAGATCGATAAATATCAACAAAACTTAATACGTCCTTTTTAGAGGTGGAGATTTCACACACACTAGCGGCTGCACCAAGAATATCTCATATTTGTAATATTCCTTTACCCCTCCAGGAGCTCCGACACGGATGAACCGGAGGAGACGATGTCTCACGCCACGCCCCTCCCCGACACTCCTGATGTATCCTCGCTTGGCGACCAGAGGAGTCCTCCGAGATCACCGCCGAGTTCAGAGGGGCCGCGTTTTGCCGATCTGGACGTGACGCCGGAAAAAGAAGGTGCGGTGACGGGACAATGCAATCCTCTGCGCAGTTGCGCGCAGTTGCAACGGGACCCTAGTGAACCTGGTGAATGTTTATCACAGGAGCGAGCAGCAGAGGCGAGAGCCCGGAGGTTTCCGACGAGAAGGTCCCCGAAAACACCTGCGCGCCCGACGCGGCGAACATCGACACTCGCAGCCAAGTCGGCCCCGGTGTCATCGCGCCGACACACTCGACCGATTCGTCTTCGCTCCAGAGCGTAAAGACGGACGATCTGGACACGACCGGTTTCCCCTCGATGTGAGTGCTCGGTGTCAAACGGCGGCGGAGGGACGGCTGTGTCTTCACAGGGGGGAAGCAGTGATGTCACAAAGGGGAGTCGGGAATGGAGTTCCCAGCGGACGCGCCTCCATCAAGTTATTAAAGGGAAAGCGTTGATGTCACAAAGGGACTGTCGGCTGTTAGCAGTTAGCAGGAGTTAGCGTTAACTGTTATTATCATAACATCCCTGCTGAGATGCTAATTCATTTCTGCACGTTGTCCCTCTCTGGTTGCTCCAGCTGCAGTCATGCTAGTAGCCTCCCAGCCCTTCCCCCTCCAGAACCTCAAGCACCTCCCTCTGTCCAGCCCCGAGCCACGGCCCATAAAGAGCTTCCCGATTTCCCCGGCGTGTCGTCTTCCGACACGCCCGCGGGCCCTCCGGGGCCTCGGCCCCAGTGCCTCGAGGCCGACGCGCCCGGTGCGGTCCCTCCTCCCGTCCCCGAACAGCCTCCGCCCATGAGACAGCGCCTCGGCGAGGATTTATTCAGGCTGGTCCAGGTATGACCGGGCCGCCCGCTTTCCATCGGGACGCCTCTCGCGGAGCTTCCTACAGTATCTGTTGTGTTTTGCAGCACATCAACTACATGAGTCTGATGGAGGTGTTGGGAGACTCCTTCTCCACCCTGCAGCAAGCGCAGCAGGGCACCTGCGTCCCTCAAACGCCGCCTTCTCAAGCCAACGCGTTGCCGGGTCACGCCGGCGTTTCCATGGCAACTCAGACACAGCCCTGTATTCAAAATTCAGAATCCAAAGCGCCTCCGGGAGGGAGCGCAGGGCGTCAGCATAGCGGCAGTCTAACCCCTGCTGCCCACGGAGCAGGAGCAAGACACCAGGTGTTTATTTTTCTGGGTGCACGTTAGCGTCCCGTGCAAACCCAGTTACTGGACTCACCTCCCCTTTTTTTTTTTTGCAGGAATTGCAACCTCTCTCTGTGCAAGCCGAGTCCCCGGGGGTGGAGTTCAGGGAGAGGAGGGGGCTGATCCCATCCTGCCAGGGGCTTCTGGCCATGACCGACGACAGTCGCCGAGTTCATAGCGCGCCCGAGAGTTTGCCCCCCAGAGGGATGCAGATCCAGAGCGACCTCCCCTCTCAGGCTCCGGGCCTGAAATTACTGCAGCTCCACGGCTGGCAGGGGCCGCCGCCGCCGCTCGTGGGAGAATCCCAGCAGCGGCGGGTCAGACTCAGAGGCCGCGTCGACTCAAACGAGAAGAAAACCGGCGGCTCTTCAGCTTCGAGGAGACACCTCGGCTTCGAAGCGCGTGACCGCCACCTCCGGACGCCCGGCCCGCAGGACCAGACGTGGGACAGATCCCGGCAGACGGAGCCCTCGCCGCCTCCCCCTCCGTCGGCGACGCGGGGCCTCAGCCTGCTGCACTTTCGACCGCCGGAAAACACGCACGTCACGTTTCCCAGACTGGCCATGCCGTCCTCCAGGCCCCTCTGCGTGGTGGCACCCATGGCAGAAAGGCCAAGTATCAAGCTTCTGCATCTGGACTCCAAGCCTCGACCGGTGAGGAGATCTCTCTCTATCTCCGCCCGGCGGGATGTCGCTGACGTTTGCGTTTGAGATGCATCTTTCTGTGTCACAGATGTTGCCGAGGGCCGCTTCCCCGGCCCCGGCGGCCCACCTCATGTCCGTGGCGGAGCTGACCGGCTCCATGCGGAACGCCGAGGAGGCTCGACTGCAGCTGCTCCGAGTGAACCCGCCCCTTAAAAACCAGAAGACGGTCCCCGCTTCCCCCGGCTGCACGTCCAGCAAAAGGCAAACACATTTCTGTCGTTGGTCCTTCTCTTCGGTTACTTGGTTTTGAGATCAGCAGAATCAGAAATTGCTTTTCGTTGAAAACACCTCCTGCAACAGAGTAAGAAATGAAAAAAAAATATATAAAAAGGGGAATAATAAGAATAAAATTAAAAGAATAGTAAAGTTAACCCTCGTGCGATCTTAACATTGTGTTTACTCCCCTTGTCCTACGGGTCAAAAATGACCCATAAGACAATCTTCGTACCCTAGTGGTGTACAGCCCACATGGAAACATAAACAAAAAAGAAGTATCACTTTTTCTAATTATGGGGTCTCTTTAGGAAAATCATAAAATTTAAAGTTGGAAAAAAATAGGGTAAGGTGTTTTTTCTACAGCTAAACATGGTAGTGGGTCACTTTTGACCCGCAAGACAACACAAGGGTTAAAGATATGTAAAAATACATCAAAATGTACGTAAGGCGTACACATGTGTATTTACAGGTACGTGTATATGATTCCATGCAGTAATTTTGTGTATAAGTAGTGGTTGTATTGTCAAACATGGATTGCACAGAAGACAATGGATCTGTTGCATGTTCATCACTGACTGATCAGCCGGTCTTGTCAGGCAGAAGAGGAGAGAGAAGGCCGGGAGGCGACAGGGGGTCGCATTTAGGCCCGAGGAGTCCATCATCCCTACGCAGCAGGTCGAAAACTTCCATCCGCACGCTATTAGTCATATTTTTACCCTAACAACTCACATTGACTTCCTCCGTTGTTGCAGGAGCCGGAGCAGGAGCCCGTCGGAGCCGAGCCCAAAGAGCCCAAAGAGGCCAAAGAGGAAGCCCTCCCTGGACCCGACGTTCCCCTCAAACTTGGTCAGTGCTACACTTTATACTCACAAATGTGGCAACGTCATTTTACAAGGCCCGCGAGAACATCTTAATAGGTCAGATTGTCTTAAAATAAATAAATCAAACACGTACATTGACCAAAGAGAAACCAGAGAAAAGTTGATGCAGATGGAAGGCTGTTTCAAGAAACATGGGAAAGCAAATTCGTGTTTGTGCTTGAAGGAGAAAAAGCGGTATGTCTGTTGTGTTGCGAGGCAGCGTTGGTCGTCAGAGTACCATCTGCCCTGTTTTTTGACACCAAATATGCAGCTAAGCAGGACAAAGTTAGACTTCCAGAAAAACAACAAATTGTCCAAGAATTAAAAGCCAAACTACAGGAAAAGCCGCATCCAAAAACACAGCAGCGACGAAAGCTAGCTTTACTGTGATCGAACGAACGGGCCGAGCTTCGTAGTCTTTAGCAGACGGTGAACAGATACACACTTTTAAAAATGTCAGTTTATCAAGAAACACCATCGCGGACTGAGTTAGGGAACTAGCCGGAAAGCTGGCGATGCAGCGGGCCAAAGACACACGCAGATACAAAGGATTTGGATTTTCAGGGGATTTGGTTGAGTAATAAATTATATAAGATAAGATAAACTTTATTGATCCCCACAAGGGAAATTCTTTTGTCACTGCAGCGTAACGGTCGCGGTGTCAATAAATATGAATAGAGACAATTAGAAGACAGCTAATAGTAATAAACAGACAGCGGAAAGAACAAGAAGAATGACAAGACAACAGAATGAGGGGAAAAAAAAGACAGTAAGGGTGAAAATAGACAACCAAAACGACAACATAAACACTCACAATAGCAACGACAAAATAAAATAAAGAAAAATAAGCAGGATAAGAAAGAGCTGAGACCAACAAGGATAATTTAACGTTTAGAGTGAGAACAACTTTATTTATCCCGAAGGAAATTGTTGTGCCAGAGTTTCAAGCAAAAACATAACAGTGATTGATAATAGTAGGAAGGAGGAAGAATAAGAAATACAATGAAATATAAATTGTCTTAACTGTTAACTGTTAATTACAAAGATTTGATTTGACATTAAGGAGTAGTTACATGTATGACACGTTCTACATTTTGTTCCATTTATGCCGTTTCCGTTCCACGTTCCACAACCACAATGCTGACGTGGCGCTCGGAGACAATGGCTTTGACACTTCCGCCCCAGATGGTCACAATAGCGTGTGAACGGCTGAATGAATGAATGAATCCACGAGTTCATGAATTTTAAAGCCGACGAATTGCCAGTCGACTCTGAAAACAACCTTTTTGTTGTCGTCTCAGAATCCTTTGACTCCTCTCTTACCGGCCAGCGATTGTTGGCCAAAGCCACGTCCACCTCCGCGGAGCTCCACGCCTTCGCTTCCACCTGTAAGAAACCCCCGGAGCGCCACGATGCCTTCACCAACACCGACCCCGGTGAGCCGCTCGTCGTCACTCCGCGGTGACTCCGCAGAGCGTCTTCCTCACCGAAGCCGTTTTCTTTTCTCCGCCGTTCTCCCTCAGCCGGAGCGCCCACGCTGGTGGATAAAGCCGTATCGGCCAGCGCCCCGGAGGCCCCCGGCAGTCCTCCACGTAAGATCGAACGCCGCCTCCCGAACCCCGCGGCGCCTCGTTTACTCGCTGGAATCATTTACATTTTATGTGCACGTCAAACTTTCCAGCACGAGATCCAAGCAGTGTTCAGTTGTGGAAAGACACCCCTGATCCAGATGGGGTTCAGCCGGCAGAGCAACAGGAGATGAAGAGCCTGGTAAGACTTTTGAAATTTAAAAATGAATTAACGCGGCATATAATATTATTTGTTTTGCCTTTATGCTATGTATAAACAAAATATGTGTTGCATGTTTTTTAAATCCATGAACAACTGCAGAGAAAAACAAAAGGACATTTCTGCATGCAACAAAACATTTTGAAAAAAAGAAGTTGGATTGAAGGTTGCTTTTAAGGAAAATACTCAATGTATAGTTGAGTCCTTCTTGTATTTATGAAAAATATAAGAAAGATCCACCAGGAGCAAATCAAAGATGCCGTCCTCTCTCTGTGTGTGCTAACATACTTTTACTAGCGCGTGCAGTCGCTTATTGAGAGCAACAAAAATATATCATCACGTTTTATTTAGATGTTACAAGATCGCCATCATTTTCAAATTAAAAACCATTTAAGAATTAGAATAAGAATAAGAACAACTTTATTTATCCCGAAGGAAATTATTGTGCCAGAGTTTCAAGTAAAACATAACAATAATAAATTATAGGAAAAATAATAATATAAAAATAATATAAATAATAATAGGAAATAGTATAAACAGTAAAAAATAAAAAAAAAAAGTGGGTGGGGGGGGATAAGAATAAAACGATTAAACTTTAAAGTGTCAAATTTTTTTAAGGTCTTAAGTACAAAGATTTGAAGATTCCCTGCGGCTGAAGGAAGAGGAATTAAAAAGTTATAATCGAAATGATAAAATAATGAAAATTAAAAACGAACAAACTAAAATAAAATACATTTTAATTAAATACTTTAATTATTTTCAAAACCCTGCCCTGCACCCTAAACTGAAACCTTCTCCGTTTAATGAATCCATTGGTTTTTTGCTCTTCCAGGACCAGCTCGGTCGCCACTTCCTGAGCGTGCTGGATCTGGAGGGCGGGACGCGCCACCGCGACTTGCCTCCCACCTCAAAAACAACGTCCGCGCCCGCCGTCTCCTCCGCCGAGCTCCACCTTCTGGCCACCTCTGTGATCAGGGGTTCACAACCCGCCGCCGATCCATCGCCTCGCGTCGCCATTCCCGCTTGCCTCACGGCGCCGGTCGCTCCGCCAGGTGGTGATCAGTCTTACAGCACACACTGCACGTCTGAAATACTCTAACCGCATTTTTATTGTTATAGTTCATTCAGGACAAAGTGACCCGGGACCCGATCTTGAGCCGGAGCCGGTCTTCCCTCTGGACCGAGCGGATCCGTCTTCATCCGAGATCTGCAAAGCCGTGAAGGCGCAGAGCGCCGGCGTGCCGCGACCCTCCGCCACGCCTCCCGCCGTCTGGTTCTCCTCTCGGCTGTCGGAGCTGGACGCGCAGCTGGTGGCGCTCCAGAAGATCGCAGACTCCCTGGAGAAGGACTTCGCCGACTCCAGAATGGTACACGATGACTTTTCTGGCTTCTCCTGCTTACGTCTCGGCTGGAAATGCTGACCGGTGAACTCTCGCGCTGCATCCTAGTTGGTGGACACCGTTGAAACTCTCACTCCCGAGGTGAAGACCGCCGCGGCCGTGAAAAAAACCGTCAGACTCTTCGTGCCACAGGAAGGTACGACCGCCAAGCGAACCCTTTCCGAAACGCAGCCGAAGCTACTCGCGCCGAACGAGAGTTTGAACCCTTGTCCGTGTTTCGCAGAACCGCCGCCGCAGTTTGAGGTCATAGCGGAGGAGGACGCCGAGGATTATTACCAGGATCTCGACGAGTCCCGACCGGAGATGACCTCTCGTCACGTCACGTCCTCTCCCGTCCACAGAGCTGCTCCGCCCTCGCTTCACTTTCCACCCAGTAAGGAATGGACCGTGCTAGCTTAGTGGCTAACAAGGTGTCTCCTGTCGTGGAAACACCCTCCCAGATCCAGACGGCGGCGGTATTTAATCCGTCCCGTGTTTGTGCCGCTCTCGCAGGAACCAAACCTGAGCTGAACGAAGCATCGGAAACATCTCTGTAGGTTTCATCACGTTCCAAAGTCCTCACGCCGTTTCATTTAACCGTCTTCCAGATGATTTTCACGAGGTATGTTTCTTTTACAATCCTGTCTTCTTTACTGGAGGTGGGAGGAGGAGGAGGATCTGGGTCAGGCGGAGTTATCTGATACGGCTGAGCTCTTAGACGGCCTGGTGAAGGAAGGATATTTATCCCTGACGGAGGCGGAGATGTCCTCTTTGCTGACGGCGTCGCTCGACAGCAGGCAGGTCGGCCGCCAAAGATACGAAAATCAAAAGACTAGCCATGTGAGTGAGATCAATCTGAACGACCATGTGACCGGCAGCGGACTGGAAATGGGCCAGATGTCCAAGAAACGGAGCCTCCCGGAGGACGAGAGGAAGGAGCTGAGGGTCTGGATGAGACGCAAGCAGAGGGAAAGACTGGCCGTCTACCATAAACACCGGGAGAGCCTTCGGGAGAGGGAGCGCCAACCCTTCTCCTCCCCGGTGAGATCGAGCACCAGGTAGAAATCCGTAACGTCTGGCGGGCGCCGTCGCTCATGCGCCTCGCCCTTCGTTCCACAGAAACCTGCCGCCGAAAACCGAGCCGCGTTTCAGAGAACCACCGAGGAGGATAAAAAGTAGGTGTCCGTTTCCTCGCCGCTCCGCGGACACCGGCGCGCTCGTTCGTAACGCCGGTTTTGCGCGTGGGCGTACAGGGCCGCCCTCCTGGAGAGCTTCAGCCAGAGAGCCCGCGAAGCCCATCACTTGGCCGAGGACGTCCGCAGCTGGCCCGCGGCTCGACCCCGGACCACGCTCGCAAAGGGGCCTCCGGCGGCCCCCGCCGCCAGGCCCGCCTCGGCCCCGCCCCCCGGCAGCGCTCACAGGTAACGCCTGCGCGCAGGCCCGTCCCGGCTACGCCTCTCGGCATTTGCTCCGTATCCGAGCAGGCAGACCGGAGACTCAACTTCCGCTTCACTCCGGTCATGAAAGACGCACTTCAACTTGGACGTCAGCAGCTTGCACGTAAAATCTCGAGGAAAAAAATAAAAGATAAACAGGGAGCACGATGCCATTCATTAGATGAATCATTAATATAAAAGTGCACCTTTTCTCAGTGATGTTTCTTTTTTAACTCGACATTTATAAAGACGGCATTGGCACGCAAAACCCAGTGTCAGACCCTTGACTTGTGTGAGACCTTCCCTTCTTGACTTGGAACTTGAGTGTGAACCACAAAATGCACATGATCAGCATAAAATATAGATATAGATAGAATATCTATGCATGAAATAAGATAGTACTTCATTGATCCCCATTGGGGAAATTGGATTGTCACAGCAGCTCAACGATAAAAATATCAATACACATGAATGTAAATATAAATAGAAGAGACGGTTAAATAGAGGGACATATAAATAGAAGAAGCAAGCGGCAACAACAACAGCAAGAATAAAAATAGATAATGACAAAAATCATCACGGGAAAAACTGGATAAACAGGATGAGAATGGAGTGACAACAACAGGATAAAAAAATAAATATCGGAATTAGGACGCGACGTGTGTGAATGAGTGAGGTAGTAAATATGAATATAAATATAAATAGAAGAAACAAGTGACAACAGCGAGGATAAAAATAAACAATAAAAAAATAGATAACGGAATTAGGACATGACATGGGTGAATGAGTGAGATAGTAAATATTAATATGAATATAAATAGAAGAGACGTATAAATAGAAAAAAATAAGTGACAACAACAACAGCAACTATGAAAATAAACAGAATGAAAAAAAAACAGAATTAGGACATGACTTCTGTGAATGAGTGAGGTAGTAAATATGAATATAAATAAATAGAAGAGACATAAATAGAAGAACAAGTGACAATAATAGCAACTATGAAAATAAACAGAATGAAGAAGATACACAACGGAATTAGGACATGACGGGTGAATGAGTGAGGCCGTAAATATGAATATAAATATAAACAGAAGAGACAAGTGACAACAACAACAACAGCAAGGATAAAAATAAACAATAAAAAAATAGATAATGGAATTAGGACTTGATGTGTGAATAAGTGAGGTAGTAAATATAAATATAAACAGAAGAGACAAGTGACAACAACAGCAAGGATAAAAATAAACAGAATAAAAAAATACGTAACAGAATTAGGACATGACATAGGTGAATGAGCGAGGTAATAATATGAATATGAATATAAATAGAAGAGACATAAATAGAAGAACAAGTGACAATAATAGCTACTATGAAAATAAACAGAATGAAAAAGATACACAAGGGAATTAGGACATGATGTGTGAATGAGTGAGGTAGTAAATATGAATACAAATATAAATAGAAGAGACATAAATAAAAGAACAAGTGACAATAATAGCAACTATGAAAATAAACGTAATGAAAAAAAAACGGAATTAGGACATGATGTGTGAATGAGTGAGGTAGTAAATATGAATATAAATATAAACGGAAGAGACAAGTGACGACAACAACAGCAAGGATAAAAATAAACAATAAAAAAATAGATAACGGAATTAGGACATGATATAGGTGAATGAGCAAGGTAATAAATATGAATATAAATATAAACAGAAGAGACATATGTAGAAGAAAAAAAGTGACAACAGCATGTATAAAAATAGACACCGGAATTAAAAAAAAAACAACTTGATAACATAATTTGGACATGACATGTGACTGAGTGAGGTAGTAAATATGAATATAAATATAAACAGAAGAGACATATGTAGAAGAAAAAAAGTGACAACAGCAAGTATAAAAATAGACAACGGAATAAAAAAAAAATAACTTGATAACATAATTTGGACATGACGTGTGACTGAGTGAGGTAGTAAATATGAATATAAATATAAACAGAAGAGACATATGTAGAAGAAAAAAAGTGACAACAGCAAGTATAAAAATAGACAACGGAATAAAAAAAAAATAACTTGATAACATAATTTGGACATGACGCGTGACTGCGTGAGGTAGCGAGGCAGTGGTAGCCCAGACGCATCTCCTTCCAGACTGCTGTTGTCCAGTCTAAAGGCCGTGGGCACAAAGGAACGTCTGAAGCGTCCAGTTCTGCACCGGAGTGGCGTTAGCCGTGGGCTGAATGAGCCGGCCTTCAACCGCAGCTCGCCGTGCTGTCTATTGTGCTTCTATCCATTCATTGTAAATCCCTGACGTGGCGGGTGCTGCTGTGTTCCCAGGGTTTCCAGTGATAGAAGAACCCAGTCGGTCCAAACGCAGTCTCATCAGCGCCCGTGGACCGCCGAGACCCGGGAACGATCCTCCGAGGACCACCGCAGGAGGCTGGGACTCCACCGGCCGGGTAGAAACCAGCTAATTCTATGATAGGAGAGTTTTTGTGGCCTTTATGATTAATCGAGCGAATGATGTTTGCGTCGGCGTCAGTGACCTCCCTACCGAAGGACCGGATGTGTCAGATCACCCGACGTGGCATGATCACCAATCCGAAGACGAGCAGCCACGAACGCCATGTTGGAAAGCAGAGAGCGGCCTCTTCCAGTAGAGGTCCTTTTGGAACCAGAGGAGGAACGAGGGAGCCGACGGACGCCAAAGAGGAGAGAGCGGCAGGGAGTCCCTCCCTCGAAACCACGCCTGGTTTGACCGCGTCAGATTTGGTAAGAATTTCTTGAGGAGGTTTTGATTTTGGGAGGAGTTTGACTTTTGTACACTCCTCAAAAAAATAAAGGGAACACTTAAAAAAACACATCCTAGATCTAAATGAATGAAATATTCTTATGAAATACTTTGCTCTTTACACAGTTGAATGTGCTGACAACAAAATCACACAAAAATGATCAATGGAAATCAATTGTATCAACCATGGAGGTCTGGATTAGGAATCACACTCCAAATTAAAGTGTAAAAACAAACTCCAGGCTGATCCAACTTTGATGTAATGTCCTTAAAACAAGTCCAAATGAATCTGTGTTGCTTCCTGAGTGGACACTGATTTCACAGAAGTGTGATTGACTTGGAGTTACATTGTGTTGTTCAAGTGTTCCCTTTATTTTTTTGAGCAGTATATTTATACATAATCAGTCTGGAAGACTTTATCTTACCTGAAAAGTCAACATACTTATCATTTAAGCTTCAATTTGGCTGCAAAAACAACTAAATCCACTGTCAGTGGGACTGCTATTAAGGTCAACATTTGTTATCCATTGCAATAATACAGCAGGAAGTCGGTATCACAGTTGCAGAACGTGACCGGGACATGTTTTCACACTTCCCAGGTTCTGGCAGAGCTGTTGGACACGCAGAGCGGCCCCGCAAGGATGGACTGGCTGGACGACCTCTCCGACGGCAGCAGCAACCTCAGCAAGATCGACTGGGACGCCATCGAGAGGATGGTGGCGGCAGACGACGTTTGACCTCCCATTTAGTGTGCCTTTTAAATAATGTGCGACAGAAATTACAATGTACACAACTGATCCGGGCGACACGGTTGAGTAGAATGTTATGTGTACATTTTATTTATATGCTTACTGTATATTTACTACTTTTTGATATATTTTTGTACACAGGTTTGCAGTGAAATAATGTAACTGTGTTCAAACAGTCTGATGTTTTGTACATTTATATCTTATTTTTTGCACAAATATAGTTCTGCACCCACTCAGTCTGAATACAGTTTTCCTTCCTGCCCACAGTCATCACCCATTGAGGGGTAAATCAAAATACAGAGGAACAAAAGCGTTTCGCGAAAAAAAAAAAAAAACGTCCAAACTAATATTCTTTGATAAAATATTTTTTCTAATGAAAATAGTAGAAGCTAATATTCAGGCTAACTCGCTTCATTCACCTGGGGCAGTATAAGCGTAGCGGTGACGTCACGGACAAGTACTTCCGGTGCGGAGGTCAAAGGGGGCGGTCGCGACTGAAAACATGGCGGACCCAGGTAGCGCATTCTCTTGCTCGCCGCGGTTATTTGTTTATTATTTGACGTCTAGCTGTTGTGAACACGCAGGTTTGACTCGTAGACACAGCAGTCTTCCAGCCTCTATTATTTCACGGTTTACTTTTAGCCCCCTCCTGCCTTTTTGTGGAAAAAAAACGGCTCAATCGCTTTTCCGGCTAGCATATTTTAGCTTTATTTATGTTCCCTCACCGCCGTAGCGTAGCGGGGTTCTTATATACCCGCTTAAATTGTGCTTTATTTATGAAATATTGTCTCAAACAAGTGAATATATGTCGTGTTTTTTTTTAAGATGTGACCAAACGTCCTCTTACAGAACCATTTAGCATGTACTTTAATGGACACACTCTTTGCGCGGAGTATTACGGTACTGGCGCAGTACCGTAATGGCGATTCTATTTGCGCAACACAATTTTACTCTGCAAAGATGAGAACGTATATTTAGTTTAAACAGGATTTTCCTACTTGAAAAATGATTCATTATTTTGTGAGAAGGCATTATTTCTATCATTATTTGATTCAAAAATGATTTTTAATTATTTCTTGTTTTATTTTGAGACTGGTATCTCATGTGGAAGAACCTCTCAGATTCTGACTCAGTGCCGTATGGAGACATTTTGTTGTGTAACTGGATTTTCTGTCCGTAGAGTAGGAGGCAGAGTTTAGATATATTAAAGTAAAGGCATCTTTTGAGTAAGTATCATCAACTTATTTTGAAGCTGAGCCGAGTATCCTCTTTTTAAATATCAGAATATGGCCTCCCTGCATTCCATACAAAGCTATGGATGAAGTAAAGCCTTTCCATCTTTCATGCATTTTTCAGTCTGAACCCGAGAATCTGAAACAAGTCTGTGGCTCTGCAGACAGAAGGTTCACTTCTGTATTAGATGCTTCGTCTACCTCCACCGGAGACCTCATCCGCCACCTCCAGGTGGAGCTGCTCGGTTACGAATGAAAGAAAACATCAGAATTAAGGATCACGGATAAAGAAATGTTTTCAATCATTTTTATCATGATCTCCATGTACTGTACAGCATGTATCTATTAAAGTATGTCAGCTGGACATTACAGATACGTTTAGTTTGTCCTTTCCATAATTGCAATTTTTGTTTTCATTTTGTTCACCCCAATGTTTCAGAAAAATAGCTGTTTAAATGACGAGTTAATCAGGGTGTTGGCGTCTCAGACGGAATCTAAACACTCGAAAATCCGCCATGATGACGCGTTCAGATGAAAACGTATTTACGCCGCTTCTCTTTTGGCAGATAAGATGAGTGAGGATGGAGACATCGCATCAGTCATGGGATTCTCTGGCTTTGGTAAGCACACACTACAGTTATACTTTTATATATCTATATACATAAGAGAGAGAGAGAGAGAGAGTGAGGATTCAGGTGATAACTCTGTTGCTTTGCAGGTAAAAAGGCCCGCACCTTTGACCTCGACGCCATTTTTGAGCAGACCCGCCGGACAGCCATTGAAAGGAGTCAGCATGTGCTGGGTGAGTCTGCCGAGCGGCGGGGAACTGATAACCGTCAACATGACTGGCAGGGTGATGGGAACTGTAAAGGTTTAGCAAAAGACCACAACTCCAATAAGAACATATAGGAATAACAGTGGCTTCCTGCAGAGGAGAGGCAGAAGACGGAGGAGAGAGGGGAGAGCTCCAAGTCGGTGACGCCGACAGTCCAAAAACAAAGAAACACAGTCGCTCCTGCTCCGAGGTAACAAATGACAGCTTGTATTCTGGTTACGTTCTGGCTGTTGGGGCTTCATCGAGGTCCGGCTGTGATTCCAGACGCCGGGACAGCGGCAGCAGTAGCTCTGACTCGGAGGTCATCGGGCCGCCGCCTCCGGCCCAGGACGACGAGGACGAGCTCATCGGACCGCCGTTGCCGCCGGATTACAGCGGCGGCGCTCGCAGTGATGAAGACGACGACGACCACGAGTCGGACGATGAGGATGACGTACGTCACGCGTGACACGGTCGCACGCCGTCAGGCTGCGTCGCAGGGCGCCGCTGTTATCCCACCACTAGATGGCAGCGCCAGAGAAACAACGTCACACATGTGGTTTTTATTAGAAAAGCCTGTTGTTTTTTTCCCCCCCGTGTTCAATATTTCATGCTTCTATTTCCACACCTGTCATTGTTACGAAAGCAGCGTCCATCAAAGTGTTGTGATGCGTTGGCGTCAGGTCAAATCCAAGCTAGCGTTGACGGATGTATCACCTCGAGCTGTAATGCGTTTAAGTTCAACTATGGTGTGCGAGAGCCCAGATTCCCGTCACATATTCTTCATATTCTTGTTTTTTTTTTTCCCCCAGAATCCAGTGAAGAAGATTCCTGACAGCCACGAGATCACGCTGCAGCACGGCACCAAGACGGTAAGGCCGCCCCCTCCGCCGTCAGCCGGTCCTCGCTGTCTGCGTCCTGGATCCACGCGATAATATCAAGCGTGTACGCGAGGTAGCCGATGTATAAACTCTATATCATCTTACGCAACAAATGCCAATCAAACGTATTTGTTTGGCGTGCTTGTGGCTGCAGGACGGCGCTCCAGCCGATCCTGGAAACATGGAGGAATCTGTTGTTTCGATGCCTATATGAGCACGTATGGATATCTTAGCCTCATTCCTGCGAGGCAGCAACACCTAATGAAATAAATCTGTCCCCACGCAGAGGGTCCAAGTCTGGTTTTAACTAAACAGATGAATTGTTTGGGAATTTTCTGAAAATACCCTCTTAATTTCCCCAAATTTCTCTTGTTTTTTTTGGGGGGGTCCTGTCCGCCAAACTGGCAGGCAGGTACTTTGAGTTTTTTTTCCACTTCTCTGGCAATAAAGACGGGCAATTTATTTGAAATAGTGTCGCTTTGGTCGGTGCAGCAGCTCGCGCTTCTGCCTTGCACCGAGAAGCTCTGATTGGTGGGCCTCCTGGGGGTTCCTCAGGGTTCTCCAGGTTCCTCCCACAGTCCAAACACATGCAGGAGGTTCACTGGAGACCCACAGGGTGCAGATGTTGAACGAGACGGTGAGCGTTTGTGGGCCGGGCTGAGCTGCCTCTCGCCCAATCACAGCTGGGATAGGATAGAATGAATGAATGATTATGTGACTTCCATCTTTCCTATGAGTGAAATGAAATATCTTGAATCTGATTCCTTTCACGATGAAGGATATGACCGTGGCGTGGCCTTGTAGGGAGCTGCTGCTTCTGCTGCTGCTGCTGCTGCTTTCCCTTCTGATTTTATTGGAAAAAGAGACATCAGAAGTGAAGTCTGCTTTGCGATGCTTTTATTTATCCTCCCTGCCCTCACTGGAGGCAGTCTGACTAAACCCTCTGATATTTGTAGCACAAACAAGCCTCCGCAGTTGGTTTGTCTCTTTGCATGTGGCTTTACAAATAAAGGTCCGCGGGCCGCCGCTCTTCTTTCTCCTCCCCAGGTGTCGGCCCTCGGCCTGGACCCCTCCGGAGCTCGCCTGGTGACCGGCGGCTACGACTTCGACGTGCGCTTCTGGGACTTTGCCGGGATGGACCAGGCCCTGCAGGCCTTCAGATGCCTGCAGCCCTGTGAGTGGTGAGTCCGCCCGCCGCGACGTCAACAGGGCGGAAACCCTCCGCCGCGCCGCCGTCGGCGCAGACACGCAAACCCGCCGCGCTCGTTGGACGCGAACAGATGGTGGAGTTTGTGTGCGCTCACTTGTTTATTCTGTGTCTAACTGAAGCCAACTCGAAAGAGCTCAATCTATTTTTTTTTCTGTGTTGTTTGGGAACCAGCGGACTGAGCCGGAGCGGGGTTCCCTTTATTAGAAGATTCACGCTACATTTGATTTGATTACAGCGTGAACCGGTAGCCTCTATGCTTTGCCGGCCGGTCGGGGTTCACGTAGAGAGCCTCGCGCTCCGGGTCCCCGGAACGCCAATGCAGCCTCTCAGCCTGGCCAGATGGAAAACACACACACACACACACACACACACACACACAATAATAAAAAAAAAAGAAGAAACTGAGCTTTTGGCTCTTTTGTAGTGGACATTTTGCAGATGCCGAGACCCGGCCATTAAAAACAGAACGGGAGGTGACTTTTACTTCATTTCCCCTCTGAAAAATGGTTTCCTTCAACTCGCCGACGTCCTTCCAAGCCGAAGGTGCCGAACGTTGGCCCTTCTAGGCCTTGTAGACGCTCGCCTCTCTTAAACCTGGACGCAAAGGGGGAAAAAAAACAATCGGGTTATTAATAAGCGCCTTTTTCCATATCGGATACACAACAGTAACGTAAGAAGCGAGCGTTTCCCTCTGTCTACGCGGGAGATGTTTGTTGCACCTTCATTAGAGCAGCATAAACGGGATAAAGCATCTTAAAATAAATAACTGTATTAAATGTCGCTGGAAAGATTGAATGGAAGTCCTGGAAAGCGGTCAGTGGACCCGGGGGTCGAGGCGGGAGCTCGTCCGCCGAGCCCGGCCGTCAGATGTACATCAGATGTTGTGTTGTGTTGCTATAGCGACCCCCACCTGCCGCTTGTTTTTCCGCCGCGCCGTCGACCGGATCAAAAGCTTCCCGGCGTTCTGCCGCCGACTTCTCCCGCAATCACAGATGGCAAACAAACCCCGATGCTTATCTACGCTTCCGATTATTCCCGTCCCCTTCCGTGTTTGACCTCTGCCCCCCCCCGTCCTCCCGCAGCCACCAGATCAGGTCGCTGCAGTACAGCATCACCGGCGACGTCATCCTGGTGGTGTCCGGCAACGCTCAGGCCAAGGTGCTGGACCGCGACGGCTTCAACAAGATGGAGTGCGTGAAGGGCGACCAGTACATCGTGGATATGGCCAACACCAAGGTACGACGCCGTCGCCTTTTTTTGATTTAGGCCTCTTTTTAATTCTCGGACACCAAAGTGTGGCTTCCAGAGGCGGCGATAAGCACCTACTTTAGCCTCCAAAGTGTCCGTTTCTGGAGGCGCTTCCGTTTTAAATCATGTAAATATTTGGGTGATGGAGCTGATTCCCCTGATTCCGTCTCTCCAAAACCAGCCGGGGATAAACATCACCGGACGACCTGCGAGCCGGCTCGCCGTCTGCGAGGTTTCGCTGGAAATCTTCGAAGTCGAAAGAAATGAAGGCCGTAAAAATGAGCGTCCGTTTAGAAATGAAAAGGGATAGGAAAAAAAAAAAAACGAAAGCTTTTTGGCCCCAGAACCCGCCCGATAAGATCCGAAAGAAAACAGCGTGGATTACAGCGGCATTATATATTTGGGTGGACGTCCTTTGTGTTTGCGTGCCCCTTTTGCTTGTTTATATAAGGATATAAATACACACTCGGGGTGCTTGTGTGTGTGTGTGTGTGTGTGTGATGTAGATGAAGTCTCAATCTACCCTGGCTGTGTTAGCCAACCCGTCATCGCCGCTCAGTGTGTGATCTCCATGCTGCTTCTGTTTCCGTTCACCTCGCCGGTTGTGTTTAGCAGCTCCTCGCAGCAGCAGCAGCAGCTTCGCCGCCGCACGTAATCCTGCGATTACACAAGCGAGGCCGCGGCCAGGTCTTTAAGGGAATCAACCCCAGACTCGACCCGCGCTAAAACCTTTTACTGCCGTCTTAACAACAGTAATAAGCCGGAGAGGAGAGCGAGCCGCGGACGCTAATGTTAGCGCTCCTCTTTCTGTCGGAGCACAATGGCGGCGTCGGGGCGGAGAAGATCACCGCTTGCTTCCGGGCCCGTTTGGCTTCGTGTCTCGCTGGTACCTGCATCTACAAAGAGGGATCCTAATCAAGAGTCCGTGTTTGGGTTTTGCCGTGTTTAAGAAAGCGGGATTGTTGGTCGCCGACCATCTGCTGCAGCTGCGCCGCATTTACACGGGGTTTGTACCGCCTGCATGGAATTAGCTGAACTTCAATGGGCCTTCACTCGCTCCTCACCGATACTCCGCTGATTACAAGCGGCGTGTTCCCCGGGGCCCGGGGGAGGCTTCGGCTCAAGGGCGCCGTCGGCGGCGGCTCCCGTTCCCGTCTTAGAAAGACGCCGGCGGCCGCGGATTCCGGATGGGGTCGTCTCCTGACGAGCGGCGGATCTTTGGGATTGAAAGGACGGGAATCTTCTTCTTCTCGAGACACACAAAGAGAAAAACAAATTTTCTTTTCGGTTTGTCTTTGCCCCCCCCACCCGACTCTGTTTGCACTTAACACACTGGATGTTTGTTCACCGTTGTTGTGAAGGCCCGTCTGGTCCTCCTTAGCTTTTGGCAATTTGTTCCTCTAAATGTAATTTGTTCGGGAAGGTAGCGGCTCTTTCAAGCAGCGCGGCCCTTCCGATGCCTCGCTCTTGTTTATTTTGACGTTATTGAACGGAGCAGGGAGGCATCCCGGTCATTTACAGCCCATTTGAGAATCAACTTCATCATATGTCGAGTGTGTGTGTGTGCATGTGTGTGTCCTTATTTTATTTTCGACCTAGCAATTTGTCATTTTAGCTGTTAAGCAGAAAAACCTGGACGTTCGCTTTTAATTGATTATTAAACCAATGTGCTGAAAGCTCTTGACATTGACCAGGCTGCCTATCCCCCCCCCCACACACACACACACACACACTCACACACACACACACATACACACACACACACGATGCTCGCATACCGATGTCATTTGGTCAACTTATGCTCGCTCAGGGTTCTGTTTTCATGAGTAACCCGTCAAAAAAAGCGGTATGTCGGATATCAGGCCTCTTCTCTGCGCTCCTCTTTGACCTGGCAGCGGGGGTGGCGGGCCTCCCATCGAGTGTGTGTGTGTGTGTGTGTCTCACTTAAAGGTCATTTGTCATGAGTTAATTCTCTGCCGGGTTGCACCAGGAGGAGAGCATGTCAGAACTCGGTTGTGTTTTGAGCCGTGACCCGCGGCCTGCCGTCAGGTGAGCATCGAAGAGGTCAAAGGTCAAAGTCGATGGAATTGAATCCCCCCCCCCGTCCCGTCCCGAAAAAGGGTTCCTGTCCACGAGGGAGAAACTTAGGTGGTTGGTTGAAAAGGAGCGTCTCCCGTTATTGTTACTTACAGTAGGTGTTTTACAGCCGCGGGTCGCCATGGAGACAGACCTGGGAAACACGGTATTCGGGTCGCACCGTGTAAAACGCAACTCCAGCTCTCAGCCGCGTCCGTCCCTGAAGGGCAACGCGCTTTGCAACGTCAAGCCTGTGGAAAAAATGTTGTTTTTTTTTAAAAACCCAGAAAACCAACAGAGTCCCTGGCTTTTTAAGAATAAATAATATTGATGTTGGACAGGAAGAGCTTGGAAGAGGATTTTTCATACTGGACACGAGTCAAGGCAGCGAGACGAGTGGAATTATTAATCCTTTTTAGTGAGATTACATTTCTGTGACGAATGTATCCACCCAGCTGATTGAAGAGGGAAATAGACTAAAGTAAGAAGAGAGAAACAATCATGCCTTTCTGTTGTGCTTCAGTGTTTTAATATCCCAAATATTGCTTCCCTGCAGGATAATATGATACGTTTAACTTTGCCCTCCCAAAACGCAACACCTGCTCGAATAAATCCGGCGAAGCCACCCGAGGCGGCGGCGGCGGCGTGATGAGAACGGGACCTTCCCTGCGCTCTTTATTGGATTATAATTCACAACAACGCGGCCCGTCGACATCTTCATTAGAGGCGGACATGAATATTATCTCCATCTGAGCCCTCGGAGGCGGCGGCGAGCGCCGTCCCTCGCCGTCCCTCCGCTATCAGCGCCCGGGGTAATCTGGAGCGGGCGCCAGAGGAGAGGGATTAAACCGCGAACGCGCAAAGGATGTAATTAAACGGTCGACCTTTGTGGCGGCGGCGGCCCCCGCCTCGGAGACGCTGTCCGCGCACCTAATTTGTGTTCGCTGAAATTGGAAAAGAAGGCCACGGGATTTTTCCCCGCGCCGGTTCCTCCTGGCTACCGGCGGCGTGCTCGCTAATCCTCTCCTCCTGTCGCCCTCAGGGCCACACGGCCATGCTGAACAGCGGCTGCTGGCACCCCAAGACCAAAGAGGAGTTCATGACCTGCTCCAACGACGGGTGAGTTCCTCCTCTGACGCATCTCCGTCTGCAGAAGATACATCACATTACATTACATTACATTTGGCAGACGCTTTTATCCAAAGCGACTTACAATAGAGGACATAAGGACTGCAAATACACTTGCAAATACAAGATGCACAGGAAATATACAGAACGGTAAGCTTGGTTTTTTTTTTGTTTTTTTTTGACAAAGACATACACAAACGTACACACACACACACACACACTGCATAGCCTAACTTGCTGCCAACCTGATCTGGGGCATCAGCGCAGTAAAAAGTCCTGAAAGAGAAACGTTTTTACCTGTTTCTTGAAGGTTGAGAGAGATGATGCTGGTCTTGTTGCTTCCGGAAGTTTGTTCCACCACTGAGGTGGTAGAACTGAGAACAGTTTTGCCTGAGATCGCTTAGAGCGAGCAGAAGGTTTGTTACCAGATACCATACAGATACCATAGATACCATACAGGACGTGTAGATAAAGCACCTGCTTAAAACCAGGTGAGGTAGAAATAGAAATATGACAAGTTAGCACGCGCTACCTACATAAACGATCTTCTCCTCTGGGTGTTCCCCTCAGTGATGCTTCCCTCCTCCCTGGTCTTCTTCTAGACCTCCAACATCCTTCTACTCAGATCTGACCCTCTGACAAAATCATCCCTCATTTTGTGTACGCTTTATGGAAAACTCTTTAACATTTAAAGGTGACCTGTCCAAATCAGGAAAGCCTTATCTTGCCGCTCCATCTTGCAGAACTTCTCAAGGTGATCAAAACAATGGTTTTGTTAAAGGGTTTTCTTTAGAACCAATCACTATTTCCGTCATTTTTATTGTGGAATATTCATAAATATAGAGCGGTTTCCTCAGAGGGGTTCTCATCAAAGGGGTTTCCAGATTTATTTCTTCTCGCTGCGCAACCTCCTGTCGTGTGGGTTGTTTTTCTTCGCTTCTATCTCCTCCGTCGCCAGCAGGGAGTCCTCCAGCCCATAATATGCCTCTGCGCCGCAGAGCCGAGGCCGCACAGCTGTGTGTCCGCACATCGGATACCGAATACAGTCCAAATACACCCCCCCCCCGACTAGCGTGCGGTGATTTGGAGTAGAGCAACACTGCAGGAGACCAGACGACACACACACACACACACACACACACACACACGGCTGTAATTTTCAAGTTAGCACGGCGTCCGCGGGCCTCCTCATGCCGAAGCTATGGCTTTATGTGCGCGGGAGGTTTGACCTTGCGACGCTCCAGAGGTGTGTGTCGGGATGTTTGCGAGGGAGCGGGCCGAGTGTGTGTGTGTGTGTGTGTGTGTGTGTGTGACAGGCGGAGAACCCGCGGCGATAGCGGTTAAGTGGAAAGGAAGGCCCGGCTCTTGCGAGCAGGCCCAGTGTTTACCAGTGTTCCTGCTCTTCCCCAGATGTGGAGGCTGGTTTATTTAGCTCTGGTCCAAGGCTCTGGAAATGTTGCGCTGGCACGTTAGCGCTGGGTGTTGCCCCGAGCCAGCGGCGGAGGGAAGCGCGCGGGGAGCAATTCCGACGCAGAGCAGCTGCGAGTTTGGAAGGTTTGGCGGCGGCGGCGGCGGCGGCGGCGGAGTAGGTCAGCACAACAAACCTGAGATGGAAAGAGGGAGGGATGGGTGTAGCTTACAGGTGCCATGCAAGCACCTTCTTGTTTTGCTAGCGTTCTGCAGAGCAGCCGGGGGCCAATCTCAAAAACGACGGCTACGTTTGTCGCGATAATCGCAAAGACCGTGGACAGTTGATTTTTAAGCGGTATGAGATCAAACCGGCTCTTACTCACTGTCAGACACCTATTGTTTTCCTCTCTTGAATGTTTTCTATCGCTCTCACATGGTGATTGTTTCCATCCTTTACTCGAATTTGAAGCAATAAACAGTCAAATTGTCAACCGAAGGGATAATCAACAGCTGGGCCCCATTACGGACCGATCCTCCGGCACGGCCGCGAGGAGAAACGCCTCAGTGTTCTGGAGAAGGCCTTGAAAATTATATCGACAGAAGAGGCGGAGCCATGGTAAACAACTCCGCTGGGTTGGTCCCGCAGAGCTTCACGGGAGACCACACCTTCTCCAGATGTGTAGATGAGAGGGTGAATGCTTGGATGTCTATCAGCGGGCCTCTGATGGACCGGCGCTCGGGGAACCGGGCCTCCCACCCGGTGGCAGCCTGTAGATCAGCCGCGCCCAATACGTCCATCGCAAAGGTAGTGTGTGTAGATCACATGGCATTAAAACGTAGACGTCAGCCTATCATCCTCACTATGAAATTTGTCACTTGACTGACAGTCGGTCTGTCCAGTCGGACCTTTTCGGTCACTGCGCATGTGCACGTAGCATGCGTTCTAGCAAGCTAGCGAGTTAGCCTTCAATATATGTCTTCTAAACTTATGGGTATAAAATGAGTGGTTAGTAAAAAGACTAAAACCGAATGGGAGGTGGACTTTTTTTTTTAATTGCCATTTTCAAAGTGCCTCATCCGCCGGTGTGCCATCGCTATACCAAAAAAGGGAAATGTGGAGCGGCATTTTCAGACCGTTCATAAAAACTACGACACCGACTTCCCTCGAAAAAGTGCGTTGACAAGGAGAAAGGTGAAGGGACTAAAATCCTAGCTGTTGTTCTTGCAGCTCACTTCAACTATGCTGCAGACTCCATTCAAGTCATCAGAATAAGATATTTACCAAAAAAGCACTCTGTCGTAGTGTGCCATAAGGGTTATGCAAGATCCCCAAACATTACTTGTGTTACGTATACTCGCTAAATATATGTTCAGAATTTTTAGTGGAGGTAGATCATTTTCAGATGGTCATTTGACAAGCAGCTCACAAGGCGAAAAAGTGTGGGCACCCCTGCTCTAGATAATGGACCAATGAAGGTTACAAGGTGCTTCTTCCTTCAGGTCAAGTCTTGGCTTCCTCCCCCCCCAAAGCAGCGAGTCGTTCTGGACGTCCCGCCGTCCTCCGGCGTCTCCTCCGTCCATGGAGGAACCTTCCTTTGAACCGCTGTGGAGTCCCACCAGCACCGCTGGGTGCTTTCTACCTTTGTTCCGACATTGGACGGACACCTTTCAGCCTTTTCCTCGGCCCTCTTTGTGCCTCCGTGAAAAGGCCTGTGAATGTGATCATCGGACCGGCCAGCTTCGACCTTCAAAGTTCCCCTTCGCTCAGCCGACCCGACCCCATTCAGGCGGACCGCCCGCCGCCCGCCGCCCAGCCCCGACCACAACGTCATAAACCAAGACATCTTCTTTGGAGGGGAAGTCCTAATGAAGCAGTGGAGAAAAGGCAGCAGCGGGGGAGGGATTCGACGATTGTACTCGCACACTGAGCGTTGAATGGTGCTTTAGGGGACCTGCAAGCCCCTCAGATGCTGCCGCGGAGAAGAACCTCCATCTCGGTGCGGTGTGAAGCTGTCCCCGGAGGTCTGGACTCCAGAGCGCTTTGTTTGAAGACCCCGGGTGGATTCATCGGAACATAAAGGCCAAACCCTTTTTCCTCCACGCTGAAGTATGTCTTCGGCAAGATGGTGTCGCCGTGATGGGAAGCCACCCAGAGCGGTCGTGGGCTGAACCTCCTGGAATCGTTAATGTGAAAAGGTCACCGCAAGGAGGTTCCTGTCCACCAGGAGACCAATCTAACATAGACGTCTTCCTCTTTGCAACTGCAAATATGGGCGAGTGGAGCGGAGGACGGGACAAATGGCAGCCGTAATTGAGCCCACATGTTACTTCTGTAGATTCCGAAGACACACTCGCACATGTTCGCGCGCAAACTCGCACAATTTGAGGAGCCTTTCCAGGAGTTTGGAATGCCAGGGATTCCCTTACTGCTGGCCTGCTTTCGGGGGGCTGCAGCTGGACTCTGAATTGTAGCTGTGCGCAGACGGGCCCCGGCGGACACCGCCTCAGGACCTCGCTGCTGCCGAGGAACTAATTATTTTGTCTGTATCATCCGGTCAAAGCGAACAGTTGGCCCTGGGACGGGAACCGAGGAGGAAATACACAGTCGCACAAAACAGATGCACGGCCTGCATTTTGTATCAGGATTTCTGGTGTTCTTAGCAGGACAGAACCAGAAGTCACTGTGTTTTGGGGCGGTCTATAAATCAACAATGATTATAGATCTAGAAAATAAGCATACGACAGGGTACCTGACGGAGTGAAAGCCAGAAGAGGGGTGCCGGGTGCCAGGAGAGGGGCTACGGTCTGGAAGTATGTTAGACCGGTGCAGGACATGTATGCTTGCTGTGAGACAGCGGTGAGTTGTGCAATAGGTGTATCGGAGAAGTTCAAGGTGGAGGTGGGACTTCATCATGGGATCAGCTCTGAAGTATGAAGTATGTTAGAGCGGTGCAGGACATGTATGCCTGCTGTGAGACAGTGGTGAGTTGTGCTGTAGGTGTAACGGAGAAGTTCAAGGTGGAGGTGGGACTTGATTACGGAATCAGCTCTGAAGTATGAAGTATGTTAGACCGGTGCAGGACATGTATGCCTGCTGTGAGACAGTGGTGAGTTGTGCTGTAGATGTAACGGAGAAGTTCAAGGTGGAGGTGGGACTTGATTACGGAATCAGCTCTGAAGTATGAAGTATGTTAGACCGGTGCAGGACATGTATGCCTGCTGTGAGACAGTGGTGAGTTGTGCTGTAGGTGTAACGGAGAAGTTCAAGGTGGAGGTGGGACTTCATCACAGGATCAGCTCAGAGCCCCTTTTTGTTCGCGTTGGTGATGGACAGGTCGACCGATGAGGTTAGACAGGAATCTCCATGGACCGTGATGTTTGCAGATGACATTGTGATCTCCAACGAGAGCAGGGAGCAGGTGTAGGAAGATAAGATAAGATAATATAAACTGTATTGATCCCCATAGGGGAAATTCTTTTGTGAGGAACATCAAGAGAGGTGGAGGTATGCTCTGGAAAGGAGAGGAATGAAGGGTGGTCACAGCAAGACAGAATACATGTATGATTGAGAGGAACCCAAGTGGAACCAAGCGGCTACAGGGAGTGGAGATAAAGAAGGTGGAGGAGTTTAAGTACTTAGGGTCAGCAGTCCAGAGCAATGGAGAGATTGGTGAAGAGATGATGAAATGCTTTCAAGCAGGTTGGAACGGGTGGAGAAAAGCGTATCAGCTAGAATGAGAGGAAAGGTGTACAAGACGGTGGTGAGACCAGGAGTGCTGCATGGTTTAGAGACAGTGGCGTTGAGGAAAAGGCCGCAAACAGAGCTGAAGGTGGCAGAGATGAAGATGCTGAGGTTCTCTTTTGGAGTGACCAGGACGGAGAGGATCGGGAACGAGTCCATCAGGGGGACGACACATGGTAGATGTTCTGGAGAGAAGGTCATGTACCGAGGAGGGATAGTGAATATATTGGTAGACGGATGCTGGAATTGGAGCTGCCAGGCAGGAGGTCTACAGGAAGACCAGAGAGGAGATTTATGGACTTTGTGAGAGAGGACATGAAGTGAGCTGATGTAAGAGAATAGTGTTAGATGGAGAAGGTTGATCGGCCGTGGCGACCCCTGAAAGAAGCAGCTGGAAGGAAAGGAAGAAGAAGAATAAATCAACAACTGTCCCTCTCACCTTCTGCAGTCTCAGTTTTGGGTCACACATCTTCATTGTCCTGTCTGAATGGCCGCTGATGGCCGGCCCGTCAAACATCTCACCTCCGCTGCATCATCACCCCCGGGTTACCGAGCGTCTGGTCGTGACTGACGAGCGTGGACAGGCAGCGTGCACGGAGCTCGGCCGAGCGTGTCGGCGTGATTCACGCCGTCGGATGCGTCGGGTTCACCCGCAGTCCAGCGCCTCTCCGAGCGTCGCCCTCCTTTGTGGCGCCCAGGAATGCGCCAACTCCCCGCCGCCCGGGGGAATCAGCCGTCATGGCCGAATCCTCGTCCGGGGCGTGAATGCGGCATTTGTTCCCTTATTTATACATTTGACGGACGGCGCTTTCACGTGCATCCACGGGCGTTTCTGATGAGCCGGGCCGATACGGACCTGCCCTGGAACTCCTTCCCGTGGTCGTGAGGAGAAGCCAGATGGTCCCGGAAACCTGCTTCCTGTTTGATTTATCACAACGTAACAGCTTCCCCGTTGCTGGATTCAAGCGTTAATGGTTTATCATTCCTTTCGGAGTGATCTAGACCGGTGTTTCACAACCTTTTATCAGCCACGGCACATATTTTACGTTAGAAAAATCACACGGCACACAACAAAATCAATATGTCAAAAACAGTTTTTAATGAGTTAGAATGAAACCGTCGTCTCAATTTACTTTGTGTGAAATCTAATATATCTAATATCTGTAGATTCATCAAGTTGCAATGCAAATTTCCCACTGATGTGCAACTTTTCCAGAATGTCTGAAGACACGTCATCAATATGTCTGGAAATGGTATTATTTTAGAGAACTGGCTATTTCTTTATCAACGCCAGAGCCGAACATTTCTTCTCCAATGATTTTGCCGGCAGGTAGTATTAATGTTTTGCTGTTTGGATTTAGAGACGAGTTCAGCAACTCGTCTTGGTAGTTTTCAACAACGCTGCCTGTTTGTTTACACAGATACAAGTACCGTCATTTCCAGACGATAAGCCGCGACTTTTTTCACGAAAACAACGATGCGGCTAATATGTGGACTTTGGGTGGGGGACGCTAACGAGCTTCACGCCGCTAAAACGTTCATCCTCGTCACATCGGTCCGATGAAATGACCGGGAATTTCTGAGTCCGTTCAACTCCGACACCGAAGAAGACGACTTTGACGGTTTTAGCGCGCAGGAGGAAGACCGAGATAGCGACCGGCTAGCCGGTGTGGCTCAACAGTCCGGAAATGACGGTACTTTTTATTTTAAAAATGTATCACGCAAAGCGTCACTAATGACTCAGACACACAGATGCACAGGTTAACTCACGACCCGTCGCCATGGAATGGACACGCTGCCCACATAGACAGAGGAAGACGCATTATTTGCGTTGGATAAATAATTTTCGGACCAATCGGGTGAAAGTGGGCATTTTTCCACGGCACACCTGATGATCTCTCGCGGCACAGCGGTTGGGAAACACTGATCTAGACGCCGATCCTTTCGGACCCGTTGCTCTGAGCTTTCATAGCCAGCAGCAGTAGCGCCGTCCTCGGAGCGAAATCCCCCGATGCCGAGTGTCGGCAAGTTTGGGATTTCCCCGGAGGTGTTAACAAACGGCCGCAGATCAGACGCGCCGTCGGACCGGCCGCCCGTCCGACCGGGCGCCGATGAAATACCGGAGTCAGGAAAAGAAAACCCAGCAGACTCTCGGTTCCATGTGTTTCCAATATTTGAAGTGTCGCTTTTTTTTTTTTTTTTTTTTTTTAAATCTTCTAAATCAACCATCCGGCTCATTTTGTTGACTTGTTTCTCGCCGGCGCCGCTGAGATACCGTGTTGACCGTCAGCTCCGTAGCAAGACATTGTACCTTTAACAAGCAGCCGTTGGTAGAGTCTGAAGCTTTCATGAACAAACGCCGCCTCCTGCTCTTGGTGAATCCTCTTGACCTCCTGGGCTTCGGCGACGTCGCATTTGTTTCCACCAGGAAGCCATCCAGCCAACGCAGAGCTCCACCCATAAATAACCCCAACGGCTCTCCTTTTCTTATCTCCTTATGGTGGAAGGAGATCTCTGGCCGCTGGTAAGGAGGCCTCTTACCAGCACGGAGATACGATCTGGGGCCCCGGGAGGCGTCGCCTATGGCTGGAGGTATACGGGGCTTCACCCCCCCGAGCTCCCGGAGAGTCGGCCCTAAGAGAAAAGGGGAGTCACCGCTTCCGCCGTGTTTTTCTCACCGCGCCAGAATATGTTGTCATCCAGCCTAAGGTGCCATGACGTAAACCCGGAGGCTGAATATTGATATTTCATCCCCCTCGGCGGGCCCCGACCCCTCCGACAGCGAGCGGGGCCGTCTTTTGGAAACGGCCCTTACGATAAATAGCATTCCGGGTTTCGTGCGCGACGCCGAAAGGCACGGTTGTCTTTATTGGCCCTGACAGACACCCTGGGGCCTCTGGAGGCAAAGCAGAGGGGCAGGTGGAGGCAGGCGGAGGCAGGTGGAGGCCGGTGGAGGCAGGTGGAGGCAGGCGTCACCAGGCCGCCTTCAGCCTGAGCGGCTGAACTTCTCTGGCCAGAGAGGCTTCCAAGACCAGCACCCTGCAAACACTGCTATTTGGAAACCAATGTCTTCGGCTGGCATTTGTATCACATTGTGACGCTTACCCAAACACGGGTCATCCTGTGTGTGTGTGTGTGTGTGTGTGTGTGTGTGTGTGTGTGTGTGTGTGTGTGTGTGTGTGTGTGTGTGTGTGTGTGTGTGGGCCGCGGTGGAATTCCTGCCTGGCTCTGAGTAGCGGTCCGGGTTGTGTTTACACTCCTCTGCCGACCCCGTGACCTCGGGGTCATGACGCTCACTACAGTGGGTGGCGGGTTGCACTCTCACACACACTGGGATGGCCTCTGGTAATGTGTGTGTGTGAGAGGCTGAGGATGTTCTGTGCAGCTGGGTTTGATTCATTTGTGAAGTTGTGAGTGATGGATGGATGGATGGATGTCCCATTTGAAGATGAGAGCAGGTAAAGATCTACTCTGCGAGCAGCATCTGCTGCCTCCACATCCTCCTGACAACCAGCTCTGCGCTCGGGGTCAAAGGTGACGTGTTCAGCTTTGATTTAACGCCCGCCGCTCCATATTCTCACCGTCCACGGCGCACGAGCGCTCGCATCTGTTTTAAATCAACGTCCATCCACCCTTTTTCCTGACGCTAACTGATACGCGAATCCCTCGTTTCACGTATCGTTCACAAATTACAATTTCTATAATCCTGTAACCGTCGCCGCGCCGTAACTTAGACGCGTCCGGAGAACCCGCCGTCGTCTGGTGATCTGCGGAGCAGATGTAGGACACACTCGGTATTTCACGGAGGCTTCGGTGCTGTCGCTAACCTCTCGCCCCGCCAGACATCACTCCCTGCCTGCAGATCCTGCACGTCCTTCTCACACTTTATTTGTTTTCAGATGTTAATTTTCCAATTGATTTTCTGGGTCAGACCCGCTTTAATGGCCTCATCTCGCCGCCCCGTCAAATCCCATCTCTGCAGTCTTTGAACGTTCGGAGTTCAGGGGTTTCTCAACGTCGCCCGTTTTTTTCGTCAAAACCCGGAACTTGAAGGTGGAGCTGTACATGAGTACGTTTGTCGCTGTTTACAACGTCCTGGAGCTACAGTGTTTCTCGGTTACCTCGCCTTCATTCATAAATGTATTAGTCGTATGCTATGCTAACACAAGGGTAGAATCACAGAACCTGCTGCAGATACCGGGGTTTTCTGGTTTCGCGCCGCTTGCCAACCAGTTTGTGCGCAAACTCCGTTTTATCGTCGCAAATGGAACGATGGAATAAGGCGAGGTCATCGGGAAACACTGTAGCTCCAGGACGTTGTAAAACCGCAGACTAGCCGAATTCTGCTGGGAAAAAAATCTCCCATGATAGGAAGGCGTTCTCTTAACCGGCAGACTGTTCATCCGTTCATCATCTCCAGCGGTTATCCTGCGAGTTGTGTCTTTCACACTTCTGGTCTCTCCGGTTTGGGCTCGGAAAGGAACCCTGAGGAACCCCACGCAGAGAACATGGAAGCTCCACACAGGAAGGGAATCCGAGCAGGAACCTTCCGAAGGGCAAAATGTCCTTTATCCATTGTGAGCTTGATACCGATGAACTCTCTGCGCGTTGTTTATTTGGAAGGTGATGGATTTTGAAACCCTCATCGATCGAATGTTTTACTTTCTTGTCCGAAACACGCCGTTGTGTCCGACTAACGGAGCTTTACCTCGGCTCTGCCGGGCGAAGGTGTTTCTGGCCTCCCAGACTCGACAGCAATCTGCATTAGGCCTCAATAAGAGCCCGTCAGTCAACTCCGGATATGGATTCACACACCGGAGTGGCATTACGCCGCCGCCACTGTTTGCCCCCCCACCCCCCCGATCCACCATGCATGTCATAACTGCGGTGTCATTTTTAGATTCCTAACTGCCTGCTCATCACAGAGCCCCGGGCACAGTGTATCCCTGTATTATTGAGCAGATGGTGTTAATGACCAAGTATGTTTTGAAGGGCAGATTTTTTCTTTTTTTTTTTTTTTTTTTTTTAAATGATGGAACGCGCTCGGAAATAAACGGCGCCCGCCTCTCGACCCCCTCCCCCCCCCCCTGTCCGCAGGACGGTGCGCACATGGGACGTCAACTCGGAGAAGCAGCACAAGTCGGTGTTCAAGCCGCGCTCTTTCCAGGGGAAAAAGGTGGTCCCCACGTGCTGCGCCTACAGCCGGGACGGGAAGCTCGTCGCCGCCGGCTGCCAGGACGGCACCATCCAGATCTGGGACAGAAACCTCAGCGTGAGTCCCAAAACACACTCACACATACCGGCCACGGCGACGCGCAAGGGAGGTCGTAAACGTGGGATGTTTGTTTTGGCCCTCCGGTACGGAGCCGTAAGGCCGGGGTCATCGGGTCACGGGCCAGAGGGGTCAAAGTTCAACAAGTCTCGGCAGAACGGGGAACCCCCGGCTTTTTAATCGCCCGTGTCAAAACTCCGAGAGCGGCTGAGGATTTATCGGATGGCCCGTTGTCCCTTTATCGACCTTTCTGCCGCGCTGACCCGGACACATGGCGCTTAGCGCAGACCAGATTTACTACACTACTGAATTAGCGGCGGAGGCAGCGACGCTCGCGTTAGCATGGCAACACATGGCAACGCTATTGCTAGCTTAGCGCAGACCAGATTTACTACACTACTGAATTAGCGGCGGAGGCAGCGACGCTCGCGTTAGCATGGCAACACATGGCAACGCTATTGCTAGCTTAGCGCAGACCAGATTTACTACACTACTGAATTAGCGGCGGAGGCAGCGACGCTCGCGTTAGCATGGCAACACATGGCAATGCTATTGCTAGCTTAGCGCAGACCAGATTTACTACACTACTGAATTAGCGGCGGAGGCAGCGACGCTCGCGTTAGCATGGCAACGGGGCAACGGCGCCGTCGATTGGCTGCTTTGTCCGCCGTACCCGCGCTACGTCACGATCACGGGTTTTCCCCTCGCTCACGTGAGAAGCTGCTTCATCTGGTAGACATGACGGTATTACACGGGACGAGCGGAAGTCATGACAAAAGTCATTAAGATGAACGGTTCGCGTCCCGTTCCCTCCCCGAGGGTCCCGCCGCTAGCTGCGCTAGCAAGCAAAGCCGTGCGCCGAGTCCACCCATGCGTAATGATGGAGTTGAATTACACGGAAATTGCCGCGGGCGCTGTCACGGCCTCCCCTTTTTACATTTTCCGCTATTAGTTAATGATGCAATTTAGCGATCAAAGTGAACATTCCATCCCGGGAGTTTTGTGGAGGTCATGGTTGACGTCGGCTCCTGAGAGGCATCGCGTTACTTCATGTTGCCTCGCCGCGGCCAAACAGCTACTTTCATTCAGGACGTAGGACGTGCGTCTTCTCCGACGTTCATCAAGCTCTTTTCTGGGGCGCGAGCATCTATTTATAATACTTACGATATCACGTGTATTATATCACAGATGGCTCGAGAGTCGTATTCAGCGGCTTTTTTTATTTTTTGCGGCTCGGTTTCCACGCTTTGTGAGAAATACTCCTCCGGCCTAAAAAACACCATAAACCCCGGCTCTCCGATTGACAGTAAAACTGCCGGAGGGCCCAACAGATGTTGTCAAATAAAATACAGATTTTCCAGAAATTGGGTGTGAGCGTTTTCACACACTCGGCGGGGATTAACAGCTTGTTTTCCCCTCCGCCGCTCGTTTTAATTCCGTTGTCGGTCCGTCTTAAGCTCGTGTTTGAACGGGGTTCACGGCTGAGCGGCGTGTTTAGACGGTGGCGCTCGTCCAGAGCAGGAGGATTGGCGAGCAGACCGTGGTGATTACTCACCGCCGGTGAGTTTCATAATCGGAGGGCACACGCTAGCGAAGAGGTTCGCTTCGGTTTGCTCTCTTGGAACCTTCTGAGCGCATCAACTGAGGAGTTCTCAGAGATCCGAGCCCAAGCTCAGTGGATGTTTAGCTTTGTGACACCCACGTGGACGCCGCTGGGAAGTGAAGTGGCGTTTAGCCCGCTGCTAGCTAGCTAGCCTAGAGAACCTCAAGGATCGTGAGATACGATGACCGGGAGGGTCGTCTGTGAGGAGGCGGTAGACGTTTACGGAACGTGGACGGACGAGGCGTCCAAAGAGGCGTCCCGGTTGGACGCTTTTAAAGAGGAGCGGCTTCATTTGTCCATCTGTGGACTTCAGAGTTACATCTAGCATAGCATTGTAGCATCAAGTGTGGAGCCCGGAAGTTAAGGATTGAAAGTCATCGGACTTTTTTTCTGCGTTATCGGTTTCTTACCGTATCAGGTAAATTTCTCTTATTTAAAAACGCAACATAGGCGTGAAACGGATGCATCTTCACTCATTTTCATGGGAAATTCATTTAAAAGGCGAGCAGATGGACTTTGGAGCCGGATGGCACAACTCCAGGTGTTACCGTGCTCTCCGAAGCCGGGCCGAGACTCCGACCTCCCGTCGGTCCCGTCGGACCCCCTCCCCCCCCGGACGCCCGTCCCGGCAGCGATTGGGTTAAAGCTCTCAAAATTTATTGCCCCTCCTCGCCTAAACTAAATATTTACCATGCGTCCCATAGCAGCTTATAATAGTCACGTCTGTTCTCTGACCACTGGAGCCGCTTCGGGCCCGACGGCTCAAGAAATGCACGGATGTCCTCTGCCTTAATCCACAACCTGTGGCACTGGCTGTGATTCAGACACACACACACACACACACACACACACACACACACTCGACCCGAGCCTATCTCCCGCTGTATCGCAACCATTACTCACGGCCGTACTATGCAGCCGAATCAATCAGGATCAATCTTGATCCGCGGCGAGGAGCGATTGGGTTCGACACGCCGCGCCCCGGAACCCTGACACCGGCTGATTGGCTCCCGCCGTGCGAGCGCAGAAGGTCTCCAGCGCCGCCGCCGAGGGTGATTGCGCGAGCGGCCGGCGCCAAATGACGAGACTTCATTTAAATGGTTGCCAGGTAATGTGCACGCTTTAAAACGGCGTGCACGGGAAGAAGGGGGGGGGGGCTTTGTTTCAAAACATTACCACAGACGCCGGAGGAATGTTGTGATGTCATCGGTGGACTTTAGATGTTTCCAGAACATGGAGCAGGATCCCGTAAGAGGTGGTTTTGATAAAGTTGTACCGTTTTGGAAGCGGCGATGGATCGCGGCTGATGAGACGGAGCAGGACAACGAAGGTCCGCTCGCTTTGTTTTCCTTCACTCTCATCCAGCTTCTGAGCAGATGTTTCAAAGGCCCTCCGGAGAAGACAAGTTGGACCAAACCGGTGGAGAGCGGTCTGCTCCGCCTCGCCATCCAAGACCTCCTGACTGGAGAGCCTCCATTGTCGCCGATCTGGTCTTCCACTCATTGGGCCGACCGTACGGAGAATCGCTCAGTGGTCTTCATTAAAGGAACTCCTGTCTCTCGGGGTTCCTGAACCTGTTGGAACCACCCACGGAGGAGATCCTCCAGAGAAACTATCAACATTTCCCGTTTCCAGCCCGGAGGTGGCGTCGCTCCTCCGACGTCTCATCGGAGGACACTTTGATCACAGCCGTCTAGTTCTTCTAGAAGCTTCTTGATAGCTTCTTCATTTACAGTGAACCTCAGACGATGGAGCTTTTTTCTTCTCGAAGATGAACGCTCGGGCATTCACAGAGAACTTTGGTTTTTGCAAGAGCGGTACAGAGGAACCGACTTAGGATTAGCTTTGTGGATCTCAGAGATGGAGATGTTGAGCTTCTCTTTGGGAGGGACCAGGATGGAGAAGATCTGGAATGAGCCCCTCGGAGGGACGGCATGCGGTAGATGTTTTGGAGACAAAGATGGTCCGGTCTTGGACAGAGGAGGGGGAGTGAATATATTGGTGGATGGATGCTGGAATGAGGGGTCTCCAGGAAGACCAGAGAGAAGATGGATGGACGTTGTGAGAGAGGATATGAAGGTCGTTGGTGTGAGAGAGGAAGAGCCAGAGAAGTAGGTGAGATGGAGAAGGTGGATTTGCTGTGGAGACCCTGAAGGGAAAAGCCTGAAGGAGAGGAAGAATTTGTCAGAGAGGAGCAGGACACGTATGACTGAGACAAAGTGACGACTGAGATGGTTTGGACATGAACACTCCTCCTATCATGTCCAAACCAGGGCGAAGATCTGGGTAGAAGGTTGCTGAAGGTGGAGGTCTAGAGGAAGACCAAAGAGAAGATGGATGGACGTCGTGCGTGAAGATATGAAAGTCGTTGGTGTGAGAGAGAGGATCCAGAGAATAGGGTGAGATGGAGAAGGTTGGTTCTGGTTGGAGACCCCTGAAGGAAAAAGGAGAAGATTTGTTATTTATAAAGCACGTTCTTCTTCTCTAACGGAACCAGGGGCTGGAACGGATTCATAGCGTTTCAGTTCATTTTCATGGGGAAATTGAATTTGATATTCAAGTTACGATCTCACAGAAGTCGAGGTACGATTGAATCCACGTTCGTTGTTTCCACGTCCACGGAAGCAACTGGAAAGTAAAACGACAAAAAAAACCCCAAACCTCCTTCGTGGTGCACCATCTGATGCGTTTCTAAACACACCTCCATCTTCCTGGGGTTCCTCTGGCGCTCAGCCATCGTCTCCGGACCATCTTTCTCCTCCAACTGGACAGAACTTCACGGAAAATTAAATAATGGCACTTTCCCCTCTCTGAGCGTGTGACATGGGAACAAGCACGGTAGCTTTAACACAACACACCAGCAGACTGGACGTGGACACACTTTCTCACACACACACACACACACACACACACACACACGCTTCTCCACCATCACCACTTGCTGATTCCATGAAAGATCAGAGCAGCTGTTCGTGACTGTGGTTTGGCCACCTGATCCTCAGAACGTAGCAGAGGTCAGAGCGAGCGGCTGCACAGCGGGCGTCGCCGAGCCGCTCAGCGGCGGCGGCGGCGGCGAGCGCTCGTAAAAGGCAAGAGGGGCTCGGCCATGTTTACGGGAAAGATGTCCGAAGCGGAGGCCGAACCCAGTGCGTAGTTATCGGTGGCGGCGTGGACGGCGGTGTAGGTCGGTGGCCGTGCGGCGCATCGAGGGAGGGAGGGAGGATGCCGCGAGGAACGGGAGCGCTTTGAAACGGCGTGCGCGCGAATCCAGTTTCACGAGCCGGCCATGTAGATTATCACAGGAAGCGTACACCGTGGCATCTACCGCCGCCGGCCAATATCAGGAGAGAAGATAAATACTCAACCTTTCACAACAGCGGTATATGATCTAGAAATAGCTGTGCAGGGCGTATGTTTGCAATAGGAGCCACTCCAGCCGCCGTATATCAAAAGCACGGCTTCTGACCGATGACCATCGCTCAGAGCTTCTTCTCCGTGCAGATCGGCCTCCTGCGTTCGGCGCTTCGGCGCTTCTGATTGATGGAAAGGGGCGTTTTTGACGGTTTCCTGTGCCGCCGCCGTCGCTTTCGCACATTCATGTTGTTTTCTCACTTGGTGTTCCGTCGGATCGCTCCTTATCCTCTTGCTGACGCTCTAATGTTGCACATTTTAAGTCCGATTTTATATTTCTGTGGCCCCAAATCCCGATGCGAATGGACCACGCTCTTTTAAGGATGATCCACACCAACGCTCCCGAGGGGTCCTGAGAGATGTATTTTTAATTTTAGTTTGTTCATTTTTAAAATGTCATTTTAGTGTGGCGATCTTGTAACATCTAAATAAAATATCTAAAATATAGTAAAATGTCGACATTGAGTGTTTGCTTCAAAGTTACCTTCAATCCAACTTATTTTTGTCTTAGTTCAAATCGTTTTGTCGTAGACAGAAATGTCATTTTGTTTTCTCTGCAGTTGTTCATTGATTTAAAAAAAAAAAAAAAAAAGCAAAACATACTTTGTTTATACATAGCATAAAGCCAAAAGAACACATTATATGCTGCGTTAATTCATCTTCTCCCGGTGTGGAAACGGCTCCGGTTTGGATCCAAGGAGAGAGAATAGCGCTGACCGCTACATGCTAGTCGCTTAAATGATAACAATAATAGCTTTAACATAAAAGAAATCTTCAGCCGATGGAGCTTTGCCCCCTGGGAACAGGTGCCATGAGGAAGCTTAAGCTAGCCTAGCCTAGCCTAGCCTAGCCTAGCGCGAACTGTGACCTTCCTGAAAAAGACAGTTTTGAACAACCGCACTGAGATAAAAAGGACAGCGTGTACGTTTACATCGGAGGGACAGCAGAACTACTGCATTGGGCATGTTCAAACCTTCTGCCGGAGCTTTCCTCTCAACTGATTTATTATTGTTTATTCAGTGATTTATGTTGGAGATACGGGAGTTTGGGATTATAATCTTTCTAATGCATGGGCTTTGGTCTGTCCCGCGGCTGTCATGGAACATTGGGATCCTGTCATAGTTTACAAGCTGTTGGAGTAAAAAACAGGTTTAGATGTTTACGTAACTCCGTCTTTGCAGGTCTGTCTGGAGGACCTCATCCCCCTTTTCCTGGAAGCACATTTACCATGTGTTCCCTTGGACGACGCTGCTCTATCCGCTGTAACAGATAACATATGATTATGTCGTGCAGTCGTGTTCCGAAGGACAAGATCATTCCAGAAAAATGTTCGATCGGCATACTTCCGTCGGACGGATAACCTTTTTTTTTTCCCCCCCACTCGGCTTAGCTCCCGCGACATCCCCGTCGTCCAATTTTCCCGAGCCGATAAAATACAATTAAAAACGTCGGTGGCCGTCAATTTATATTCCCGTGGAATATGCTCGTCACGGTGGCTTCGAGGCTTAGATTGGACCCGTCGCCCGTCTCGGGCTTTAGCGTTCCAGATAAGCTCGCGTCGTCATTATTTCCAATTGACCTCTCGACGCGTTGACGGCGGAGGCCGTTTGAGCGAATAAAAAGAGCCGGCAGATAACGGGGCTGTAAAAACGGATTTGAGTCGATGGCAAATTGAGCAAAGCGGCGATGGGAAGCAGAAAGTTATCCCCGGAGAGACCCGGAGGCTAAGTGGGCAAGGTTCTAAAAGCAGAATCCGTGTTATCTACAGTTCAAGGTAACACTGTTATCTGTTTCGGCCAAGTTATTAACTTCCCTGCGTTTGCTTTGGAAGCGAGGCCTGCCCCGCGCTCCTTCTCGCCGCTCTGGTCGTACCGCCGGTTCACCTCCCGCTCCACTCTGGGGCTTTTTAAGCCGGCGTTTGGCCGCGTTTCTCTATCTTATCTGTCTTTCACACACTTAAAATTCCTTATCCGCCTCCCCCGGAGTCAAAAGTCTCTATTGCCCCATTCTCTTTTCACTGATTTATTTGCTTTCCGTTTAGAATTAATGAAAATGTAGCCGGATAAACCAGGGTTATGTTTGTCTGAGTGTCAGCAAGTCCACTTCCCAAACTATTGCTTCACGGGCGCCTTTTAATGATCGATCCGCGTTATCTGTCCGCCTCGGACTCGGCGACACGCCGCATCCTCCTCGGACGGTAGGAAGACGAGCTTCGCCGCCGCCGCAGACGAACGACACGTCCCTAAATTGAAGCCTGGGCTGACGGTCGGACAAAACTAATATCGGCATTAATCAGAAGAAATGAAGCTAACGGGGGATAAACAGTCATAGTTTCTGAAAACGCGCAGGTTTAATCGGTCTCATTGTCATACTGTGCACTGTGTAACAGTTCTTCCACTTGCTGTGCCTGTGTGTGTGTGTGTGTGTGTGTGTGTGTGTGTGTGTGTAGACCTCAGCGCTCACACGTCGGCCCCGACAGTAGCACTCCCGATGCATCAAACCCGGGCCATTTTGGAAAGTCTTACTCAGGAGACACGGAAATGCTTTTGTCTGTGGAGGCAGCATGTCTGAAATGGCTGAGGTTAATTGGAATCAGATGTTTGGGCTTTTCCCTTTTGTCTCTGCCGCGGGCCGGAGGGGATGTTTTTGCGAGGACGTCGCAATTAAATTCAAGTTCAGGCCCCCCGAACGCGATTCAATCCAACATCGATATGATCGGCTATTAATCCTCCCCTTGGCGTGACATCACCTTTAAAGACGAAGGCGGCGGATCCTCCGACGTTTGAGGTGCAACATCTGCGTTATATATAATACTGGAGTTTCTGGACGGTAAACGCCCGTCAGATGCATCCTCGTGGCCTGCGGAGCGTTCGCTCGGGCGTAGACGGGGGCACGCGACGGTTCCAGAGGAGTCCGGAGCTCCGGATGTGAAGACATCAAACGGAGGTCTCGGCTGACTTTTAGGGACGTTGCTGACGGACGGATTCAGCCTCGCCGGGAGGCTTTAGGGGGGAAAAGGGGACATTCGTCATGTATTCTTGCGGCGCAGAGCCTTGGATTGGCTCAGAGGACGGCGCCCGAGCGGCATCTGGTCCGGTGATTGCGACTACATGTTACTACGGTTCATTTTAATGCATTTTAAATAAAAAGCTTTCCGGAGACATGACATTTATGGAGTTTATTTTGCTCTTGAATCCATAATGCAGCTAACATCTGCTCTCAGTTTGCCCCGGCCGCCATTGTTGTCCAGCAGACTTTATTCGGTCAAGTGGAGCCACCGTACCGTGCGAAATGGCGCTTGTGGGAGTCCTTTAGGAACGCCGGAGCATCGTCGTTTCTTTTTTTTTTTGTTTTTAGCCGACCCTCGTTTTCCGTCTGTATCTAAAATCCATCTGTCAGCGTCGGGGTTTGTCCGCCGTCCGTTATCCTTTCTGGGTAACTTTGAAAATCTTCACCGGCCGTCGTGTTTCCCTTTAGCGCAACCGAATAGGCGCTTAAATGATATCCGGCGGCCGATCGGCAGCCCCTGCTATCAGCCCGGTTCCTTCGCGCACGGACTTCTAAACGTACCTCGATACAGCTTCTGCGAAGGCTGGGAAAAGGCTCCTCCACGGACTTCATTTAAATTTGGATGAAATTAAAGCGCACTGGTATCAGGCTTTTCTAGACTCTCCAGAACATCTGAGGTCCATCCAGTCCGGATGAATCGAGTCCTGCTAGCCTAGCATGCTACTTGGGGAAGGGTAAGGGTACTTGCTCGTTGCACATCTCCGGGTTCTACGTTGGTTCCGCATCCAGACCTCTTCATTCATTGAAGATATTGTAAAAGCAAACGCTGTGTATTTAAAAAAAGATTGATATTATCCTCCGGGCTTTCGCTGAAATCTATCTTTAAAAAAAAAACACACAGAGGACAAGATAAAACTGAAAGTCACAAAGTCCGTGATTTAAATGAACTCGTGTTTTCTTAAATGTCCTAAAAGTTCCAGAAAACTCGGAGTGACTTCCTGTATTTGTCTCCTTGTCGCTTCAGGACCGCTGTTTATTTATGTGCTCGAAGACGGCCCGATCTCGATCCCATCCGTCCGTCGGACGCTGAACCACCGCTCTTATCTCATTGGCCCGTGAGCTCGACGCGCCGTCTATTTACAAGTTGACCGAAAGTGTATTTTCCCAGGCTCTCGGTCCTCTGACTCAGCAGTACCCAACGATACTAGCTTGAGAAAAAACCTCGGAGAAGCCGTCCCCTAGCGCCGGACCGGCTGCGCAAAGTCGTAACGTTATAATATTTTGCTAAGTTGATACCGAGAAAAGAAAAAAAAGGCTATATTGAATTTGTCAGGTGGCTGCCCGAGGGGTTGCCAAGGTAAAGCCCTGCGGTATGTGGTCTTTGTACACACCGCCACACCACATGGAGAGTAGATGGGAGACCTTTAGCGGGCTTCATAGTTGAGTATAGCATGTACTCCGCAGAGGAAATGGAAACAGCGTGTTGTTTTGAAACACAGAATGAAAAGGTCTTTTTGTTGAAACGGCGACTGGAGGTTCGCTACTGCACTTTATGCCGTCCGCCGGGAAACATCGGGGGAGTTTAAGAACTGCTCTTCAGCTTGTTTTAACTATCAGGGATCGCCGATCCCCCGGAGGAAGCGCTCTTCAAACATGCTCTTGTCAGTTTGAAAATACTCTCCTCCCGGAATCCTGACCTTTGCGGTTCTTGGTGACGACTGCCAACAATATATAAGATAATAGATTTTGACTCCCGGCCATCTTGTTTGTCGGCCATTCTGCCAGAATAAGCCGTCGTGCTGTTAATTGATTTCCTGCCCAGTTCACACGGAACGTGTGAAAACGAAACGCCGTCTCACCTTTGTTCCGCGGCGTCCACGCCAAACGCTGGCAGAACTCAAAAATAACACGCCGCAAAAAGAGAAATGTGTCGACTCCTAGAGAACGGCCGGGCCGACCGCAGACCGCAGACTTTTACGAGTCCGGAATGATCTGGCGAAGCCTGCCGCTCGAGAAGGACGAGCATAATGGAGGAGCGGGAAACAGCGACGAGCTGAGCGGGAGGAGCGAGCCCAAGATGAGTTGCTCTTCTGTGGATGGAAATCGCGGTCGAAAACCAGAAATTAAACGCCGTGATGTTTGCGGGTCTAGAGGGTTGGACGTATGACCCGGACAGGAGGGGGATGAAGGTAAGCTGCAGAAGAATACGTGAAAGGAACCCAAGTGGAACGCTGAGGCTGCAGGGAGTGGAGATAAAGAAGCTGGAGGAGTTTAGATTGGTAGGGTCAACAGTCCAGAGCGATGGAGTGTGGAGAAGAGTTGGAGGTTCGTGTGCGAGCAGGTCGGAATGGGTGGAGAAAAGTTTCAGGAGTCATTAGAGAAAGGAGAGCAAAGGTGGAGAAGATGGAGGTGAGAGTTGCCATGTTGTCGGGTTTGGAGACACCGAGGAGACGGCGGGACCTTCGGACCTTCACAGATGAAGGTTTGAAGACGACCGAGAGAATCGGGAATGAGTCTATCAGTGGGACGGCGCTGATGTTCTGGAGATAAGGAGAGGGTTTGGACCTGGACAGAGGAGGGAGGGTAAAGATCTGGGCGACAGGATGCTGGGGAGCTGCCAGGCAGGAGGAAGACCAGAGAGGAGGTTTATGGAGAACAGAAGAACAAGACGTTAGTTTGTTTGAGAGGAAAGGGTTCCACTAGTGTTTATGAGACTCGTATGCTTTTTGGTACCCTGCGACTGACTGGCAGCCCTTCCAGGTGGCCTCGGTACCCATCAGTAGCTTCCTCCGGAAGGAACGGTGTTTCTTCTGTCTGCTTTCGACAGTCCAACACCGGTTCCTAACCATTCTTCTCTGTTCTCTTCAGGTGCATACGAGGTTTCACTGTCGGCAGGCCCATGCTCCTGGATCGGACACCTCGTGCCTCGCCTTCTCTTATGACGGCGTCACCCTGGCTTCCCGTGGAGGTGAGACGTTGCGTTCATGGGCAGTTCAGCTCAGAGCTCGGAGCTCCGTCCGATAGGAGATGGAAGATATCGACCGAATCCCGTCGACTAGCAACTAGCGTGTTGTCTCGCTCGTTGACAGGCGGCGTTTACGTTTAATAATCGCGCGTCTAGAATGGCGGCGTGTTCCAATGTTTTCGGGTCACCGACGGGTGCCTGGATGTGGTACACGCTGTCCACATGAATCCAGCTAAGCAGGGTCAAGTGCATTGGGTAAGATAAGATAATCCATTATTAGTCCCGTACCAGAGTAATGGCTCCGGGGGCCGGGATCTCTGCCGCGAAAGCCGCCGTGATTAAAACCCGGCTCGTCGCGGTAAAATAAATCACCCTCCTGTTCTTTTGCTTTGTGAATCACAGATTGATTCAGAGGACGTTAAAATACCTTTTTCATGAGCGTCTACGTTCGTTCCTGGACGGGAAGGAGTACAGTTTAGCGCTGGAAATGAAACCAGGGTGCATTTTGTTGTTTTTTTCCACACACACGCATTCATTTGATCACAATATTATTCAATATATTCCAAAACAATCATCTGCTCATTGAATATGATCCAAACCATATTCAGCTCCAGCCAGCTTTTTTTAAATTCTCCCCCCCCCCCCCCCCGCTCCGCCCCCTCATTCAGCTGTTTGGACAAACTCCCCCCACGCTGGCCGCCCGAGGAAAACGCCATCTGATAAGGAGCGCGGCGTTTCCGAGGCGGAGCGCCGGCACATCCAGTGATCTGGACTGACAGCTGGAAGAAACACAGGGACCGGACAAAAAAAAAAAAAACGTGTCGGCCACGATCTTCGCATCTAATCCCGAGTGTCGTGGTCGCCGTTATCGTTCCGATCCCCGATGAAAAGCCTCTCTCCGCATTTGGACGGCTTTTTAGAGCCGGGACTCAGATCAGGGCGAGAGCTGGAAAATAGCACCAGTACCAAGAAAATAATGAATCAATCACAGATCCGATTCGCGGATTGATTATCTGTAGCTCTTCTCCTGCATGGCGGGTGGCCGGAGCCGTGACTTCACAAGAAGTCATGTAAAAACAAACGTTCACCCTCGCGTTCACACGTCCGCACAGCGTCGGGTCTCCGGTGAACCTCCCGGGTGTTTTTGTGCCGCCCGTCGGACCTCCTTGCTGCGCTAGCGTCCGCACGTCCAAATAAATCCCTCAAACGCGAGCACGTTTGGATCAGCCAGGCTGTCGCTCAAAGCAGCTCGAGGTCCTTCTTGGAAGCGGCGACTGCGTTTGAGCTGTATTTGTCTCCGTCGTGTCTCCAGGGGACGACACCCTGAAGACCTGGGACGTACGCAGCTTCAAGAAGCCCGTGAACGTAGCCACCGGACTCACCAACTACTTTTCCATGTAGGACTTTTTCCGCCCGATCTTTAAGCCGCCTGGTATCCGTGTTCGGGTCATGACGTTCGCTCTTCCTCGCCAGGACCGACTGCTGCTTCAGCCCGGACGACAAGCTCCTGGTGACGGGCACCTCGGTGAAGAGGGACGAGGGAAAGGGGAAGCTGGTTTTCTTCGAGCGGGCTTCCTTTCAGAGGGCGTACGAGATCGAAGTCACCGACTCGGTAGGTGTCGCCTCGGAGCGAGGACGCCGAACCGCAACGAGGTTCCCGCCGAACGGCTGCTACAGGGTCTTCTCGCATGATCATATCTTTTTAAAAACACGCGATCGTCGTAGGGGTTCGCCCCGACGCTGCGCTCAGACCGATCCCGCCGCTCGGCGTCCGTCATCGTCCGGTAGAAGTAACAACAAAGAGGGAGCCGCCCGGGCCGGAGGACACATCGGGAAGAGTATGAATGTTTAGAAAAGCGGCGACGCGGAGCAAACCGACCCGAGGCCGGTCGGTCCTTAAAAACAAAACCTCTGCCGCGTCCGACGCTTTTACTCTGGAGCGCCGTCTCCGAAAAAAAACTTCTCGTCCGCCCTCCTTCAGACCCGCTGAGCAGATTTATCACCGGTTCCCTGTAGTCATAACAGTGCCGGCCCACGGAGGATAATGGCCGCCGGTGGAACAGTCACACTTTCACACAAAGCAGTGAGCGAACAGGAATGAGACAAAAGCTATGTGTGTGTGTGTGTGTGTGTGTGTGTGTGTGTGTCTTCCGCGCTCTGCCGGCCAGCTGCCGTCAGCTGGCAGCCTTTGGCAGCGCTCTGCACATCCACAGTAAGTGCATACCTCTCTGCACAGTTGCCCCGCTGAGGCGGCGCCTGATGAGCCATTTTATATTAGATTTGCAAAGCGTGTCCGTACGATCCGCATCTCAGACGTGTGATAAGAAAGCCTCGGCAGTCATTCGTTCACTCCTTCATTCATTATCTATATCCTTTATCCTACACTTAGGGTTGCAGGTGGGCTCGGAGCCTATCTCTGCTGCCATTGGGCGAGAGGAGGTCACCTGAGACCATTCGCTCATGCATTCACGTGCCATGGGGACAGATGACCTTTGACCCTCATTCACCAATCATAGACGTGCAGCCATTCACTCGTTCATTCACATGTCGTGGGGACAGATGACCTTTGACCCTCATTCACAAATCATAGACGTGCAGCCATTCACTCGTTCATTCACATGTCGTGGGGACAGATGACCTTTGACCCTCATTCACCAATCATAGACGTGCAGCCATTCACTCGTTCATTCACATGTCGTGGGGACAGATGACCTTTGACCCATTTAGGTCTCCTTTGAACCTCCTGTATGTTCTTGGACTGCAAGAGGAACCTGCAGAACGTGGCTGGTCCTCAGGAAGGCCTCCAGCTGGAGTCGAACCAGGGACCTTCTAGCATTGAGGTGCTAGTTTTTGAGGTTTTATAGAGACTTTTTCCCTTTTTATTTCCAAGTCAAGCGCAGGTGTTGGCCGGCATCAGGCCGGGTGTTTGATGGTCCGTCTGTTGAGGTCTGGATGGAACCAGAAGCGCGCAGGGATAGAAACATCTTACCGTCTTCAGAGCCTTCGGATCCGTCACCTGGCTCGGACAATCGCTCCGATTGGCTGTCCTGTCGCGCGTCCCGTCGCTCCGATTGGTCGGAGGCCGCGTGTCGAAAGCTAAATGGCGGCTCGGATAAAGAGTTGTAAAGTGAGGATTCCCGTTAAGTGGCCCAAAATGTTCAAACCATGAGATCCCCGCCGTGTTATTCGACTTTTATTTGATCACCTGTCGATGCTGCCGTATCCTCTTTACCCAGTTGCTACAACAGCCTTATAAACACCCATAAAATTATTTTTAGTATAAGAGCACTGCTGCTTCCTCACAATTTCATTCACCGCCCGGCTTCAGCGCGTTATCAGGAAGGGGAATGTCGGGATTGAAAGGAATACGGCGCGGCGTGACCGTGCCCTCCATTTTTGTAGTCTTTCATGCATTTTTTTTTTTTTGTTGTTTCACCGATGGATGAGCCGTCGTTACGGTTCACCTTCTCAAATTTAAGACCGGTAGATTTTTAGATTTGCGGGAACTCCGAAATGCAACTGAAAGACGGATCCAAAAGGAAAACCGGGACGTCAAAAATGAAATCTATTTTCAATTGTTGTACGATGCACGATGTAAATGTAGATGTAGACATCCGTAGTTCACGCCTAGTCGCTGGTCCAGCGGAGCGTCGGAGCTTCAGCTTCTACTCCGGACTCACTCTCTACTCCCTTCACTTTGGTTTCACCACATCTTTCGCAAGTCCTCGATCTCTGTGGTCGGACACCATAAGCATATATGCGGAGCTTAGAACGCCAGCAGACGAAGGAGTATCTGAGTCATTCATTCGTGATCCTGAAGCCGGGGTCGAGGGGGCGGAGCCTAACCCGGCTGTCGCGAGGCGAGAGGCGGCGTCCATCACAGCGAGAGACGCCTCGCCGTCCCCTCACTCGTTCACACCTCATCGAGACGTATACAACCATTTCCTCCTTCGCTCACACGTCGTAAAGACGCTCGCAACCGTTCACTCATTCATCAACAGGTCGCTTAGAGACACACAGCTGCCCTTCACCCTCTCATTCACACATTTGGGGGCTCCATGAACCCCCTTTTTGGACTGTAAGAGGAAGTTCATATATATATATATATATAAATATACATATACATATACACACACACACAGATTGCAGATTTGAATTTTTTTCGTGATGAAATAGCCATGTTAGCGGTCTTAGAAGAAAAAAATTGGAAAAAAAAATCGAGTGAAATTAAACTGAAATTCATTTTCTAAAATAAATAAAATTTGGGATCTCCTTTGCTGAACTCTGGCGCCTACGGCTGATTCCACGCCACATCTCATATCAATCACTTTGGATAAGTAGATCCCTAATCTGTAAATAACATCAAAATGATCACGTCTCCACTTCGCAGAAATTCACTTTTCACAAAAAAAATGAGGGTACATTGCATGTGTATGTGTGTGTATATATATATATATATATATACACGTGTGTGTGTGTATATACAGGACTGTCTCAGACAATTAAAATATTGTGATCAAGTTCTTTATCTTCTGTAATGCAATTAAAAAAAACTAAAATAACTTTTTATGATATTCTAATATTTTGAGATAGGATGTTTGAGTTTTCTTAAGAGGTAAGCCATAATCAGCAATATTAAAATAGTAAAAGGCTTGCAATGTGTCAGTTGATTTGTAATGAATCCAGAATGTAGGACATTTTTGTTTTGGTCATTGCATTAGAGAAGATAAAGAACTTCATCCCAATATTCTAATTTTCTGAGACAGTCCTGTATATACATGTATATATGTATATATGAATGTATATGTGTAGATAGATGTATATATTACATTCATTGTAATGTATATAATATATATATACGTACATTTCGGTACATATATACATGTTTATGTGCGTCTCTCTCTCTATATATATATACATATATATCTTTATGTGTAAATAGGTATATATACATGTGTATATGTATATATGTGTAAGTATGCACTGTAATTTGCGGACTATTGAGCGCACCTGAATATAACTAAATAAATGTATGTAAAGTTCTAAAGTGATATAGTTACGTGAAGTTATATAGGCCGCACTTGTCTACAAGCCACAGGTGTCCACGTTGCAACGTGTAATGCGAGATATTTACGCAGAAACATTTTGTTTTACTTTTAATTAAATACATACGGGTAACTTCCACAAATACTGGAAATGCTTTTTTTTTTCCCAAACAGTGGCTGTAACACAGATGATGAAAAAGATGAATAACAAATAACACAATCCGTCCATTTTCTATCCCCGCGTCGTCTTCCTCCAGCTCCTCCCGCGCGCTAAATCTGATAAAATCATCTTCTTCTACCGTCGATTTCGAACGACCTCTGAATTTCACGCTCATTTCATGGGTCCGATGTGACGAGGGTAAATGTTTTGGCGGCGTGAAGCTCGTTAGCCCGGAATATTCAAAAAATTAGCCGCATTGTTTACGCCGCGGTGTTCAAAGCATGTGGAAGAAGTAGCGTCTTCCAATCCGGAAATGACGGCATACGCGTTTATGTTTGTGTGTAATTTGAACATTTTTGTAGTTTGTTTTGTTTGTTTAATGTCGTATGAAAATAGGTCACCGCTGACTTCGGCTTGTTTCCCCGTGAAACTCCAGCAGTGATTAGCGAGCGGTAAAAACCTCAGCCAACATCAGCCCGGCGCTGAGGAAACGCGATTGTTCCCAACAATCGGGTAATTTTGGTTCGCCGCTCGTAGCTCCTTCCCGTGGAGTCGACGCAGCTTCTCCGTAACCAGAATCAGCTGGAATCGGCGCTTAGAACCCGCCTTCTCCACGCCGGCGACTTCCCTGCAGGCTGAATCAAAGAAAGACCTCAGTCACTTTGGGTCAGAGAGTCTGTTCGGAGTTTTAACAACCCTCCTCCTCCTCCTCCGCCGCCGCCGCTGCATCAGCCCGTGGACGTTTGTCTTCTCTTTCACTTTACTGAAGAGGGTAAACATTTGGAAGTGATTTTTCCATTAGCCTTTCACTCGTCCCGCCATCTGCCATTGTCAGGCGCTGGGAGAGAGCTCGGGTTCAGCGCGGGGGACGGCCAAACCCTCCACGCTTAGAAAAATGCTGCCGATTTTTCCTCCCGAGTGCCAAAGCGACGCTAGGAAAACAACGCAGCCCGCGCAGATACCTCGTCCGTCTTCTTCGTTACCTCCGGAATGGCGTCGCGAGGATGACGAACGGGTTCTGTTTTTCCCCTCCGAGAAGTATGCTACGCCGCGGAATCGTCTATTTTTGTAATCTTAAAATCTCCGAAATGGCTATAAATGGCTGCAGTCACCGGCTGCTAATCCGAGGGGTCAATTGCTATAATCAGGGAGAAAATTGCACGACTTTTTCTTTTTTCTTTTTCATTTTTTTTTTATGAAAAACAGAGCTGATTGCAACGTCGGCTTCCTCCAGAAACCGACCCAGTGAAGCTTCTCGCCGCACGGCGTCCGCTCGATGCCGTCAAAGTCGGCGATTTCTGGCCGGCGATGCACTCGGTGAACCTGACGAATGAGCTATTTACTATGTTTACGTCGGCCGTCAGCCTGACCGCTGCGGGCGGGGAATTTAAGTGCAGCGCCGTCTTTATGAAGTGTTGCGCGAGGGTTACAGGTGACAGGAAGGGCCACCGATCATTTTTAAATTAAACAGCCCTCACATCTCACACATCGGGGTACGGGGCTGGGGGGGGGCGGAGCGGGAACCGCCAGGTGAGCGGAGCGTCGAGGTGATCTGTGTCGCTAGAACGCCGTATTTCAACCCCCCAGCGTACCAGCCGGCGCCTGAAGATAAGGCCGAGCCGCCTCCCGTGTCGGAGATCCGTGAACCTTGGATATGAAGTCCCGTCTTCAGGGGCGAACGGTAGAGGACGCGAGGACTTTGGAAAGCATTGAGCCCGGGACGGACGGTTTTCGGTCCTTGTCTCTCGGCGTCCCGGGCCACCGAGTTCCGGTCCGCTCGGTTCCCCGCTCGGCCTGCGCTGTATTTATCCCCCATCGGCCCCGGCTCTTCTAACCTGACGGGACAACAAGGCTGCTACTGAAGCCCTGACCGATCAAAGCCTCCCCGCCCGTGACGTGATGTCATTCTGCAGACGCCAAACGTAAACAGGGATTTTTTTCCCGAGCATAAACACCCCCGGTTTGAATATCACGCTAGCGGTCGGCCACCGAGCCTGCGGTGGATTTGTGGCAGGCCCCCCCCCCCCCCCCCCCTCCCACGGCGTGATTTGTTTGTGGTTGGAGCTTCCTGATTTTGGACCTCTCTGTGTTTATATGTGTGTGTGTGTGTGTGTGTGTGTGTTGTCGCGAGGCTTCCCGGAGTTTTCCACGGCACCTGCAGAGCGGAGCAGGATCCCAGAAGGTCGTCTCCGCACACATTTCCACACGAGTCCTGGTGGCTTCCGGCCCATTCGACCTCCGCGCCGTGCGTGTCCGTTGATGAAGCGATAGGAGAAGATATTTAGGCTTCAATCGCGATTTCGTATTTTGTTAAAATGAAGGCGACGCAGCTCCGGGTCCCATCTTCTATTATCTATTAATGTGTCCGTTCAACAAGTCTGACTCACCCAGTGTTTGTAGAATACAAAGAGTGAAATGTGCAGTTGAAGGGATCTTCTTGTTGTTGACAGTTGTGATGGTCGGCAGATGTTCACAGCACACACACGCACAAACACACACACACACACACACACACCTCCTCTATCTAAAGAACCCACAGTTCCTACTTGTTTATTTTTATGTATCATCTACGGAGTTGTTATCACTTTCTCTCCAGCGGTGTTTTTTCCCTGTGGTGAAGTATGATTGTTTCTGCCGTGCCGTGCATTATGTGCACGTCCTGAGCTGCCCGTGCACATAATGTTTTGGTTGAGGACGTCCTCATGCACTCGATAAGGTTTTAGCGATTTAGCTTACTGAATGTTATTGTAATTGTTTGTTAATGACTAATGTTTGAGCATGAATATAAAGCTGCAAAGTGTCCGTATCATCCCACCTCCTCCTCCTAAGATCAACTTTATTGATCCCCATCGGGGAAATTCTTGTCTCAGCAGTGTAACGGTTACAAGTGTCAATAAATGTGAGTAGAAATATAAATAGACAGAGAGAGAAAATAGCAACAAAAAAAACATCCACGGATAAATAGACCGCAGAGAGAACAATAACGGCATCATTAATGATAAGGAGACTGAAAAAAAGGGTGAAAAATCAACCACCAACACTAACGACAACATAAACAGCGAGACAACAGCAATCACAAATATAACATAAATCAACAAAAATAGGCAGGGTGAGTGTGCTGAGATTAACAGGGATTAAATAAAAAGAGGTGTTAGGGCATGGATGTGAACGGGTGAGGGGGTGAATGAATGAATGGGTGAGGAAGTGAATGAATGAATGTATGAATGGGAAATGTAGTGAATGAGTAAATGAATGAATGAATGGGCGATGTAGTGAATGAATGGGTAATGTAGTGGATGAATGAATGAATGGGTGGGGCAGTGAGTGAATGAATGCGTGAAGTAAAGAATAAATGAATGAGTGGGTGAAATAGTTGATGAATGGGTGATGTAGTGGATGAGTGAATGAATGCATGAAGTAGAGAATGAATGAATGAATGAATGCATGAATGGAAAATGTAGTGGATGAGTGAATGAGTAAATGAATGCATGAATGGTGATGTAGTGAATGAATGCATGAAGTAATGAATGAATGAATGAGTGGGTGATATAGTGGATGAATGGGTGATGTAATGAAGACTGAATGAATGCATAAAGTAGATAATGAATGGGTGATGCAGTGAATGAATGCATGAATGGGACATGTAGTGGATGAGTGAATGACTAAATGAATGAATGGGTGATATAGTGAATGAATGCATGAAGTAACAAATGAATGAATGGGTGATGTGGTGGATGAATGAATGAATGGGTGAAGTAGAGAATGAATGAATGACCAGCTGAGTCAGTGAGTGAATGACTGCACGAATGGCTGAGTTGCCGAATGAATGGGTGAGCTAGTGAATGCATGAATGCGTGATGTAGAGAACGAATGAATGGATGGGTGATTGAGTTAATGAATGAACGGGTGATGTAGAAAATGATTGGGTGAGGTGGTGAATGAATGAATGCATGAATGTGTGATGTAGTGACATAATGAACGGTTGAGGTTGTGGGAGCAGCACAGATGCTCCTCAGGCCGGTCAGAGGTGTGTGTTGTCCAGATGTCCGCAGGCTGAAGCATCGCTTCTGATGAGCCGTCGGCCGAAGGAGACGCTCATCAGCCACAGCTGGTGGTGTGTGTGTGTGTGTGTGTGTGTGTGTGTGTGTGTGTGTGTGTGTGTGTGTGTGTGTGTGTGTGTGTGTGCACGCGCATGGGGGGGACAATCTTTTATCAGGACGACACAAATAAAAATCTAATTTTTCTGATTTTTCCCTGAAACTCGGGCCAGAGATGGAGCCGTTACATTTTGTGTAAGATCCAGTCAGCGGGAAAACATTTTCAGGTCAGCGCCTCCCTTCCACTTTTTGTTTTTGGGACGTCGGTGAGATAGTTGTTGTGTCGCGGTGGCTCAGCGCGCCGGGCCGGTGGAAAACACCTCCCGTGGCAAAAGGCATTTCCCAGATTCTTCTGTCAGTTACAGCCGGCTCACGATCCGGCCGAGGAGATTAACCCTCATCTGCTCGCCGGCTGCAGTCCACACACACACACACACACACACACACACACGCTATCATTTCAAATACTACCACAATGCGCAGCCTTTAAATGCAGTTTGTGTTGACTGGAAAGGAGTGTTTGAGAACTGACAGCATATATTTGTATTTATTTATTTGTATATTAATAATCAAAGGGCTGATTAGGGTTTGGTTTCAGGGGAAACGTAATAAGTAGTGTGAAAACCTGCATGCTTTCATTTAGAATAATGCATCCGTGTGTGTGTGTGTGTGTGTGTGTGTGTGTGTGTGTGTGTGTGTGTGAGACTCCTTCCCCTCGGTATCCTGGTGGGAAGCGGAACAGCTGTGCGTTAAGCAGCTTTTACTGTCACAGAATCTGGACGTCCAGTCGATACCCGGAGCCGCCCCCATCCCCCTTCTCTCCTCTCTCAGATCCCCACAAAGACACGTCAGATACCCAGCGAGTTCCTCCTCACAGCCTCCTGTGCAGATGCACGTCTCACACACACGCACACACACACACACCATTGAGACTATGTTTTCTTTAAAAAAAACACACACATCATCACGGAGGGTTGTGGAGAAGACGCTACTACAACTGCCGTGGAAAGCAACTGTGCTTGTGTTTCTCTCCAACTCTTTCACTCTCTCTCACACACACACACACACACACACACACAGCATTGACACTATATGTTTTCTTTAAAAAAAAACACACACATCATGACGGAGGGTTGTGGAGAAGACGCTACTACAACTGGCGTGGAAAGCGGCTGTGCTTGTGTTTCACTCTCTCTCTCACACACACACACATGCATGCATGCATACACACCTCTGGATAAATGTGGTCACATTTGCGAGCTGGCACGGGGCCATCTGTCACACACACACACACACACACACACTGAGGGATCCAACCCTCATCCCAACAACCAAATATAGTCAAGTTGGAGCAGCGGTGCAGGCCTGGGCTGCTGATCCCCCTGCGCACCGCAACCAACCTGGGTCACACACACACACACACGCACACAGGATACGACCGCGGTTGTTTGCGGCCTCGCCGGGGCTTTCACACCCTTCCTGTGTGTGTGCCTGCAGAGCGTGGTCCGCTGCCTGTGGCACCCCAAACTCAACCAGATCATGGTGGGAACCGGGAACGGCCTGGCCAAGGTTTACTACGACCCCGTCAAAAGCCAGAGGTACCTCTTTTCTTTCATTTTGGTGCAAAAACCCCATGGCGGATGGAAACGCGTGCTATTTTAGCTTTGCGATGGTTTGTTTACTATGCTAACAGGAAGTGAGCCGCCGGCCGCGAGGCTCCATTCGTCCGCGGCTGGAGGACATTGAGTTTCCGAGGTCCTCATGTAGCTCTGAGAACATTGAGAAACCGCTCAGCTACGGCCGTGTCGTCACTTCCTGTCGGCGCAGCAAAGACGATGGGGGTCAGAACGCGCATTTTGATTTAAAGTAAGGGGCGGGAACCAGGTGTGTGTTACACACACACACACTAAATTCACGAGTGTTTCTAAACGGGTGGCGTCAATCGCTAAAAGTCACAAATCGGATGTCGGAAGTGTGAGGCGGCGTTCCGATGAGTCACGCCGAAGCCTTGTCGGATGAATCCGTTCACCCCGTGTGTGTGTGTGTGTGTGTGTGTGTGTGTGTGTGTGTGTGTGTGTGTGTGTGTGTGTCCTCGCCAGGGGGGCCATGCTGTGCGTCGTGAAGAGCAAACGCAAGGAGAAGCAAGTGGAGACGTTGACGCAGGATTACATCATCACGCGTGAGTCCCATCCGGACATTTTCTTTAAAAGCACGAGTCCTTTCCGATATCTTCTTTTTTTTTTTCGTGCGATCGAATCCACGCCGCGATCCAAAGGTCGTTTGTAAGCGAACCTTTATTTTGAATTAAAATTGTTTATGCAAATGCGGGGGCCCCTGTCATGCCGAGAGACGTGTCTCACATTTTTCCCATGTTTCCCCGCGAATCCCGTCCAGAAATCTTAGATAAACAGCGAGCGAAACATTTTCTTGTGGGAACTTCAGACGGGTTTCAATAATCCATTTCTTTTTTTCTTTTTTTTTCGTTAATCGCAGCGTTACTCTGTTTGGAAATAAGTCGCGGTTTTAATTGAAAACATTTTCCCGTTTGATTGCTCCAGGAAGTAGACACATCCGCACGCAGTCTCTTTTCATTTCATGTGTTTCCCGATGAATGTCGCCGAGCGCAGCTTTGCAAATATCCAGCATTTGCCCCAAAATACTGCAGCGCGGGGTCTCCTATATTGCGAGAAAGGAAATCTTCGAATCTACAAACACAGATGAAACCGGAAATAAACACTTGATTTGATTTGAATATAAAACAAATGAAATGTATTGAGTTCTTTTCCCCAAATGACGCCTCCCGTTCCGAACGGCTTCACTTTTTACAGCAGCTGGAAGCAATTCTGGGCTGCTCAGTCGATCCTGCGACCTTTAATTCAGCGCTTTCACAGCTCGCAGACTTAAAACACGATCCAGAGCAGTAATCTGCTAATCACCTGAATCAGTGGTTCTTAACCTTGTCGGAGGTACCGAACCCCACCTGTTTTACATGCGCATTCACCGAACCCTTCTTTATTGGATGGAGGATCGGTTCGTCGATGGGTACAAAGAACAGGCGGAGGAGCCTTTTCATGGAATCTGGCTCCCTTCACCTTGAATCCAGCAAGCGCTATGTTCTTGTAGCTCCCATCTCCATGCAGCTGAAGGAAGCCTTCCCTTCGTTTTGCTGCTGCTGGACTAGAATTGCTCATCTTGTCTTTGCAAATCATGCAGTTAGGACGTTAATCACGTTCCGTCATACATGTGAATCCGTATTGTACGTGTTCCTCCGACCGCTTTCTTTTTTTGCCCGACATAATCAGTATGAAGGGATTCAAATATTAAGAAAGAAATCACATGACGTACCATCACGACAGTCACAAGTTACGACAACTGAGCGCGCCAAAATCCCCGCAGCACGGATAGGCCGAGCTATGTGGCGTGATCACCTGCGGTCAGTGATGTCATCACCAATGTGTGTCTTGACCTCCGCCGAACCCCTGAGACTGACCCGCCGAACCCCCGGGGTTCGATCGAACCCGGGTTAAGAACCGCTGACCTAAATGTTTCGTTAAACATCGCCGAAAAAAATAAGGTAAAAGAGTGAATCCGAAGGCGAACGTCCACGTCCGTCGTGACACAAATCCCATCCGCCTCCGCGCCGACATTTAAAAATGACCGATTGATTTTCCCGCCCGAGCGCGGCGGCTCGGCGCGCTTCCCGACAGCGTCGGGTCCGGCGGCGCCACGCGGCGATCACGACGCAATCACGCCTCGGACAGACGCCCGTCCCGCCTCCGCCGGTGTGACTGGCGGCGGCACGGCGGACGCACGAGGCGACCACCTCCTCGCCGCGTGCTGACGCCCCGTCCCATCCGGGCTTCTCATGCGACGCCATCGCCATGACAACAGGGCGTGAAGCGGACCGGCGTCGGGCCGGACCGGTGACGCACTCCCTGGAAAATTAGAGCGGGCGGGAAAGGAGTGATGGGCGGCGGAGGGAAAACCGCGAGGGGGAATCTGTTAACACTAACCTTTTTGCTTAATGTAGCGTGGAGGCGAAGAATTAACACTGAACAGGGACCGGAGCCCTGGATGGAAAATCACTTTATCTAACCCTTTACCAAACCGTCCCCACACACACACACACACACACACACACACACACCTCAGAGGGCACTCATGCACGCTTCCACTCACGCTCTCGTGGTCGTAAAGTGCTCGGCGGGGGGCTTTATTGTGATAGTGCGTACCAAAGTGTGAGGAGTGACGGGGAGACCGTCCGAATCCAAACCCGGGGGTTCTAATGAAGGAGTAAACACAGGCCGAGGTCAGCGGGTGTGAGGGGGGTTTTCTTCTTCTTCTTCTTCTTCTTCTTCTCCTTCTCCTTCTTCTTCTCCTCCTGGAGGTGTGGCAGGAGGTCATCTGACCCTCCTTTCTTGCGTGTCTGCAGCTCACGCCCTGCCCATGTTCAGGGAGGCCCGGCAGCGCAGCACCCGGAAGCAGCTGGAGAAGGACCGCCTGGACCCCAGGAAGTCCCACAAACCCGAGCCCCCCGTCTCCGGACCAGGTCGGTACCCCGAAAAGTCCGACCGGCCCGATAAAACCGTCGGAATATGTGAAGAAGAGGGAGTTGGGCGGAGAAGCTCCGCCTCTCGGGCGATAGAGATATCGATTCGGGGCGGGAAACCAAGAAGAAACACACACTTCCTGGAACGGCAGCTACGTCTGCTGTTTACACACTGGAAGTGTGTGTGTGTGTGTGTGTGTGTGTGTGTGTGTCTTATGCAACCCAGCCGAAGAGTTAGAAAAGCTCTTGGGGCTCCGCCGTAGCCCCGATGTTACCTCATGTTTTCCAACTCCTCGTGAACTCTCCGTGTGTGTGTGTGTGTGTGTGTGTGTGTGTGTGTGTGTGTGTGTGTGTGTGTGAAGCACAGGTTTTTGTTCTCTTAATACACACTCCTGACAGACGCCTCATCTGTGCGTGACCGGCTTGGTTTAAAATCTCTGACAGTTTTTTTTCTCTCCTTCTCCCGACCCCCTGAAATCAAATGTTTCCCACAGCGAAGGAGTATTTTTAAGATTTGAAACAAATCCAAGGTTTTTTTTTTTTGTTTAAAAAAAAAAAACAACCTCCGGAGAAGGTTTTTCCGCGCAAAGAGGAAAAGTGTCTTGACGGATGTGGATGGATGGGATTGTGTTGGAAGGCTGCGATGCTGCGGTGACGTAGCATCTCCAAGCAGATCCTTCACAAACTAAACGCTCGCTAAGCCGCCGCCTAGCATGCCGAGCTAACGCCCGATCAGAGGCTAACGGCTGCTAGCCCGCGGCGTGGACCTCCTGGCTCGCTGGAGAAGGTCCCGGGAGGAGGTGGTGGAGATGTTCTCTTACAGGAAATATGGAAAGAATAAGAAGATGAGTGATGGGTTCCTGGGGGAAGCGAGGGAGGAGAAGGCTTCGGCCGGCGAGGAGATCCTCTCGCCGGAGATCTCCCGTTCTTTGGACGGGAACGAGGCCTCACCTCTGGCGAGAACACAGGAAGCTCCAGCCGCTGCTGATCTGAGAGGCTGGAGATGTTACAACACACACACACACACACACACACACACACACACACACTCGCTCTCTCCCTGGGGTCTCAATCACGTTATCATAACATTCTGTTATCGCCGGCGTGGTTTTCCACGCTGGTCTCCAAAAGTTTCGAAGAAGGAGGAGGGAGAAGCAGAATCCGCCTCGCCGCTTTGTGTGGAGAAGCTCCTGGAGGCGCGAAGCGTTCCCGGGCCGAGGAACCTCCTGAGACGTCCCGGCTCCGAGTGATGGATGAGGCCTCGGGTCCTCCCGAGGGAAGACGCTTCTCCGTGTCTCGCCGAAGATGAAGCTGAAACGGACGCGGTCGCTCACAGGCCCGGTTCTTTCCTGAACGATGATCTGCGAGTGAGTAGAAGCCGCCGCCGCGGAACAGAGGAGCGGCTCCACGTCCTCGGTGGCACATTTCGGGGAATCTGGCTTGTTTTGCCAGCTGCTCGCCGCCGAGGATCCCCTGAAAGACGTCTTTCCGGAGCCTGCGGGAGGACGGCGTCCGATTCCCGCCACGCGGATCGGATAGCGCGCATTTTGTGTCACGGATATAAACGAGGACGTCCGACGCCGTCTCTCCGCAGGAACCTTCCGCAGATCCTCCGAGCTTTCGTGCACCGGGACGGCAGAGGAACCTTCTCATACTAGACCCAGCTGGGTCTTCTTACACCTCCAGAACAACTCCAGAAGCCGCGCCCATCACCTGGTGCTTCATGCAGACCAGAGACATTTAAGAAATAACTATCCTACACGGCTCGGATGGTTTCTGGAGACAAAATGGTTGGAGGTCCTTCTGGCCAGAGGGGTTTCTAGGGCTCGCAGAGAAACATCTACATTTTGGACCAGAATAAGCGCAGCGTTAGCTCACGGCTAACAGGGTTCTTCACACGGAGAACAGAAACACTCCAACCATCTGATGCTCCCTGGTTGTTATTCCACCTCCACGCCGTCCACATCTTCTTCCACGTCTTCTTCTTCTTCGCAAGTGAGGAGCTGAATCTTGTTGAAGAAGAAGGCGAATTCCTGGAAGCCAATGAAATCAAACGGAGCGGATTAGAATCCACCTGCAAATAAGTAGAACTTTCTGGAAGGGTTTATGTTCTCCGATCGATGGGGGATTCTTTTAATGTGAAAGCGAGTTCTCGTCTCTGATCGCCGCTCCCCGTCCGTCCCGGCAGGTCGCGGCGGTCGCGTGGCGGCTCACGGCGGGACGCTGTCCTCCTTCATCGTGAAGAACATCGCCCTGGACAAGACGGACGACAGCAACCCGAGGGAGGCCATCCTGCGGCACGCCAAGGCGGCGGCGGAGGATCCGTACTGGATCGCGCCGGCGTACAAAAAGTAAGAAGCCGCTCTTGTTTCTCATTAGCGCCGGCGCCGTAACGCGAGGCGATAATGAGCCGGCGCTCGGGTTTCGTCCGAATCAATCTTTCACGAGGCCGACGGTCGGACGGGCGACGCAGATGCAGGAAGCTCTCGCCTCAATGTTGTCGCCGCGGCGTCTCCCCCAGAACCCAGCCGGAGCCCATGTTCGCCGAGGACTCGGAGGAGGAGGAGACCGACGACAAGGAACCCCAGTGGAAGAAGCGCAAGATCTGAGGACGCCGCCGCCTTCCGGAGGAACCCCGGGACCCGCCCACTCCCCGCAGAACCCCCTCCGGCTTCTCGTCCCTCAGAAGGACGACCGACTTGTTTCGGTTCACCAAACCCCGGTGAACCCGCGGATCAAACAAGTCCCGACTCTCGTCGTTTTTATTTCTTTCCGGTCCGGCGTTTGTTGGCGATGCCTTCAGGCGCCGCCGTGGACGTGGCTCCTCCGTCTGTAGAATCAAGCTTCCCGCCGGTGATTTCCGGCCTTCTAGGTATTTTTTAAAACCTGTACAGTTTTGAGATATAAAAGAAAGCGTCACCTGTGAGCTTCTGACCCTCCACCCTAATAAAAGACTTGTGTAAGAACCTCCGTCCGAGTCCCGCTGAAGAACCTCGGCGGCTTCCTGGACCTGCAGACTTCTTTTTCAGTTCCGTGTGCGGTGATAGACCTCGGGTGGAGTGACCCGGCTACCGTCATGCTAAGCTAACTCACGAGGAAAGAGGGCGAGAACGGCGTCCATCTTGACGGGTAACCGCAGCCGCCGTGCGCCTTCTAAACCTCCTCCTCGCCGGAGAAGGTCCCATGAGGAGGAGGAGGAGGAGATGTTCTCCTTTAGGAAGTATGGAAAGAATAAGTGGATGAGTGATGGCTTCTTGTGGGGAAGCGAGGGAGGAGAAGGCTTCAGGGGGGAGTGGCTGGCGAGGAGCTCCTCCCGCAGGAGATCCCGTCGGTACCCGAAGTTCTCGGTGGCGTCTCGCCGAGGAACCCGTCCGACCGGAGCTCGCATTCTTTGGAGGTTAAATAACTCGTCTCTCCTTCTGCTTTCTGCTCGGAGGGTTTTATGGCGCCGGGATTCCACCGCCGAGGATCCTGAGCCGGAGCTCCGCGTCCGACGTGCTTCTGGAACCCGTTAGATGGTAGCATCAGGTTCCTGGAGGCGCAGTCGGCGTCTTCTGGGTGGAGGTGGAGGCGGAGATGACCTTTCTCGTTTTGTCTTCGCGGATCATTCGCTCCTTTGGTTTCGGTCGGGAAGGAAAATACTCGGATTCTATCGCAGGAGAAGGTTGTCAGAACCTCCACCTCACAACCAGAAGGTCCCTGGATGGAGAACCCTGAGGAGACCTGGCTCCGTGTTCTCCTCGTGTCACGTGGGGTTCCTCAGGGTTCTCCGGCTTCCTCATGCGATGCGAACACATCCGGCCGTGTGGACCTTTGGAGGTCTGCTGAAGATCTCACTCAAGGACGGCTCCGGATCGCAGGACGAATGGATGAGTGTGTGTGTTGAGGTGGTCAGCGATGACGGACGTGATGTATCTCCTGAAGCGTGGAGTAGAAAGCTCTCCGCCGTGAACCGAGAGCGGACGCTCACGCCGTTCCCGTGAAGAACCTTCTCTCGTTTCATCTTCATCATCACGTCTCTCATCATTCATTCATCCGTTCATCCATCCATCACCTCCTTTTCCGCCCGAAAGACGGAGCGATTAATAATGAATCCCTCTAATTGTCAGACGGAAGCCGACACCGGAGGGGGCGGAGCTTACGGCGCGGCGAGGCAGAACAGCAGAGACGGCGACGTTTCATAGAAACAAGTTTAATTCTGTAAAAAGTTATAAAATGAATATTGTACAAAAATAGAGTCGCAGAGAGCTTTGGTTCTGTAACACAAAAGACGTGACCTTTTTTTTTTTCCCCGTTTTACCCCCCGAAGAGCCGCAGACACATGGGGGTTCTGGAGGAGGAGGGGGTTCTGGAGGAGGAGGGGGTTCTGGAGGAAGGAGGGGGTTCTGGAGGAGGAGGGGGTTCTGGAGGAAGGAGGGGGTTCTGGAGGAGGAGGGGGTTCTGGAGGAAGGAGGGGGTTCTGGAGGAAGGAGGGGGTTCTGGAGGAGGAGGGGGTTCTGAAGGACCTCCCAACGTTCTCATCTGGAGAGGCTTAGAGGACGAGCGAGGGAAGAAGATGATCCTGCAGACGAGGCCGGGCCTCCGCCGTCTGGCCTACATTTAGTCCACTGCCGTGTGTGTGTGTATGTGTGTGTGTGTGTGTGTGTGTGTGTATGTATGTGTGTGTGTGTGCATGCAAGGGGGGGGGGATTACACAGCAAAGCTGGCTCGCTCGCCGGCGGGTGGGCGCAGATACCTTGGTCCCTAATCCACGGTAGCATCGTGTGCAGCTTCTGTCCTGCGTGTGTGTGTGTGTGTGTGTGTGTGTGTGTGAGGTGTTTGGGGGGGGAAGGTGTGTTATCGCAGGTTGTGCCCCCCCCGCCCCCCACTTCAAAACGCACACTTGTTGTCATGAGATATTTACACCGGCGTCACGGCGACAGCTGCTGGATCTCCTTTAAACCGACTTCAGCGAAAAAACGCTGCTGGCCAGCGGGGATGTTTGTTTAAGACTGGTGTGTGTGTGTGTGTGTGTGTGTGTGTGTGTGTGTGTGTGTGTGTGTGTGTGTGTTTGGGAGGGGGGGGGGGATCACTTTTAAATCCTCTTTCAGAGTTGGGGGGGGGGACCTGTCCGTCAGGGCCCAGAAGGAGACCAGAACTGTGGGGCTCTGCAGGGCCGGGGGTCTCGGGTGACGCTGGAGCCCTGAAGGAACCCTGGGAGCCCCCACACCCCAAACACACCCCAAACACACCCCAAACACACCCCAAACACACCCCAAACACACCCCAAACACACCCCACCCCTGGCAGATTGGGCTTTTGGCACCGTCGGGGGGGAGGGAAGGGGTTGCCGGGGGAACCAAAGGCTCTCAATAAATAGTAAAACAATTTCATTCATAAAATGGATTGAAATAAATAAGAATAAGTTAATTCTATCTTAATAAATATAACTCTTACACACACGTGTATATATATATATATATGTATATATATATATATATATATATGCACATATACATATATAAATGTATATATATTTTTATATGGTTGGATTTACTATAGATACACCAGAAGGTCCTGGAAGCAGTCCGAGGGCAGCAGGGCCGTGAAAAGAGTTTTCCTCGTCCCGGGGGCTCCTGAAGGCCCCCCCCCCCCCCCCCTGCACCCCGTTGGTCTTTGAACGCCTCCGCTGACAGCCGCACAACCCCTCCTCCTCCTCCTCCTCCTCCTCCGCGGCCCCCAGGGGTCCGTCCCCCCCCCCCCCCGCCATCACACGCAGCCGCACTTCCTGGCCGAGTGTTTCTTCAGCGTGTGATACACCACGTTGTCGTCCAGAAAGGACAGGTCGTCGTCGAAGGCGATGGGCCGGCAGCAGGTGCGGGAGGGCCGGTCCTTGTCCAGCTTCTTGTTGTGCGTGAGGTTGTTGAGGATCTTGTCGTAGTTGGTCTCGGCCTCGGCGCAGGGGCCGCTGCAGTAGCGGAAGATCAGCTCCTCCTTGGTCTGGTAGCCCAGACCCAGGTCCGTGACGTTGAGGTGGAGCTCCTTGAGGAGGCAACCCCGGCTCTGCGCCGACGTCCTCTCCCGCTCCTTCTCCGCCCGGCCCCCCTTGCCTCCCCGGGCCTTCTCCCGGCCCCGGCCCCGCCTCCTGTCGCCGTGTCGCCTCCCCTCGGCCCTGGAGGGCCCCGCGTTCGCCGCTCCTCCGGGCCGCGGCGGCCTCTGGCCCCGCGACCTCCCGCCGGCCTCCGAGGACCTCCGCAGTCGGCCGATGGTGGCCTCGATGAAGTCCATGACGTCGTGGAACTGCTCCGGCGAGGGGCCGGCGATGTCGTCTGCGGGGGGGGGATTAGAGAGGAAGCGTCATCTCAGGAGGCATCGACCACGACCCAAATGCAATACGTACGACTCACGCGCCGCGCGGACCGACAACATGACCGACAACATGACCGACAACATGACCGACAACATGACCGACAAGCGCGGCCTGAACGCCCTTCCAGGAAGTAACCGTGTTCGAAAACAACATGGAAATCAGCGCCGACATTTTTTCCTTCGGTTTGTTTCTCCGGATCAGAGAGGATGATCGTGAGGAGGTCGGAGGTTCTTTAGACTAAGCAGATGAAGTTGGCTTCTTCGCCGCCAGGTTTGTCTCGCACGGCACGCCGCCGGTTTTGTTCAAAGCGGGGAAACCGCCGCCTCCAAGCCGGCGAGCAAGGCGGCGGCGCAAAACCCTCCCCGGGGGGGAAAACACTCCTTCATTCTCTCCGAGTCACTGACACGGATCAATCAGTCCGACTCCAGTTACACCACCCACGCGTTCGTGTGTGTGTGTGTGTGTGTGTGTGTGTGTGTGTGTGTGTGTGTGTGTGTGTGTGTGAGTCAGGGTGTGATGTCTGGCAGGTGGTGTTGCGGTTAACGCGGCGTCACCTGACCCTCCTCCTTTACCTGCTGCAGGTTCCTCCAACACCCGATCCCTTTCACACTCCGCAGCTCAGGTGAGCCCGAACACACACACACACACACACACACACACACGTGCACGACCTTTGATTCGCACACCTGCTGCGTGTGGCGGCGGGCCTTGCGCCACAGCCGACCCTGCAGAGTCAACAGCGCGGCGGTAATCAGCTGCGCGGCGTGGATTCAGACAAAGGACGGCGTCGGACGGCGAGCCTCGGCTCCGCCGCCGCCGCATCGTGCGCTTCTCTTGTGCAACGGCCGCCGTTTCCCTCTCGCCGCGGCGCCCCCTCCCGCCCGGCCCCCCCGCCCTGGCCCGCGGTGGTGTTTACACTGTAATCGCATTGTTAACGGTGTCGGGTTTCGCCGTGATGTCACGGCGGCGGCGGCGGCGGCGGCGAGCGTCTGTCCAAATGTTCCAGTCCTTATCCAGATCCCGGCGGCGTCCCGCCGATCCAAACAGAAGACATTCCTGCCCGCCGTCGCTGCTAAAGCCAACATAAACACGGCGCTCCGTCCTGCGGCGCCGCTCCAAAACAACGGGAGTCCGGACTCGGAGCGGGCGGGGTCAAAGGTCAAACGGCGATAAAAGCCGACGCAGATCTTCCGATCGATAGCTTATCGACGCGGCGCTCGGAGGGCGATCGGCGACTTGGCGACGCGGCGAGGTTAGAAGGTCCGGACCGGGTCGACCCCGAGGACGCTCCCTTACACTGGTCCTCCATGGAGAGCTCCCGCACGCCGGGGAACGCCGGCTCCTCAGATTCACTCTGGCTTTGGGAGGAAGTCCGTCTCCGGGAGAGCGGCCGCGTGGCAACCGAGTTCAGGAGCAACAAACACGTGGCCAGAACATCCCATAACTTCATCTTAGACTCAGTTCCTCCAGGAATCTGCAAGAAGAACAGCAGAGGATGAGCGTGTGCGCGGCGGAGGGGGGGAGAAGGTCGGGAGGAGACACGCAGCAGCCGGAGGGGCGACCGGAAGTGGGCCAGGGCTTGTTTATAATGAAGTCAGCCGGTGTTTGGACGTGCGCGTCGCGTCCAGAGCCTGACTCAGTGCGCGGCTATTAATAACCGTGCGTGTCGTCACGCCAGTGAGTGAAACCCACCCGGGAGAAATCAGAAGAAAAAGAAGGGGGGGGGGGGCTGTTTCCACGGGGCGCGTACAAGTGTGCGTAAAATGGACACGGAGGAGGTTTTACGCACGCTTGTATTTATGGTCGAGGGGTTCGGGAGGGCGGGGGGGGGGGGGGCTGCGTGGGAGTGGGGTGGTCGTGGTGTCCTCATACCGACGAGTCCACGCAACCGGGACCGGACCCACGAAGGAGGAGGAGGAGGAGGAGGAGGAGGAGGAGAGGGGGGGGACGCGTGGATCTCCACCGGCCGACGCGTCTCACCTCAAACGCGGCCCATGCAGAGCTGGACTCCGGCGCTCCTCCGGTCCACGCGTGGAATCAGCCGCGGCTCCGGAACCCCATCGCGACCGGTTTCACTTTTTCCGTGTTTCCGCTGCGGGTGCAGGTGCGGCCCCGGGCCCCCCCCCCCCCCGCCGCCCGGGGGGGCGGAAAGCGGGATCGGCTCGTCCCGCCGAGTTCGGGGGTCCCGGCGTCCCCCGTGGAGTGGGGAAGGAGAACTTCCACCCGCGCGTTACGTCTCCACGCCGTGAATCCGAGGCGGCTCCGCCATCTCCGCTCGCCGCGGGAAAATAAAAGCCAAAAAACAAAATCGGAAAAACAAAACAAAATCCACTCCGCGTCCCACGGCGGCCGCGTCCCACGGCGGCCGTGCTCAGGCGCGGGCGCGGCTCTTCGCGTGCATGGCTGGATGTCGTGCGTTCGGCGTCAGACGTCCTCCGCTCCTCAGGCGCGCTCCCGTCGCCGGACGCCGCGCCGCGGGCGCACACGGAGCCGCGGACCGATTTATACTTCCGTGCGCTCTGACGTGTAGAGTCCGCCCCCCCCCACCCCCACCCACCCGTGAAAAACAGCGAGGGAACCGACGCCCCCCCCACGCCCCCCCCCCCCCCCCCCACCGAACCCACCCCACGCCCCCCCACCCCGCGGGAGCGCGGTTTTGGGATTTCTCCGGGATTATGTCACACATCCCGATGCGCACGGATTAGGTTTCAGGACGTGGAATGCGATTGGGAGACGGCGCGTTGCGATGCGTGTTGCTCTCTCTCTCTCACACACACACACACACACACACACACTCACACACACACACACACACACTCACACACACACACACACACACACTCGTCCCGGTGTCGAGTTCCTCCCGGTCTCACGTCCCCTTGTTGTTTACTGGAACACGCGTGTAAACACATACATGCACGGATGCATGCGTGCACGCACACATGCACGGGTTTTTTTTTCTTTTTGGAGAAGTCGCGCACACGTGCACGCTCACTCATACACGCGCACACACAGAGGAGGAAAACAATAGAAGCGCAGCTGAAATGCGGGTTTCCATCATCCCGCGTGATTTACGACCTGACCCCCCCCCCCCCCACACACACACGCACACACACACACACACGCACACACACACACACACACACACACACACACATACACACCCCTCCTCCTCCTCTTCATCCACAAGTTATTCGAGTCCTGCAACAATGGAGACGGTTCGGGTTCCGGTTCCGGTTCTGCATCTCAAGACGCCCTGTTTATTTATTTACCCCGCATTTAAGATGGCTGACGGCATATGTGTGTGTGTGTGTGTGTGTGTGTGTGTGCGCGCGCACCATGCGCTGCGTTCAGGGACCGGGGGCTTTTGCGCGGAACAGCGCGTTCACGGCCCGGTTTCTCACGCACTTCTGAAAGTAAAATTAAAGTTTTCTTCCAAAGAAGGCGAGAATTAAAACAACAAGAGAAAAAGTGTCAACACACACACACACACACACGCACACACACACACTTACAAACACACTCACACACACACTCACACACACCAGTAATAACGCTGTAATAATAATAATTCCACCACCGACTGTCAACAATAACAGTGATGAAACATGTCAGTGTGTGTGTGTGTGTGTGTGTGTGTGTGTGTGTGTGTGTGTGTGTCAGGGCTCGGTGACTCAAATCAGAAAGTCGACCATCAGCTCTCACATCTTCTTATAGTCTATTAATCATCGACTGTTATTACAGTGTAGTTAAGCAGTAATAGCACAGCCCCTCCCTTTACACTCTGAGTATTTCTTATTTTCAATCCCAAAAACTACAAACATCTTCTCTGGTATTGGCTCGCCGTCCTGGCCGTCCCGGCCGTCCTGCTCTGCCGCCTCCAGGCAGGCATTTACTGCAGAATCGTGAATAAAACGACCACATGACTCACATAAACAATGTGCAGCGGCGTTTTATGGGTCGCTGTGGAGAAGAAGCTGCGAGGCTCCTGGGAGGTCCCCTGAAGGTCACCCGAAGGTCACCCGAAGGTCACCTGAAGGTCACCCGAAGGTCACCCGCAGGTCACCAGGACTGGGGGACTCAAGATTAAAACAATTCATTCATATTTATCACGTTTTAGGTACTTTCTGAGCTGTTAGCTTCAGCTAATGCCGTTATCTCGTCCTCATTGGTTCATCCTGCGCTCGGGGTGGCCAGGGGGCGGAGCCAGCTGCGATTGGACGAGAGGCGGGGGTCATGACTGGCGTGCGGTGAGTCACCGCTGATGAATCCGAGGCGACTCGTGTCCGAGTCACTGGACTTCAGCTTCAGCATATATTCTTTCTGGAATTAGATGAGAAGATGAGGAGCACCGCGATGGTCTCGTGGTCAGAAGCTCCTCCTCACGAGCAGAGGGTCCACCGCTGGGGTTCCTTCCTGTGTGGAGGCTCCGTGTTCTCCCAGGGTCTGCACCGGGTTCCTCAGGTTCCTCAGGTTCCTCACGCTGTTCAAACACATGCAGGAGCTTCACTGAAGACCCTGCGTGGTCCAGATGTGTGGATGAGAGGGTGAATGGATGAAGGTCTCTAGATGTGTGAATGAGTGAGTAAACAAAGAGCTCGAAACATGAATGAGAGGGTGAATGGATGAAGATCTCTATAAGATGTAGGAAGGGTGTTTGTGTGTGTGACGTATGAATGAATGGGTGAAAGTTATAAAATGTTGCGTGAATGAGTGAATGTATATTTCTAAATATGAATGAGAGGGTGAACGTTTGTATGCCTTAATGTGACGTATGAATGAATGGGTGAAAGTTACAAATTGTTGTGTGAATGAGTGAGTAACTGTATTTATCTAAACATGAATGAGAGGGTGAATGGATGAATATTTCTATACGTCGTGTGAATGTTGTGTGTCATGCGAATGAGAGGGTGAATAGATGGATGATATCTCTAAATATTGTGTGAATGAGTTAGTAAATGTATATTTCTAAACATGAATGAGAGGGTGAATGTTTGCATGCCTTAATGTGATTTGTGAATGAATGAATGAATGTTTATATGTCTATACATATATGAGGATTGAGGGTGAATATTTGTATGTCTTAATGATGTGATTTGTGAATGAATGAACGAATGAATGTTTATATATCTATACATGATATGAGGATGGGAGGGTGAATGTTTGTAAGTCTATGGCGCTCTGGTGGGAGGGTGAATGGTCGCCCCAGACGGCGCCCCCTAGTGGACGTGGCTGGCGGTGTTTGTGGGGTCAGCGTGGCGCAGACAGAGCGGTTATTGTCCAGATCTGCGAGGATAACGGGCTGAAAATAGAAGCGGCTACGACTCTTCGGTGAGCGAAATTAATATTAATCAGTTTGGGGGCGCTGGTTGAGTAAGACGGAGGGATGGCGTCACCTCACCGCCACACAGCGACCTCCATTCAGCCGCCGAGCGCCGCCTAAAGGAATGTGGCCGGTGTTATAAATCCGTAATAACACGCCGGGAAAAGGTTTCTGGCGGCGCCGTCTGGTTATAAATACAATCATAACGATAATGATCCGATCTCGACTTAATGGAGTCCTGGTGTTGAAGGCGGCGGCGCGATGACGAAGAGCCGGGAAGCCGTTCAAGGCCGAGAGCTTCGGCGTTCTGTGAGTCACGGTCGGCGAGCTCCGGCCCCTCGCTCTCACTTAACAATACCGTCTTTCAGGGATATCTGCGGCACGTCGAGGCGTTTCCTTGCGCCCCTTAGCTTCAGCGGGATCCCTGAAGTCCAGGATTGGCGTCGGCCGTCCGATCTTGATTCGCCGGCCTTCACATCTGGAAGGACAAGAGTCGTGCTAGCGGAGGCTAACGTTAGCTTCCCCAAAAACGGATCCATCTGTTCCCCCTCTTCTGGTTCCCCCGGTAGCCCGGTGGCCGGGGTTCGACGCGAGGACCGGACGCCGTGTCCGAGGCGTGGATGTAAATGCAAGCGAGGCGCCGGAAACATCTAGAAATGGAAATGGAAATCTTAGGTTTGGCCCCAAACCGGTCCAGATCTGTTCCCCAGACCTGCTCCTTCTCTTCCCGGCCTTGACCGACGGCCTTCGATCTGCTTGTCTGGAGCTGCTTTGTCCACCTTGAGTGGCCCACATCTGGATGGCGTGACTGGACCGCCGCCTCCACGGCGTCCACATGAAGCATGATGTTTACTTCCATCCGGGGAAGATGGCGCCCAGATGAGCGGCATGTTTGTGCTGAAGGTTTACAGAGTTGCCAGTATTAGCAGGCGTGGCCACAACATGACCTGCCCACCTTCTTTTGTTTTGTTCTTCAACCTGATTAGATGATGTTGGATGATTGACTCTGGAGACGGAGAAATCAGGCGGCACAGAATGAATGACTCCAGTTAGTGTGTCAAGGCGCCGCGAGTCATGAGGCCACTGTTCTCCAAGTCCAAGTAAAGTCACGAGTCGTTGTTCCTGAAGGCCGAGTGAAGTCGTGAGTCACCGTTCCCAAAGGCCGAGCTGAGCTGCGAGTCTTTCTTTGAATTGTGCAGTCGAGTCAGAAGTGACCAAAATTGGGTCTTGAGTCTGAATCAAGTCCAAGTTATGTGACTCAAGTCGACACCATGTGACTCGAGTCCCCCCCCCCCCCCCTCCGCCCCCAGCTTTGTCTAACACCCATTTTCCGTTGTTGACGAAGTTTTAGCAGAAGGTCGACGACGTCAACGTGAGCAGTTTGTATCAGTGCGTGGAGATGGAACGGAGGACCTTTGGGACTCCATCCTGATGTTAAGCATCAAAACTTCTTTGTTTTTGGCACAAACCCTTGAATGGCTGCTTCTAAGCATCATGTACCCTCTTGTCAAGAGCCCGAGGACTGAACCCAAAGCAGCCCCGAACAACTCCACCCTCTCCAGCCGCTCCGGGCTGAGACACCCAGATGTTTGGGCGTCTGCAGTTTCCTTTCAGATACAATATAACAGGAGTGGCGGGATTTCTTTGGACCAACAACCTTGCGAAACATCTCTCTGACCTGCAGAGGCAGATGCCGGGTTGTTGACTGAGCCGTATGCTTTATGTTTGACTCATTGAGCAGGTGATTCCAGATCACGCCTCGACGACCAGGCCGAGTCCAGGTAACTAACCAGACGTTTTCTGAGGGAGGTAGTGCAGGTGGAGCCCCTCCTTCCTGGTACTCTGTTCATCCTCTGTTCATCCAGTTGCACTGGATACCAGCAGCTGCCAGGATCGAGCACAAGGTCCTGACCCTGGCCTTCAAAACCACCTCAGGAACAGGTCCAGCATGTCTGAACCAAATGATAAGACCTTATGTTCCCGGCAGAGAGCTGCGTTCCTCTAATACAAACCTACTAGCAGCACCTTCTGCTCGCTCTAAGCGATCTCAGGCAAAACTGTTCTCAGTTCTACTACCTCAGTGGTGGAACAAACTTCCGGAAGCAACAAGACGAGCATCATCTCTCTCAACCTTCAAGAAACAGGTAAAAACTTTTCTCTTTCAGGACTTTTTACTGCGCTGATGCCCCAGATCAGGTTAGGCAGCAAGTTAGGCTATGCAGTGTGTGTGTGTGTGTGTACGTTTGTGTATGTCTTTGTCAAAAAAAACAACAACTCACTAACCCAAGCTTACTGTTCTGTATATTTCCTGTGCATCGTGTATTTGCAAGTGTATTTGCAGTCCTTATGTCCTCTATTGTAAGTCGCTTTGGATAAAAGCGTCTGCCAAATGCGATGTTCTGTTCGACCGACGGAGGCCACCGGAAGTGGCGTTCCGGGTACTGTATGCTCTCTTCGCCGTTGACGGTACAATCAAAGAATGTAAGTTTAAACTCAGTCTACGTGATCCAGGATGGTACCGTTTGGTCGTCCCGTCCGCTCCACCCCGCCTTCTTCGCTGCAAGGTACTGCCGCCTCCCGTCCTGTTTTCTGCAAGAGGCCGCGAGCACAAGTGTGGATTGCGCGACCGAGGGAGCTCAGCTGTCATCTGGCCGGCGTCCCGGCATCACCCTTGCAGCGGGAGCGCAGACGGCGAGCAGGTAGTCCGGGCAGAACTCACAAAGCTCTCCGCTGATCCATTAGGACATGTTACAATGCCGACGTGGACCGGAGCCAGATGCCGGACCCACGAGCCGCTCGGTCGGCGCTATTCGCGTCCGGTTTCCTCACGGCCGAAGCATTTTAGGAGAATCTGCTGGCATGGGTTGCACTCGGGTTGTACGCCTGCTCGCAAGTGTGTGTAGCTCGGAGTGAGCGCCGGTACGTAAATTAGATCACTTGGTACTATCAAAATGCAGGCAGAACTATGACACGGCTATAAATAGGATAGAGGAAGTGAGGGAGGTTAAATCACACCGACACCGATACTAAGAGTGTAGAGGGAGGCATTTAGAAGTCCACATGTCCTTCTGCACCTTCACGATTCGACCGGCTTCGGCGTTATTCGCCTTTCTGCCGCGGTGCAGGTCAAAGGTCGACCCCCCGATCCGATGTTACTCCTCCCGTCTTCTCGGGGTTAATGTTACTTGAATGTCCGTTATTATATTTCCCCGAGCTGCTGTGATCGCAGGGAACCCGCGACGGGTCAAGGGCAAATTATCGCCCCTTGAGGAAATGGCCTCCCGTGAACCGGCGTCTTTGCGCGACGCCCTTCGACGGGAGCGGGTTCGGAGGAACCTTGGGGTTTGGTTTGGACCATTTAGGCGCGAGCGCGGTGAGACGGACGAGCTTTCACGGCTTTTCCTGCGACGGCGAAGGAACGTAGAAAAGGAAATCGAGGAAAACGATGCATTTGGTGTCTAAAAGTGTCCGCGGGCGCAGTCGGCGCTCGGACAGTAATCCCGACCACTGATATCTACCTGGCATGACTTTGACCCCTGACTTTCGGCAGCTGTCAGCGGCGCCCCTCGTCGACATGTGGTTCAGCGCCGCTTCCCCTCCCCAGAGTCCGACTCCGCGCCGGCTTTACAGTTTGGAGGATTCAAAGAGCGTCCGCCGGGGGCCTCCTTCTACTGAGTTACTAAACAAACAGCGTCGGCTAAGAGCTGATCGCCGCCGCCGCGCCGGGATGAAACGATCCCACGGGAAGGGAAGCGCTCGGGTTGCCCGCCGCCCGTCCCTTCGCTCGGCGCGGATCAGTTTACGGATCTGAAACGGGCTATTTTCATCGCAAACCTCTGGTCTTCTTTCCCGCCGCTGCGCAGCCCGGCTAAAGCTGCCCTAGCGGCGGCGGCGGCGGCGGTAGCTCTTGACTTTCACACGGCCTCCTCGTCCCCAACATAACAAGGTCATGCTAATTGGAGAAGGAAGTGCTGGGGATGTCTTTGGGAAGGAGCGGCGGGTTGGAGAGCGATAGCGGGGGAGGATGGGATCCGGTTTCTGCTCCGGTGCCCCGTCCTAATCCAGCCTGGTATGTGTGGAGATCACGGCAGGCCTTTCACTCCAGCCATCCGCTGCCCGTGAGCCGGGAAGCGCTAAATGTGTAATCACTCCACCGCTGAAGTCCCTCGACGAGCGGTAGATGTAGCATGCTACGGAGGCGGAAGCGCTACATGCGCGAAGTGGACCGAGTCGGACGTATCGGCGACTGAAAATGGCCTCCCGGGTGTATTTTTCTCCTGGCGGATGAATTAGCATCATTGGTCCCGTTTCCTTCCACCGCACTGGTTTGTCCCGAAGGGCGACCTTTCGCTCATGAGAAAGAACAAACGGAGCTTTGATTCACGTCAACGCTTTGAAGCCGGGAGCGGTTTGGTTTTGTTTTCCGAACGCGTTCAAGTCGAGGCTGCGCCGAAGCTTCAGAAGGACGTGATGTTTGCATGTTTGAGACCCATGGAAGGAGACAGTTTCTGGAACATCCCACCATTCATCGATCGGGCATGGATCCATGTTTGCAGATGACGCTGCGATCTACGGTGAGAGCAGGGAACAGCTGGAGGAACATCTACAGAGGTGGAGGTATGCTCTGGAAAGAAGAGGAATGAAGGTCGACAGGTTGCAGAGATGTAGAAGGTGAAGGAGTTCAAGTACTGAGGGTCAACAGTCCAGAGAAACCCAGGGGTGAAAAGAGTCAGGAGTGCCCTGGTGTCTGGTTTGGAGGCTGAGGAGAGACAGGAGGCAGCAGAGGTGGAGATGTGGAGGTTCCTCTTTGGGAGTGAGGAGGACGGAGAGGATCAGGAAGGAGTCCATCAGAGGGACGAAAACATGGCAGATGTTCTGGAGGTAAAGTCACACTTAGACAGGGATGGAGAAGATCTGGCCAGAAGAATGCTGAGGTTGGAGGTCTGGAGAAAGACCAGAGAGGAGGTTTATGGATGGAGGACAGGAAGTTAGCTGGTGGCAGACGATGTGGTTGTGGAGACCCTGAAGGGAGGGATGTCAGGAGGGCATGTCAATGCTCCCGGGGCTAAAACGGTGGGTACAATCTGCTCATGGAGCAGAAGGACCAGCGGAGTCTCTGCGGAGAACCTTCAAACACCAACCTGGTCCTTACCTGCCGCTGTGACTCAACACCTCAGCGGCAGGGATTGGCGGGCGTAGTTCCTCCGAACACCTTCGCTCTCAGGAGAGCCGAGGCGACCTTGACCTTTGTTTTATGAACAGCAACGAGCGCCTTACTATAACAAATACGACGGAGCTCGCCGGCAGATACCTGGAGACGATGTCGGAAGGATCTAATCAGTTCCCCGGGGATCCGGGGGTGACGGGAAACTGCACTTCCAAGGTCAGAAGAATTAGCGATAGCCTCCGGTTGTATAAGCGGATCCTTGATCGGAGGTGGAGCGGCGGCGGACCCTGGACGCCGTCAACCTTGAGGGATCCTGCGTGCCGCGAACACGTCCACGCCGAGATATCGAGCGAGCGGCCGTATCTCCGGTATCTCCTGATGTGATTTAGATAATATAATTAGGACACGAGGGTGTTTGGACGTGCCGGTGCTTCACCGCAGGGTTGAAGAGCCAATCGTGACACTGCAGTTCTACAGGCGCTGTCCTGAAAGGACGTGTTTGCGCGTTTGCTGAGGCGGCCAGAAGGTCCCTGGTTGGATTCCCACAGTGTGTGGACTCTCCATGTTCTGCCCGTCGGGTTCCTCGAGGTTCTCCGGGTTCCTCCAACCATCCCAACACCTGCAGGAGGTTCATCAGACCCCGCAGCGTAAAGATGCGAGAGGGTGCAAATCCCTTCCACCGGTCACCCTCTGCTTCACACGTCTGGAGGGTCTCCAGCGAACCTCCTGCAGGTGTTTGAAGAACCCGGAGGCTCCACACAGAAAGGAATCCAGCCGTCTTGCTTGGAGGCGGAGGTGTTAACCCTTTCGCCAGCGTGCCGTTCTGATAAGAACAATAAGAAGCGTTAAAGCCGACGTCCCTCAGGAGAAGATTCGGTCAAGATTGTGAATCGTGGAGCCTCCTGGCGGGTCGACGGCGTGGAGCCGCTCGGTCCCGGGTCAGGAATGTGATCCCGGGGCGCAAATACGACCCCAGATCCGGCCGACAGCCACGGACATTTTCGGGTTCCTCGCACTCCAAAAGCGCAAAGGGGCTTCGTTGTCCGGACCCGTGAATGAGAGGGTGAATAGTTGTGTGTCTCCATATGATGTGTGAATGAGTGAATGGGTTCTGAGAGAACCTCAACCCAAACTGTGAGCGTTCGTTCATTCGTTCAACCAATTGTGTCACTTTGTGACTTGTGAACGAGTGAATGTTTGCACGTCTCTCCATAACGTGTGAATGGTTGAACATCTTTATTTGACATGTGAATGTCTTTGAATGAGAGGGTGAACACTTGTATGTCTCCAGTGAATAATGGCTGCTTGTCTCTATATGATGTGTGAATGAGAGGGTGAATGTTTCTATGTCCCGCTATAACGTGTGAATGAGTGAATGTTGTATGTCTTTACATGACGTGTGAATGAGAGGGTGAATGATTATAAGTTTTTCCATATCATGTGAGTGAGTGAATGGTTGTCTGGCATTTTATGACTTTTGAGTGACTAAAGGAGAGGTTGAGTGGTTGTTTGTCTCATATGATCTGTGAATGAGAGGGTGAATGTTTCTATGTCTCGCTATAACGTGTGAATGAATGAATGGTTGTATGATATTTGATCGTATCGTATGTCTTTACATGACTTGTGAATGAGTGAATGTTTGTCTATACGAAAGGTGAATGAGAGGGTGAATGATTATCAGTGTGAATGAGAGGGTGAGTTGTTGAATTTGAGTGATTATAAGTTTTTCCATATCGTGTGAATGAGTGAATGGTTGTCTGACATTTTATGACTTTTGAGTGACTAAAGGAGAGGTTGAGCGGTTGGATGTCTCGTATGATGTGTGAATGAGTGAACGGCGGTTGTAAGAGGACTTCAATCCAAACTTTGCTCTACCAACTGAGTCATTTACTAATCCATCCAAACGGCCAGTTCGTCCACTAGAGACGTCTGTCGGCGGCACAGAGGAATCTTTGTACCTGCAGCAAGTGTATAAACAAAGGAGGCGTCAAAAGTGAAACGAGATCGGCGTATCTGGGAGTGGTGGGGGGAAGTCCTCGCCCCGTCCCCGTCCCCGTCCCCGTCCCCGTCCCCGCCCCCCCCTCAGCAGATGGGAGCTTGATCGTCATGGCTCGGGGGGGGTTTGGAGAACCACAAGAAAGGCCGCGGACACTGATGAGGGCGGGGGGGGATTCACCCACCTGGGCCTTTGGTGTGTGTTCAGGTTTCGCGGCCTGTCAGGGCCCCCCCGCCCCGCCCGCCACCCCTTTGTCCTCCGGCGCTCGCGGACGGGGGGGACAAAAGGAAGGGGACAATGGAGGGGAGGGAAGGCCCGGCGGTGGGAGTGGGCGCCGCTTTTTGCGTTATTGTAGGCGATGTATCTCCTTTAACGCGGCTAAAGTGAGGGATGAAGGCGATCAAAGGGTGCGTGTGTGTCGGACGAGTATCTTCAGCAGTGAGAGTGAATGGAGTGGGAGGTCGCGAAAAAGAAAACGCCAACAAAAAACGCGTGGAGTTGTGGATATCATGACACATTGTGCGCTCTGAAAGGACGCACCTGAGGACGGCGGCTCAAAGACGCACCTGCACTTTGTTCACCCGTCTGAAGACTCCGGCGGCAGCAGACTTTTTGAAAAAGACTTTTTAAAACAGAGAGAGAGAGAGAGACTGCAGAGAATCCCCAGAAAACACGGCGAAACCAGAGAGACAACACACACACACACACACACACACACACACACACACACACACACACACGCGGGTTTCTTCATGCAAACACATGGAAAAGTACATGATGTGTGAATGGTTGGATGTCACACTGCGACCCGTGATTGGACGAATGGATGAGTGTGTGAATGGTTGTGTGTCTCTATATGACGTGCGAATGAGTGTGTGAATGCAGGTATGTCTCTATATGACGTGTGTGTGTCCAATGTGAATGAATGTGTCTCTATACGGCGTGTGAATGAGTGAATAGATGTTTGCGTCTCTATGACGTGTGAATGAGAGGGTGAATGGTTGTGTGTCTCTGATTGTGTCCCTCTCCAATGGCGGCCTTGATAGGTCCGAGTTTACCTGCCCTACTGCAGGATAAGCAGTGTGAATAGTGAATGAATGAATGAATGAATGAATGAATGAATGAATGATATAAGAAGCATGAGATTTGGAACCTGCATTAACTCTGTCTTTCCTGCACAAGCTTCTATTTACATGTGTGTGTGTGATGAGATGCTGTGTTTGGAGTTAAGCCTGAGGTGAGGTGGAGTGTTTGTGTGTGTGTGTTATGTGTGTGTGGGGTGCATGTGTGTGTGTGTGTGTGTGTGGGGTGGAGGTGCTTCCAGATCAGGAACAGTTCACCCCCCCAGGAGGTGAAGCTGAAGCGTGAGAGGGTGAGAGGTCGCCGACGCTGGAGTGGTCACACACACGTGTCAGAATACTGTTTACAACTGGAGAGGCCCACCAGACCACCTACTGCTGGCCACACACACACACACACACACACACACACACACACTCACACACACTGTCCCGCTGCCACTGGCAGCAGTTCCCCTGGAATCCACTAGGTGGCGTCTGCAGATGTTTCTCATCACCACATTGGTGAAGGAAGATCTGTGAGGTTCTGAGCTGAGGTCCTGCGTTTCTCCTCTGGAGAACTGAGAGCTCCAACTGTGTGTGTGTGTATGTGTGTGTGTGTGTGTGTGTGTGTGTGTGTGTGTGTGTGTGTGTGTGTGTGTGTGTGTGTGTGTGTGTGTGTGTGTGTCCAGTAGACCCTGAGGGCACCTTGGACTTTGAGTCAGGTTCATAGTATGTAGAGACAAACATCCATTCACCCTCTCATTATTTTGCATTCACCCTTTCATTCACACATCAAATAGAGACATACAACCATTCATGCTCTCATTCCTTGCATTCATGATCTCTTTCACAGACAAACATCCATTCACCCTCTCATTCACATGTCATATATAGACATACATCCATTCACCCCCTCATTCATATTATTTTGATAAATTCAACCATTCACCCCCTCATTCACATGTCAAATGGAGCCAACTCTCATTTTTTCCTCATTCACCCTTTCATTCACAGACAAACCTCCATTCACCCTGTCATTCAGAGGGCATAAAGACTCTTACATCCATTCACCCTCTCATGTTTTCTATTCACCCTCTCATTCACATGTCATATATAGACATACATCCATTCACCCTCTCATTCATATTATTTTGATAAATTCAACCATTCACCCTCTCAATCACAGAGAAAAACCCTCCATTCATCTTCATTTTAAGGGCATTTTATAAAAGTTCATTCGTTCACCCTCTTTTTTTGCATTCAGCCTCTCATTCACACGTCACATAGACGTCCATACATTCATCCTCATTCATCCTGTCATCCACATATTGAGGTATTCACCCGTCCAGGATCTCATCCACAGGCCATACATGGACCTGTGGAGCTTCTTGTATCTTCTCCCGGAATGGCTTTCAGCATGAAGAATGCTCCAGACCCCGAACCGGGCCGAGGTCAGGGGTCGCGATGCCTTCACGGGGCCGTAAAGCCCCGTACGAGAGAAAATCGCCGTGACCTTCGGGGCGTCGGGGTCGACCGGCGGAGCAGGATCCAGATGTACCGGAGCAGAAAAACTTGTGCGTGATGTTTTCTTCTCGCAGCGTCGGAGGTTCACACGTCCACGTCCTGCTCCGCCGGGCGAACATGAACCCGAGGCCTGAACCAGCCCCGCATTCCAGAGGGGGATTAGCTGCAGCCCCGGGGTTTACACCCCGCCGCAGCACTGCTTCTGCTGGCACAAAGTGTGTGTGCGTGCATGTGTGTGTGTGTGTGTGTGTGTGTGTGTGTGTGTGTGTGAGAAAGAGAGAGAAAGTTGGACGCTTTTTCTCTGTTCCAGGTATGAATAGTATAATGGCGCCCTCTAGTGGTTGATTGACGCCACTGCAGTTTCAGTTCTGTTTTCATTTGTTTTGTTTTTAAAGTGTCTGTAAATGACATGAGGGTGAATGAGAGGGTGAAAGGTTGTTTGCAGTTATACGACCTGTGAATGAGTGAATGATTTGTCTAAATGATGTGTGAATGACAGGGTGAATGTGTGTTTGTCTTCATATGAATGAGAGGGTGAATGGCTGTATGTCCACATATCACCTGCGAATGAAAGGGTGAATAGTTGCTTGTATCTACAAAACAAGTGCAAATGAGAGGCTGAATGGCTGCATGTATCTATATGACAGGTGAATGACTGAATATTTTTGTTTACATGAATAACGAGAGGGTGAATTTCCATTTGTCTCCATATAATGCGTGAATGAAAGGGTGAATGGTTGCTTGTGTCTATATAATGTGTGAATGGGTGAATGTTTTTGTCTATATAATGTGTGAATGAAAGGGTGAATAATGGTTGCATGCCAGTATACGACACATGTAAATGAGAGGATTAATTGTTATTTGTCTATATATGATGTATGAATGAGTGACTGTTTTTGTCCACATGAAGAATGAGAGGGTGAATTGCCAATTGTTTCCATATAATGTGTGAATAAAAGGGTGAATGGTTGCTCGTGTCTATATAATGTGTGAATGAGTGAATGTTTTTGTCTATGTGACGTTTGAATGTCGGAGTAAGATGTTTCTTTGTCTTTATATGAATGAGAGGGTGAATGTTGTTTGTGTCCATATGAACCGGGAATGAAAGAGTGAATAGTTTGTCTATAAGAATGAAATATGAGAGGGTGAATGATTGTTTGGATCTATGTGACGTGTGAATGAGAGGGTGAATGTGTGTCTCTCAGTCCGACTCAGGCTCTAGACCAATGACAGCTGGCCCACACACACACACACACACACACACACTCACACACACACACACTTTGTTCTCATCATATTTCCATCAAGTTCCGAGGTTATTTCTGTGTGTTTTATTGAATTTCCCGGAGACTCTGGAACTGTCCGTCCACCGCCTGAGGACGTGTCCTCCATGTCCTCCATGTCCTCCATGACCTCCATGTCCTCCATGTCCTCCGACGTCGTGACGAAGCTCCACGCCTCCCGTCACCGTTAAATCGGTCCGGCGGTGCGTTCAGTGTTTCCGGATTCCACCGCTGCCGTTGGTGACGGAACACGGCGTCGCACACCTGCGCTTCCGCTCTGGAAGCCTGGGGTCGTCGCGGCAACGGTGCTTTTAATGACACTTGGCCTCCGTGAAGGTTCTCCTGAGGAGCTCGGGGACCTTCGTCTTCTGGGTACAAAGAAATCCTCCACGAAACAATAACAGCGATGCAAAACAGGAAGGGGAAGAGGACGTGGAACACATAGTTCATGGAGCGGAAGCAGCGGCTGGTGTGGAGTGTGTGTGAACACATGAAGGAGGGTCGGCCTTCAGCACCGCAGGTGAGAACTTTGATGGGCTGAAGCCATCTAAAACACACACACACACACACACACACACACACACTGAAGGAACTTTTTGCAGTTCCTTCAATTTTTCAGGAGTCCGTCTGTTTCTTGGTGCAGAGGAACAGCAAATGGAGGACCTCGGCTCCTGCAACCAGTCGTGGACGTTGGAGGAGAATCTCCAGAGTTCTAAGAGGTCATCAGCTTGACTTTGGTTCCAGGATGTAGCCTCCTCCAGAGGAACCTCTTAGAGAAGAAGAAGAGGAAGACGACGTGGACATCACGGAGGTGGAAGCTGCCACAGCATTCATGGAAGAACAACCACTGACCACCAGATGGTCGGAGTGTTTGTGTTCTCATGTAAAAAACCCTGTTAGCCGTTAGCAAACTCTGCATGTACTCTGGTCCAAAATGTAGATGTTCCTCCGCGAGGCCTGGAAACCTTCTGAGGCGAAGCCGTCCAGAAGAGCTCGGACCTCCTGGTCGTTCCATTTCGTCGTTCCAAGTTTCAGGTAATGGGCGGGGCTTATGAGCTCCACCAATCACCAGGCACGAGGAGCTTCTATGGAAGCATAAAGAGGCCCTGCCTTGGAGGAGCTGAGATGGTTCCAGGAGCTGAGGTCCAAGGTTCCTGGTTCCTCTGCCGCCCGAATGGAGCTGCAAAAAGTTCCCGTGGTCGACCGTTCAGTGGTCCCATTTGGTCGCCTCCTCTGCCTCGGAGGTCCAGGACCTGCAGCTCCGGCTGAACCCCGGCTTAATCCACCGCAGGACCTTCTGCGGGAGGCTCTCACGTAAATGAAGGTTTGATCCTCTGCCATTAGATAACCCTCCTCCCCCGCTCTTACGTAACCTAATCAATATAAGTAGCGGCAGCTTACGGAGGAGGGCTGATCTGTCACTTCTGGCCTCCAGGTGCCAGGTCCGAGTGTGTGTGTGTGTGTGTGTGTGTGTGTGTGTGTGTGTGTGTGTGTGTGTGTGTGTAGCCTCACCGTTCCACCCGAGTTCCTCTCATTCACACACATATATTCTGTCTTGCTGCGACTAACTTTCATTCCCCCCCTTTCCAGAGCATACCTCCACCTCTCTAGATGTTCCTCTACCTGTTGTCTGCTCTCATTACAGATCACAATGTCATCTGCAAACATCATGGTCCATGGGGATTCCTGTCTAACCTCATCTGTCAGCCTGTCCATCACCATTGCGAACAAGAAGGGTCTCAGAGCTGATCCCTGATGGAGTCCCACCTCCACCTTGAACTTCTCGGTTACCCCTACAGCACAACGTACCAGTGTCTCACAGCTAGCATACATGTCCTGCACCAGTCTAACATACTTCTCTGCCACTCCAGACCTCCTCATACAATACCAGAGCTCCTCTCTTGGCACCCTGTCATATGCCTTTTCTAGGTCTACAAAAACACAAACCAGCTCCCTCTGGCCTTCTCTGTACTTTTCTATCAGCATTCTCAGCGCAAATACTGCATCTGTAGTACTCTTCCTAGGCATGAAGCCATACCGCTGTTCCCAAATGCTGACTTCTGCTCTTAGTCTAGTTTCCACTACTCTTTCTCATAACTTCATTGTATGGCTCATCAACTTTATTCCTCTATAATTGCCGCAATTCTGCAGATCTCCCTTATTCTTAAAAATAGGCCATCCTTGCCATCCTTCAGGCATCTTCTCACTCTCTGTTGAATAATCTAGTCAGAAAACCTACCGCTGCCTCTCCTTGAAACTTCCACACCTCCACAGGTATATCATCAGGACCGACTGCTTTTCCACTCTTCATCCTCTTCAATGCCTTCCTCACTTCACATTTACTAATTTGTGCTACTTTGTGGTCTACAATACTTCTACCCTTGCCTCTCTTTCATTTTCCACATTCATCAGCTCTTCAAAGTTCTCTTTCCATCGTCCCATCACTCTATCTCTTTGTTTCGCAAACCTGTATAGATCATTCTCACCCTCCTTACTGTCCAACCGAGCATACAAGTCACCGTACGCCCTTTGTTTTGCCTTTGCTACCTCTATCTTTACATTACCTTGTATCTCCCTGAGCTCCTGTCTGTTCTCCTCAGTCCTCTCAGTATCTTCTTCGCTAGCCGCTTTCTCTGTATACACTCTTTCGCTTTCTCATTCCACCACCAAGTCTCCTTATCTACTTTCCTTCCAGACAACACACCAAGTACTCTTCTACCTGTCTCCCTGATAACACTAGCTGTTGTTGTCCAATCATCTGGAAGCTCACCCTTTTCAGCTTCCACCACTTTGTCCTCTGCTCTGCCTTTGTCCTCTTCATCTTCCTTGTCACCAGAGTCATCCTACAAACCACCATCCAATGCTGTCTGGCTACACTCTCACCTACAACTAATTTGCTTATATATATATACTTATATATGTATAATTTGCATCTATCTATCTATCTATCTATCTATCTATCTATCTATCTATCTATCTATCTATCTATCTATCTATCTATCTATCTATCTATCTATCTATCTATCTATCTATCTATCTATCTATGAAATAATGAAATAATAGTAGTAGTAGTAATTTTATACTAACAACAATAATCATAATAACTAAAATAATGTCAAACATACAAATTATACCAATACTAATATTAAATTAAAAACAATAATAGGAATAATAATGATGATAATAATAAAAATAATATTAGCACAACACAGTAATATGAATGTTAAGAATAACAGTTTGTATTGTTGTAACAAAACAACACCAATAATAATGTTGTTAACGACAACAATAACAACAACAATAATGATATTATAATAAAATAGTGATGTAACAAATACATCAAAACAACAACAACAGGAATAATAATAATAATAATGTAAAATAGTGATATAATAAATATATCAAAACAACAGCAGCAATAATAATAATAATAATAATAATAATGATAATAATAATAATATAAAGTAGTGATATAATAAATATATCAAAACAACAACAGCAATAATAATAATAATAATAATAATAATATAAAATTGTGATATAATAAACATATCAAAACAACAACAGCAATAATAATAATAATAATAATAATAATAATAATATAAAATTGTGATATAATAAACATATCAAAACAACAGCAGCAATAATAATAATAATAATAATGATAATAATAATAATATAAAGTAGTGATATAATAAATATATCAAAACAACAACAGCAATAATAATAATAATAATAATAATAATAATAATAATAATAATAATAATATAAAATTGTGATATAATAAACATATCAAAACAACAACAGCAATAATAATAATAATAATAATAATAATAATAATAATAATAATAATAATAATAATAATAATAATAATAATAATATAAAATAGTGATATAATAAATATATCAAAACAACAACAGCAATAATAATAATAATAACAATAATAATAATAATAATAATAATTATAATAATAATGATAATAATAATGATAATAATAATAATATAAAGTAGTGATATAATAAATTTATCAAAACAACAACAGCAATAATAATAATAATAATAATAATAATAATATAAAATTGTGATATAATAAACATATCAAAACAACAACAGCAATAATAATAATAATAATAATAATAATATAAAATAGTGATATAATAAATATATAAAAACAACAACAGCAATAATAATGATAATGATTATTATTATTATTGTTAACAATAATGCTATAGATTATTATCCCCCTGCCAACATGTTTCCCTTCTCCCTAACAGAAGCTGCAGAAAGTGTCGCGGCCTCTTATCAGTTTTAGACGTGAACCCATGCATGTGTGCACCTGGCCTCGGGAGTTTCGGGGGGTCGGGGCCGGTCGGGGCCGGTCGGGGCCGGTCGGGGCCGACCGACACCTGGATGCATTTTGTTCTTTTTCACACGTCCTGCGGCGCGAGCGAGGCGTCAGACGGTTTTGGCGTCGCCGGTCCTGCTTCCCCCCCCCCGGAGCCGGCGGGGCCTCCGAGCGGTTCAGGCGGGGACGACGGTTTTTCCCACCTTCCCTCGGAGGAGCCGGGCGCCGCGTGGGGCGACGCCGCACGCCATTTCAAACAAAAAAAAGCACGGCTGCTGTCATGGCGACCCCCGGCGGGGTTTTCTCAGAGGGCGCAGTCGGACCGTTTCTTATCTCCGCCGCTCGATGGGGTTTTGTGTTTTTGCTTTTAAATCGAAGGAATCAAAGAGGCCTTTGTGCCCCCCCGCAAAAGGAATCAGCTGTTCCTGCGGTTTAACACAGATCCCAAATATATCGAGCGCGTCACGCAAGGCGGATAAACACAAAACGCCGTCTCACTTTGCGTTGCCATGACAACGTGTACATACTGGTTTTGCGAGACCCCAGTGACCCGGAAGCCGACCCTCCGGCGAACGTCAGCGCCGCTTTCGAACCGGATCCAGGTGAATTAGAGCAACCTTTCAAATCAAACCATAAAAAAACACTCATGCATGGGCGCTCTTATGCACACACACACACACACACACACACACACACACACACACACACACACCGCACACTGGCTTGATCGATGCACGGCACCACATCGGAGCTGTGTGTGATGGGTAACCAGCAGGGGGATGGTCAATGTGCTGCGTCTGTGTATTCTCATAGCGTGGGTGGGGTGTGTGTTGCGGAGGGGTGTGTGTGTGTTGGAGCGGCAGCAGCCTCCCATTGGCTCGCCCTGTGACCGAGCCTCCGTCCGCCGGGTGGGGTGGGGTGGGGTCGGCGCGGGGGGGAAGGCTGGCCGTCAAACTTTCCCCGCTCGGACCTGAGCGAGCGGCGGCGGAGGAGGATTTTTCACCCGGCGCGTTCAAATGCGGCGCGGCTTGTGATCTCCGGCGCGACCCCTCGTCAAACTCAGAGGCGCCCCAGGGGAGGAAAGGGGGGGCTTCCCCCTCCGGAGGAGGTAAAGGCACTCTTCATTTATCCAGTTAGCTGGACTTCTTCTAAATGGATCTTGTGTTGCTTTTTTTTTTTTTCGCGTTAAAACGATACTAGACGTGGTGTTTCTGGTGGCGACGACTTCCAAAACACGTCTCCTGACCTGAAACACGTCCCCTTTAACCCTCTCCCGGGACCTTCTGCACAACTAGATTGAAAAAATGCTTTTTAAAGTCACGCCGTGAAGGCGGGGTGACCTCCGGTTCCAGAAGTTGTGCAGATGCTCGAAGGTAGCCGGCGAACGCCTCCCGCCTGCGGGCGCCATCGATGCCACTTCGGCCTTTCAGGGAAGATAAAGTGTGGAGATGCGTGACGAGCGGAGGCTGTTGTGACGCAGCAGCCTCCGCTGAGCACGGCGGGGGGTTCGGGGGGAGTTTCGGGGCTCTCAGTGTGACACCGACCCGACGCAAACCCGGCTATTGTGCCGTCGGCCCGGCGGCTGCACGCTCGTCCAGACTCGTTCATCTGCTCAAAGACAGATTCCTAGGAAACGTCTCGCTGGCCGGCGACCACCTCCTCAATTTATGTATATCTACATCTGCACGCCGCTGAGCTGAACTTTGCATTGTGTTGCAACACACACACACACACATGCACACACACATCATCACGCGTTCCTGTGCTCAGATTAATTATTAACACCGCATAGGTTTTTTTTTTTTTTTTTTTTTTTCTTTTTTTTTTAGCGGCCTCATCCGGAATTGATGTGACAGGGAGCGCCGTGACGCCCGCAACCCCCCCCAACACACACACACACACACACACACACACACACACGAGCAGCTCCATAATGCACATCAGGAAGTCGGTTGGTTGATGATAATATTGCTCGACTCAACGTGCCCTCTTGATTCCATCGCATTAACAAAACATGGAAATCCTCTTATAATCACTGCCAGGGTTGAGGAATAGCTGCTGCTGCCGCTGCCGCCGTGCAATTTTCATTAACAGAACCGTCTTCCCTTAATCGCCTCTTTGGTAAATATGTCAGGAAAAGAGACCCGCTCGCCTTCCACAGCAACGGGTCCCCGACCCCCTGGATCATTGGGCGCCACTCCGTAAAAGAAAGTCCTTTTTTTTCATTCGACCTTCCGGATCTTGTTTTGCAAAACGCCTGACCGCCGCGCTTAACTGTTGCGCCGTTTCACACGTCGGCTACGACAAGCTAGCCCTTGAAAAAAGTTAAGAAACAAAAGTTGCCGGAGAGCTTTTTTGGTGAGGAGACGTGCAAACGATGAGAGCGCAGAAGCCGGCGAAAAGAAAGCTGCGTTTAGAGGTAAATATCAAGATTCCAAGCCAAGTTACGGGTTCATCACACCAGGTGACACAATAGCGACGCACCCGCTACGCGTTATTTGAACGGCGAGCTAATGAAGCTAAGAAAACCCAAACACCTTATATTTATTTCTTGTTTTTTTTAATTTTTATTTTAGCACATTATGATTGCAATTGCCTGATATAAAGTGTAATCATTGATGAACTGACAAAAGTTTTTATTAGTTGACCCCCCACGTCTGTATCCGGTCCACAAAAACATTTTCATGCATGAAACCGGTCCAAAAAAGGTCGGGGACCTCCGATCTACAGGCCACTGCAGGACGCATCATCGTCTTAAAACAATGAGAATAATAATAATAGTTGCCGATAGCGCCCACCTCTTCCAGGTCCACGGCCGTGGTGGTCATGAGATCCATCACAAGCAGTGAAGGAGTGGAATGACTGATGAAGGAGGAGGAGGCCTGGGTGGGGTTGGGGTGAAATGCATCATGACGCCATGTAGGTACATATGTGGATCCTGCCTGAGCGTAGAAGGCCATCTTGGTCCAGGAAGTTGTCAATAAACTGTTGAATCAAGGGATTTCTGGTTTCTGGAATGAAGAGTTCAAGTCAAAGTGGATCGGACTTGAGTCTCCAAGGAGATGCCTTCATGGTTGCTTGGGAACTTTAGCGCTGAGCTGCAGCGACAGCATGGCTGTTGGGTTCCACGGCGCCCATGATGGTCAACCATCTTTGCTGGGACTCGGAGGGACAACCTGAGAACATCCAAGGAGACTCGCAGACACTCGCACACCCGTGCAAGGCGCGAAGCATACCATTGGGAGCAAGTTGGGGTTCAGAGTCTCGCTGGAGGACCGACGGTATGCAGACCGGAGGAACCGGGAATCCAACCACCAACCTCCTGATTGGAGTCACTTCATGCTTCTCGGGCTGCTGTTCCACTAAGAGCCTCTCGAACATCCTGGCCGGGATGTGGAGCTCCTCCAGGAGGTCACCACCTGATGGAGTATGGAGGGAAAGCACCTAAAGCTGGTCCTGTAGCCTCAGCGTGATGTTCTGGATTCCCCATGAATCAGGCAGGTCTCAGGACAGAGCTCCATCAGGACAACCAGGTAGATTTGATAAAAGGCCAAAGCACCAGAGGACTCAGAAGGACACCAATGAAGTGATTCAAGCAACATCTGACATTCATCTCAACTTAATGTGCAGACTTTCTGCAAGTTGTGATGAGTTTCACAAAATCTCCTCTGCTTCCACAACTCACAGTAACATCATAATAGGTCCGGCTCTTGTTCCCATAGTCCCTCCAGTGTATCCTGGATCTTCTCCAGGGTATCACCAGGGGTGGTCTGGGAGGCATCATGCCCAGATGGTACCGCCTCATCTGGCTCCACCCTGAGCTCCTCCTGTTCCTGACCCTATCTCCAAGGGAGAGCCTGAACACCCCGAGGAGGAAACTCCTGTATCTGTGATATTCTGGTCTGAGAAGGAGTCCCATCAAGCAAAACATCATTTCACACTTGAATCACTTTAATCAAGAACCTGGTTTCCAGTAATCGGGCGGAGCCTTCGTGGCCCCGGACATTTCTCTTGCTGAGCTTGGCAAGAACCGGTAGGTTCGGTGGTCCAGACAGGAGGTCCGGGTTTGTGACTGCGCCTGCTGTGTGTTTCAGAGATGGACAGGGACCGGGGCTTCTATCGGCAGGTGGACGTCCAGGACCACGCGCACTACATCGTCGCCTTCTTCGTCCTGGTGATCGGCACGGTGGGCGTCACAGGGAACGCCCTGGTGATGTACGCCTTCTTCTGGTGAGTTTCGGCGGAGGGCTTCCCCGCCTCGCCTTGCCTACCTTCCGGGTGCTACCAGAAAAAGAGGTGCGCTGGTTTCATGTATTCATCTTGCAATGTCCTTCCGGTTGCACTTGCACACCGGACAAGGTCCAATGACGGAAGAGCTGTGAATGACAGGGTGAATGGTTGAATGTCCATCTATGACATGTGAATGAAAGGGTGAATACTCGTATAAATCCTGTGGTGGCAACTGCAATTTAATTTCTACAGTCCAGTTGCCACAACAAGAAGATTTCCTCAAGAATTCACCAAGAGCTGGACGACTGAGAAGCTCCACAAAGGGTGAATAGTTGCAGGTCCTTTGTGTGTGAATGTCTTTTAGTCCACATGCAGTTTAAATGAGAGGGTGAATGGTTGTATGTCTACATATGACGTGAATGACAGGGTGATTTTTTTGTCCAAATATGAGGATTAAATGAAAGGGTGAATGGTTGTATGTTCATGTATGACGTATGAATGAAAGGGTGAATGGTTGTATGTCTTTGTATGACGTGTGAATGAGAGGGTGAATGTCTTTTAGTTCACATGCAGTTTAAATGAGAGGGTGAATGGTTGTATGTCTACATATGACGTGAGTGACGGGGTGATTTTTTTGCCCCCATGGGGATTAAATGAAAGGGTGAACGGTTGTATGTCTAATTGTGTAAACGAGAGGGTGAACAGTTGTACGTATTTATGATGTATGAATGAGAGGGTGAATGTTTTTTTGTCCACATATGCGGTGGTTGTATGTCCATGTATGACATATGAATGAAAGGGTGAATGGTTGTATGTCCATGTATGACGTGTGAATGAGAGGGTGAATGGTTGTATGTCTAATTATGTAAACGAGAGGGTGAACAGTTGTACGTCTGTATTATGTATAAATGAAAGGGTGAATGTTTTTGTCCACATATGAGGTTGGAATGAGAGAGTGAACGGTTGTCTGCATGACATGTGAATGAGAGGGTGAATGTTTTTTTGTCCACATATGCGGTGGTTGCATGTCCATGTATGACGTGTGAATGAGAGGCTGAATGGTTGTCCATCTCTATATCAGGAGTGAATGAGCGTCTCAACATAAAGTTTTGTAATCGTTGCGTCTGTGGTGAACCCTAAATCGTCTCCATGAATGAATGAATGAATGAACGGTTTATTTCCAGCCGTAGAGTCGGTGCGTCGCCGCTAAAGATGTAAAGCATCACGCGTGACGGCGCCGAGGCCGTGGACGAGCTCCTTACATAACGACTCCGACTTCTCAGTGATTAATTCACAGCGAGTTCCCACGCCGGCGGCCCCGGTCAGCACCGGCCGTCAGAGCCGACTCGCTCTCCCGCCGGAGACGCCGAGGATATTCTGGATCTCGTCCTTCTGAGCGGCCGGCGTCCCGTGTGAGTGTTTGTGCCAACGGAAGGGGAAAAAAAACCCTCCAAGGACAGATGTTCCACACAGATGCTCTGCAGATGCGCTGGTCCAGAGAGCTCGTGAAGCTGAACGTATAAATGCCATGTTCCACTTTCGACGACTGTTTATGGAAATAGCGCGGCCGTGGGGCGATTAATGGCTTCTAAATTTGGTTTCTCCACGTCGAACCCGCACTCGCAGCCACGTTTCTTTTCAGGCTGTCTGAGCCGCCGAGGCGTCTTCCTGGTTTCTTCCATGCGCTCGTTGCCAGAAGCATAATCTGCTTTGGCACCGCAGGAACTTTTTAAAGCTCCGAAACCTTTTCAAGAATGAGGCCGTCGGGACAGCAGAGCAACCAGAGACCTCGACTCCTAGAACCATCTTAGCTTCTACTCCTACAGGTGCTTGGTGGCACTCATAAGTCGTGCTCATCACCAGATACTTCTTGCAGACTGCGGAGCTCTGTTTTTAAAATGACGTTCACTGGTCAGATGTTTTCTCCAACCAGCGAGGAATGGAACGACCAAGATGCTCCAAGATGCAGAGCGACATCTACATTTTGGACCAGAATTAGCGTGGAGTTAGCTAACGGCTAACAGTGTTCCTCACAGTGCAGGGAGAAGAAAAGAACACTCCAACCATCTGACGGTCCATGGTTATTATGCCATGAAAGCTGGAGCTTCCACCTCCATGGTGTCCACCTTGTCTTCCTCTTCTTCTGCGGTTTGTTGTTGATCGTTTAGCTGAAGATGCAAAACTAAGAAGCGTTCCTCATGGATCGCCCGAAAAACCGTCAGAACCGATGCGTAAATAAAACCGATTTGGTTTCCACACCGATAGAGTCCCATCGCCATCACAAAGTTACTTCTCTGGACTTTTGGAGAAGAACTGCTGCTTTAAAAGAAGACCCAGATTCGTATCGCGTCCGAGAACAAACAACAATGGCGGCATTTTGGAAATCAAACTAGCTTCTTTATTTCCCGTCGTATCTCCGCATGGGAAGGGAAACACTGAAAGGTCACGGCGGGAATACAGTTCCTGGAAAAACCCAGAGCCGCATATTTATATGGAACACGGCGGGACGTTTACGACGCCACAAAATTGAATCGGAAGTACATTTAGCTGTCAGACTTTTGTCGCTGCGTCGTGTTTCGTATCCCCCGCCCCGCCGAGGAAATGTCTGAGCACAGATTAGTGGAGTGCACGGAGGAAACAGTGTGTTCTTGAGCTGCAGATGTCACAAGCGCAGGCTGAAGGGTCTCCATTGCCGCCGCCGCCGCCGCCTGCGGGTGTTCAAGTACCAGGAAACACGATAGTGATTTTCTATCTGCGCCGGGTAAATCAATGTGTACATTCAGCCGCCGAGCGCTGTTATACTGGCCTAAAGCCTGGACGCGATGAAAGGGACGGGACGGCTCGGCACACAGCCACCCCTCACCCCGCTACGTGCAAATTTAGTGCACGAGTCAGTAAAACAGAAGGGGAAGCCCATTGGCTCTATGGGCTGTTACGCAACAGCGGCGCACAATCATAAACCCTGGCTTTTGATGAGAACGGCAGGGAAATTGGGTGTGTTCGGGCAGCCGGGTGAGGGAGGCATACGCTGCCGGTTCTCCGTGGTTCAGGTGTGCGCAACGGACGCTACTCTCAAGTTTCAACTCACTGGAACATCTCAATGCCCATGGAGAAGAGCTCGTCCTCCTGCTGATGAGACATATAAGTTCTGGGAATGTAGCGAACAAGGGACGGGAATTTAGCTCGCGTGAGAGGATGTGGAGGAGAGGGTTAGGTGGAGGCAGATGATTGGCTGTGGGTCAGATGGAGACAAGTGATGATCTGTGCTGACCCCATGAAGGAACACCCTTTTTTAAATTTTGGATTCTGCACATGTATGCTTCGGCATTCATCCATTCATTATCTATGATGCCTGTCCTGCATTGAGGGTCGCGGGGATACTGGAGCCTTCTGTCATTGGGCGAGAGGCGGGGTTCATCCTGGACCAGTTGTTGGGGCCACATATGGAGATCCAACCCACTCAGACAGGGGGAGAACATGCAAACTCCACACAGTGGACCTCCAGCTGTGAGGCAGAAGCACCAGCCACCGCTAACAAATACCCATTAGCACATGCGTTGATGGTTATTTGATGATTGATGGTTGTTGATCCGTCTAATCCCTTCGTCTTCATATTTCCTTTGGCGCCAACCAACAAAAAATGCTTGTCAAAATATTCTTGTTGTGGCAACCGGACTTGAATTTCTTGCCACAACAAGAATTCACCATGATCTGGATGACTGAGTACAAGATGTAAATGGAATTTAACATTTATATATATATATATATATATATATATATATATATATACTGTGTGTATGCTCATATTTACAGTTCATAAAATGACGCATTTAGGACCAAACATTTGGCACTATCTTAAAAGCCGCGTTTGCAAGTGGAAATAGAGGTTCGACCCGTGGGTATAGAACCCTCAGCCGAATGCGGCAGCCAGGAACCAAGTGTTAGAAAAAATATTGGCCCGGACATGTTTTGTCCATTAGGGTCCGACCTCCAGTGAATGGCGTCTGTTCACAGCTTCCCTGAGAGCCCCATCACTCAATGGCCACTGGCGCTTATTTAATCCGTGGTCGCTCACCTGCGTGTGGACATACAAGCAAACTCCGACCGCAACGGCGGCGCAGCCTCGACTCATTGTGGCGTCTTTGCGTCCGGCAGAGGACCAGCAGGACGGACTGCTGGTTCCAAAGCCTCGGGGCAATCCGGAGGCCTGTTGCTTTGGGAGCCATACGCTGACATTCTCTGTTTGGAGAAGGTTAGCGGAGCTGGGTTTGAGCTTCCTCCTCACAGCCAGAAGGTCCCTTGTTAGATGCCACGTGGAGTCTCCATGTTCTGCGTGGGGTTCTCCAGGTTCCTCCCACAGTCCCAAAACATGGAGGAGGTTTCCTGGAGACCCAGAAGTGTGAAGAAGAGGGGGAATAGTTGTATGTTTCTAAGTGTTGCCCGATAATCGATCAAGGGTGAACCCCGCCAGTGATGGCTGGGACAGGCCCGGATGCACAATCCTGGCTGTAGGATAATGAATGAATGAATGAATGAATGAATGAATGAACGAACGGGACGATGGAGGGGGCAGACATGTCTGGAAATGAAATCCAGCCAGCGCAAATACACTTGTAGCTCATCACTGACTTTGGACTCGTTCCACAGCGAAAACAAAACAAAGCCCATTTGGCCGTGTTACTGGTGCAGCTCTGCGAGGTGTGTGTGTGTGTGTGTGTGTGTGTGAGCGATGAGCTATGACCTGCTAACAGAAGATTATCCAGCAGACACGTGTTACAACACAGCCATCTGTTCCCGCTGGCTGCCGCTGGAGTAGAACGTCTGCTGCCAACTCCTGGCACCTTCATGTCTGCAGACACATGAACACATGAACTGCTGGATTACAGGTTTGACTCCACTCAATTAAAACCTGGTCCGTCTGGAGGCGCCGGGTTCACGCCGTGACCGCGGGGAGGAAATTCATTGTTTTTTTTCAGGTCTGCCACTGATTTGACAAGAGTCGCCCCTCCGGTACATTTTCCTTCAGTGTCCCGGCAGGGCGAGGGTTAGTGGGCATTGACGGGGAGACCCGGGTTTTGAAGTCTTCGACTCGCTCAGCGGCATCTCGGGCGTGCATGTGCGGGGAGTCGATAATTGAATATCCCATTTCCGCCGCTGGACTTCAAGCCGACTGGACGTCGGCTCCCCGGCGGCGCTGCGACTGATTTACAGCTAAAAGAAACACAGAGAGAAAAGCACTTCCATTGTCTCTGCTGACAGTCGACCAGCAAAGACTAAAAGCGTTTACTTGCCGCGATGACTCCCCCGGGGAGGTGGGCAGGCATGTTTGGAAGCCCGGACGCTATCAGTGCAGCGCTTGTTTTCCTAAACACTCGTCTTAAAGGCTAAAACCTTCTTTATCTTGAGGTGGAGTCGGTGCGGAGGGTACGTACCCCACGTCGGTATGCTTCTCTGGGTGATGAGGTTTGGAAGTGAACGAACAGCTACATTGGTCTCTCCTCCTCACTCTTGGAAAGGGTTGTAAATAACACAGAAATTGTTCGTTTATTATCTTGTGCAAGGGGTGATATGGATGCGGTAGCCTGTCCCACCGGTCAGGGGGCAAGAGGAGGGGTTCTCTGGGGTACATCCATTCACCTGCTCTCTGCAATTTGGACTTTGGGGTGAAACCAGAGAGCCCTGAGGAAGCATGGAGACTCCTCACAGAAATTGGGAACCAAACGAAGGACCTCCTTGCTGTGAGGCGGAAGCTTCACACCTTACAGTTTTGTTTTTTAACTAAAAAACATTCACCCATTCACAAACACTGGTGTCCGTGGAGCTGCCTTGCAAGTCGCTAACCTGGCTAGAGGTTTGGGATTCTTGGGTAAGACACCGAATCCCCAGCTGCTCCTGATGTCCGGATTAATCCCTGGCATTGCAGCTCTGCTGCCATCGGTGCGCGAGTGAGTGTTTGAAACGGTGAATGTGATCCAGTGTAAAGGGTTTTGGAACAGCAGGGTGATCCAAAAACGACATAAATGGAGATAATTCACCATTTCACCCTCAAACCGCCAACGGTTGCGGTTGGACTCGCAGCAGCTGTGCGTTGAGGTCGCACAGCTGCCGCACATTACTGGCAATCAGCGAGGTCTCAAAGCGAGCGCCTCAGTGCCAGCGGTTGCTGGGTCACTGTGAACTCAGTCCTCATGGTTTCCTTATGTGGACCAAGACATCCAGAGACGGGAGTGTGAAGCCCATCGGGTCGAAACCAGGGGTCGGCAACCCGCGGCTCCTCTTCCATCTTTACACTGCGGCTCCGAGTGTCTTGGGAAGATAAATTATAAATATTGAATTGAAGTGTATTTCATTTGTGTTGATTCCTTTTTTTTTTACTTTTAGTTCTAAGTTGGAAGATTATTGTGATCTTGAAATACTAAATAAAATTATATTTATTATTTTTCGCCGCTCAAAATCATGTCAAACTGGCGGAAGCCGGTAAAGTCCCGGTTTGCAGATGCTGAGCGCAGAAGTTCAGGAGCAGAAGTCCCATAAACCAGGTAAAATAAATATTTATGAAGATGTTTTGCAAATAATTATTTTTTATTGTTTACTGACACAGTGATTTTTTTTTCTCCCGATTTATTTTTAAAATTCAGGTCAAGGCTCCGCTACACGCTCCGAAAGCCCAAAATGAGTTCATTACATAGATAAAATTTAATTTTCTCCGTAACACTTTGTGAATTTCAGAAGCAACACACTTCACACTTGTTTATACAAAGTGTAAAGGTAATAAAAAGCAACATATACAGCGGTACCTTTATTTTAGACGTCAAAAAGTAATTGCGGCTCCCGGTGTTTTCTTTTCCGAGGAAACCGGGTCCAGATGGCTCTTTGGGTGTTAAGGGTTGCCGACCCCCGGTTTAGTCTTTCTGTATTCTGACTTGTTCCTGGGCATCTGGAGGCCGGTGACTAGAGACTCGAGTGGGAACTCAGTCCCTGTGTATCCTTGTTTGTTTCACGGCACGTAGGGAGTCCCTGAACTGGAGACCGGAGTGTGAACCACTGTTTGGTTTAGTCTCTACGTAGCCTCGCCTGCTCCTGATGCATCTGGAGTCTGAACTCCCGTTAGGCTGAGTTCTTACATATTCTTGTTTGTTCCTCATGCATCTGGAGACTGGACTTTGAACCCGGGTCAGCTTTAGCCTGTCGTATCCTAGTTCGTTCCCCACGCATTCAGAGACCGGAGTGCCAAACCCTGTCACACAGCTGCCCTAAATATATATTTATGTATGAAATCAAAATAATTAATTCATACGTGATGTTTTCCCTGCTGGCCGGTGCCTCCTCCACATTAAAAAGTTTCCAGCTCTGTCGAAACGCGTTGGCTGGATGGGTGATGAATGGGGCTGCGCCTTTTTACAACTTTCCTGTTATTCACCACTTCTTTCACACGCACTGGAAACAGCGAGGTGCCACGCAAGGCGCCGAAAGGGATGTGAACAGCAACAACCTTACGAGCCACGGGAGCTCAACCGTCTGCCGTTTGACCGTAAATATGTTTGTCCGAGCCGTCCTGAGTCAGGCGGTCTAAAGACTTTCCCTTTTTCCGTCCTGTCGTTTCAGCAACAAGAAGCTGCGGACGCCGCCCAATTACTTCATCTTCAACTTGGCGGTCAGCGACTTCCTCATGGCCATCACGCAGTCGCCCATCTTCTTTGTCAACTCCCTTTACAAAGGGTGGATTTTTGGGGAAACAGGTATTTGTGTGAAAGACAAAGTAGGAAATACATTTTTCACAATGCTCAGGTTTATGTAACCGCCTTTCGCGCAAACTCCGTTTAGCTAGGCTGCAGCCTCCATGCAAGTTTTTCTATATCTGTATCTCTGACTTGGTTGTCATGTATGATTTGTTGTGATGGGTTCCATTGTGACAATCTGCCAAAAATCTCTAAAAATAGGCCTCACATGTCCAGGGTGGAAGAAGAATACTGTCACATTCAGTGATGTTTGTCACGTTCGGCGACAGATGAACCTCGAGTGGCAGCCGTGGGTTCGCCTTCTTGCTCGGCTCCACTTGGGCAGGCTAGACGGGGTTCCAAATGGAACAGGAAACATTTGGTTTCTGTGCGTCCACGTATATGTTTAGATGTTCTGACGCAGTGGCTTCCACACTTAGATCTGGGGCCCGAAGCCATCTCAAGTAATGTCCTATCTAAACCGTATAACCGACCCTTTCATATTTCCAGGATCCCATGATCCTCACGGTTGCTGCTCTTACCCCCTCCAGGGTGCAAAATATACGCCTTCTGCGGCGCGCTGTTCGGTATCACGTCCATGATAAACCTCCTGGCGATCTCCGTGGACCGCTACATCGTCATCACCAAGCCCCTTCAGGCCATCCGATGGACCTCCAAGAAGCGCACCTGCCTTATCATCGCCCTGGTCTGGCTCTACTCGCTCGCCTGGAGCTTGGCGCCACTCCTGGGGTGGAGTGAGTACCTCCTCTTTGCAACCTTATTGTTTTAAATCTCACATTTCCATGTTCTGTTTTTTTTTTTTTTTTTTTTGTGTGTGTGTCTCAAGGTTCATATATCCCAGAGGGTCTGATGACATCATGCACGTGGGACTACGTCACGTCCACGCCGGCTAACAAAAGCTACACGCTGATGCTGTGCTGCTTCGTGTTCTTCATCCCGCTGGGCATAATCTCCTACTGCTACCTCTGCATGTTCCTGGCCATACGCCACGCTAGCAGGTGAGCATGTCGACAAAGATGGCGTCCTACGGGACATCAAGGCAGGGAGTAGAACCACATGCGGAGCTGCAGATCTTCTCCTACTTCAATTATCACAATGAGATAGTTTGTGCATGTCTGTCCCGGTCCCTTTCTACTCCAGCCTGCCTTCCCTTAGACCAGGAGATCTGTCTGAGGTTCCTGCACCTGGTAAAAAGCAGTGTTTTCTCAGGGGGGGGTTTCTGTAGATCTTCTCAGTGCGGTCCAGACCCGCTCCTGGTGGAAGGCGCCGTCAGACAACGGGGTCGTGATTTGGCGGGGTTTAAGTATCTGAGCCCAAAGAGTTGAAGGGAGAAGGCCTATAGGTGTCGCCATATGTTTTGTGGACCTGGAGAAGGCATACGACTGTGGGACCACAGAGAGTTGTGTCGGGAGTCTTTGGGAGTACAGGGTACCGAGTCCGGCGATAAGTGATACCCGATCCTTGTCTGATCGGTGTCCCAGCTTGGTCCGCATTGACGGCTATGTGTCCGATTGGTTCCCGGCGAGGGTTAGACTTGCCAAGGCTGCCTTTGGACAGATTTCCAGGTGCAGCCAGGTTGACGAGGCGATCCAGATTGGTAAGCTCAGGATTGGGTCTCCAACCCCGGTCCTCACCTCTCACTGCGAAGTGGCCTGGATAAGGATCAGCACCTCCAAAGCTGAGGCCATGATTCTCAGCTAGATATCTCTGGAGTGGCCCTCCAGGTAAGGGATGAGTGTCCGGACTCTCCCTCAGAGATAGGGTGACTCATTTGACCATTCGGGAGGGCCTCAGAGTGGAGTCGCTGTTCCACTACATTGAGTGGGAGTGTTCCAGTGCCTCCTGGACCACTCCCTGGTAACTAGGAGGGAGACCCTGGAGAGACTACGTGTCTCGGCTGGCCTGGGGACGACTTGGGATTCCCCCAGAAGAGTTGGACCAAGGGGCCAGGAGAGGCAAGTCTGGGCCTCTCAGCTTTCCTTTGTACCCATTGTATATTTTCAACCCCGGGCCGTGTTCGGCGCGAGCTGTGCGCCGGCTTGTCAAGGGAGCCGGGAGTGAAGAAGTACAAACCGGTCATATGTCGAGGAGAGGGCCGAGAGATACCGCATCGTCTCGGAGCACACAAACAGGCCATTGTGAAGGTGACCTGATTTTAAAGGATTGTATTTACCGCGGGTCAGTTTGAGGCTCATTTGTAATGTTAGCTTAGCGTTCTTATCTGTCTGCGCCTTTATCTCCAGAGCATCCTGCCTTCTCTATAGTGACACCGTCTCTAAACTAAAGAAAGGAGGCAGCAGAGGGGAGGATGTGGCGGCTCCTCTTTGGTAGTGAGGAGGATCAGGAATGAGTCCATCAGAGGCACAGCACTTGTCAGATTTGAGATGGTGAAGATCTGGCTTGAAGGATGCTCGGGTTGCAGCTTCCAGACAGGAGGTCTGGAAGACCAGAGGTCTGTGGATTGAGGGGTTAGTAGCTTTCAACAAACCTCTGCAAACGTTTCCCACTTCAAAGAAGTAGGACTTTTTTTTTTTTTTTTTTTTGGGAAAGAGGAGGGAGGACCCTTTAAACAGGGGTTTCCATCAATTTTCTCCAGACAAAGGTGGCAAGGTTGAGGAATTTGCGTCCTATCAGCATCGGCCAAACAGGAAGACCTTCTCCAGGAAGTCCCTGCCCGTGGGGTTCAGTCTGGATGACGGGAAAATACAGCAGACATATTTTGAAATGTATACGCCGGCCTCGTTTAAGAGGTTTAGATCTTATATAGACTGCATTCTAGCCGCGGGGCTGTTAAATACCTGGATTAGTGCCTGCCGCTTCGCTCCCTGCTCTGCGATTCCTCTCGTTTATTCACTATTATTTGATTTACTGCACCTTTTGAACAAGGAGACTATTTTCCACTCCAGCCCAAAACTCCTGGAACCGGCGAAGCCTCGCTTACTTCAACGAAATAGTAGCCTAAAAAATCAGATGTAAACTTCCGATTCGTTAGGCAATGAAGTCCATTTCGATAAGACGCCGCCGCCTCTTTCTGCAGGGATGTGGAGAAGCTGGGCTCTCAGGTGAGGAAGTCCACGCTGATCCAGCAGCAGTCCATCAGGACGGAGTGGAAGCTGGCCAAGATCGCCTTCGTGGTCATCATCGTGTTTGTCCTGTCTTGGTCGCCCTACGCCTGCGTCACCCTCATCGCCTGGGCCGGGTAAATGCACAGTACGAAAAGGGCTCCTTTTACTCCGCTTCGGTTTCGACCGGCACATCGTCCAAATGAATTTGCGGCACAGGGACGGCGACGCAGGGGATGCTAGTTTCAGACAACGCTCGGTCTTGTAAAATATTACGCGGGCTTCTGCTTTTCAGGTACGGCAGTGTTCTGAACCCCTACTCCAAAGCCGTCCCTGCCGTGATAGCCAAGGCGTCCGCCATCTACAACCCCTTCATCTACGCCATCATCCACTCCAAGTACAGGTCAGCGGCGCCGTCCGACCCATCGCTCGGAGAGGATGACGGCAGCTCGGTTTGAGTTTCGTTTTTTGTTTTTTTTTTGCCCCGACAGGGACACTCTGGCTGCGAAGGTACCCTGTCTGCACTTCCTGGCCCAGACCCCCAGGAGGGACTGCATATCGGTGTCCCAGAGCGAGTCCTCCTTCAGGGACTCGGTGCTGAGCAGGCAGTCGTCCGTCTCCAAAAGCAAGTCACAGCGAGTGTCGTCCTCCCTTTCCACGTCCGACACGGTGAGTCTGGCAAACTGGGCACGCCGAGCCGAAAGGTAGCGCCGCTGCTTTCTTGAAGCAAACTCCCATTTTCGCCAAGACGGCGCACCGTTAAAAGAAGACGGGCTTCCAAAGAGGTTGGCTTGTAAGAAAGGGGGGGTTCTTTCCTTTCCCCTGAGGGAATCTGTCCATCCATCCATCCATCTTCCTGGTAGGGTTCCAGGGTCGGCAGCCAGAGACCCAGACTTCCATCCATCTCCTCCTCTTAGGGATTCAAAGTGTTTTTATTCTGATTTGCACGGAAATCCAGACAGTCCTCGGGTTATGTTGCCATTTCCCATAAATTCATTAAAATGGGAACTGGATGAGTAGCCTGTTGCTATATAAAGAAGACAGCTTTGTTTACGATCCCTGGTTGTACTTTTGGAGTGGTTTTTTTTTTTTTTTTTTGAAAATTTCTGTCCCCAAGTGCTCGTCAGTCCTCATGCAGGACTGTACGGGAGTTCCAACTTACGGTAAAATGGCGATATTATGTCGCGCCGTAGGAATGGAACTCCTGCGGGTCGCTTCGCAAGACAAAACAATAGACCCAATAAGATCCAGCTCTTCTGGGAGGGGTTCCTCCAGAGCGTCCTGGATCATCTCCTTCTCCAAGTATCCCCTTAACGTTCCCCTCCAAAGCTGTCTTCTCATGGTAACCCCTGCAGGAGTGACTCTCGCTGGAGTAAATGTAGGCTGTTTTGTATTAAAAAAAAATTCTGCAGCAAGTGTGGAGCGACGTGGAGCTGGACCCGATCAACCAGAACCACGGCCTGAGGTCCAGCCTCTCCCTTGGGAGCATGAAGAAAGAGCAGGAATAGGTGAGGCTCAGCGGAGACGGCGTGTCCACGTGGAACATTGAATGAGCTTGATTTGACCTCCACCCTAGGACGAGGCTCGCCGAGGAGACGTGACCCCCCCCATCGGTCTGTGGACGCGGCGGCGTGGAACCAGGGAGGGGGTGGGGATCCCGAAAGTTGGAAAGAAAAGAAGCGGGAGGACGAACGAGAGGAGGGCGGTGGAAAAAGAGCGAAGATGGAGGGGGAGGTCCGAGCAAGATGGCACCGGATTGCAGATCCTTATCGAGGACGACTCCGACGCCAAGGAGGACGCCCTGGACCCGAGCTCCTTCGGAGGAAGCGGCGGCGCAGACCGAAACATTCGCTTACATTTACAGCCTCTGGGAGAAGATTCATCTCCTCCGGACGAGGGGAGCCAGATGTCCAGTTTGTTGATTTACTGGGTTGTCTTGGTTGCGTCGCCGACCGGAACGGCGTGGACGAGACGCTACGGCGGCCACGGACGCCGAGACCAGCGGGGGACGCACACGGGAACCCGGATCTCTCGCAACACTTTGCACTTTTACTTTGAACGAAGAGCCAAGAAAGCAGATTATCATATAAATCATTATCCTCACGAGCAACTGAGAGACCAAAGATCTCCTGCTTCTGTGTGATTCACAAGCCTAGATGTTTGCCCGGGCACATTTTCCTCACATATATATCTTTAAAATAAAACGGCGTGCTCAGGAACAGTGCCAAACCCTCCGTTTAAAGCATTCAGGATTCACCAGCCCTCGGTGCTATTGTTGGATTTTTAATCACATCGCAATTTATTAATTGGTTTTCGGCGTGCGTTCGCGCTCGAGGCGACTAAAGACAACACGCAGGGGGAGGGAGCGGATTCGTCCGCCGCCATCTTCGGCGCTCTCCGGTCCGTTCGTAACACGGATCCGTCAGACACGTGACTCGACGAGCGTCCGGAGCTGCTAACTCACCCGCTTTTTAAATGTCAAAATAAATGAAAAGTTAGGGCGGAGATCATCGCATCAAAACCCCCGTTTTTTTTTTAAATGAATTCTGTGTATGAATTTCCGGGGATTTCCTCTTATCCCGTTACGTAAAAGAGGATGACCCTGAAGGTATGTGCTGCAGCCTTACGTAAAGAACTGGTGCACTTCAGTGGTTCAGTTGTTTCGCTCCGGGGGAATTTAGCTTCCGGGCTTCCTGCTCTCTAACCATATATTGACATGGCACACATGTAGGCCGGCAAAAACAGGCCGGCTGACCTGCTCGGCGGGGCTGCAAACATGTAGCTTACAAGCCGTGTATGAGCTGCACAGACTGAAGACTGTAACATCAATGTATGTTCATATGTGGAAATGTCTTATTGTCCTTTCCAAAAAGACCGTTTTGTTCCGACTCAAGCCGGCGTCTCCAAAACGACCGTCGACAAAGGTGGCGAGGTGAAACGCTTCAGTCGCCAACGGAGGGCAGCATTTCGCCGCCGCACTCTGGAAAAACAGCTGTGGCCTGGACACAGTTCCAATGATGAAGAGACAGAAGGCAGAGCTGGAGGTGGCAGAGAGGAAGATGTTGAGGTTCTCTTTGGGAGCAACCAGGATGGAGAGGATCAGGAATGAGTCTATCAGAGGAACAGGACACGTTAGACGTTTTGGAGAGAAGGTCAGAGATGGTTGGGTCATGTAAAGTGGAGGGAGAGTGACTAGATGCTGGAATTGGAGGTCTAGAGGAAGAGCAAAGAGAAGATTTATGGACGTAGTGAGAGGATATGAAGATAGTTGGTGTGAGAGAGGAGGATCCAGAGAACAGGCTTAGAAGGTGGATCTGCTGTGGCGACACCTGAAGGGAAAAGCCAAAAGGAAAAGAAGAAAAGGCACAAGAAGATCCCGGGCCTGTGTGGAGTCTCCATGTTCTCCACATGGGGTTCCTCCAGGTTCCACCAGTAGTCCATTATCCAACAACGCCTGGTTGTGTCTCCATATGAAGTACGAATGAGAAGGTTGTTGTCTCTTTTTGCCGGGCTGTGATTGACAGGCGACAGGCTTCCCACCGGCATAGATGATGACCGGATGGAAAACAAAACAACCCCCTGCCACCCGTGGGGTCACGAGGGGATTTTAAATCTTCGGTTGCAGAACAGCGGAGAGGAATGAAAGTTAGTCGCAGCAAGACAGAATATATGTGTGTGAACGAGAGGAACTCGGGTGGAACGGTGAGGCTACAGGGAGTGGAGATCAAGAAGCTGGAGGATTTCAGGTACTTAGGGTCAACAGTCCAGAGCGTAGGAGAGTGTGGAGAAGAGGTGAAGAGACGGTCCAAGCAGGTTGGAATGGGTGGAGAAAAGTGTCAGCGGTCCTATGTGATAGAAGACTTTCAGCCAGAATAAAAGGAAAGGTGTACAAGACAGTGGTGAGACCAGCGATGATGTTTGGACTAGAAACTGTTCCAATGACCAAAAGACAGCAGGCAGAACTAGAGGTTGCAGAGATGAAGATGTGGAGGTTCTCTTTGGGAGTGACCAGGATGGAGAGGATCAGGAATGAGTCTATCAGAGGAACAGCACATGTTAGATGTTTTGGAGAGAAGGTCAGAGATGGTTGGGTCATGGACAGAGGAGGGATAGAGAATATATTGGTAGACGGATGCTGGGATTGGAGCTGCCTGGCAAGAGGTCTGGAGGAAGACCAAAGAGAAGATTTATGGACGTCGTGAGAGAAGATATGAAGGTAGTTGGTGTGAGAGAGGAGGATCCAGAGAATAGGGTTAGATGGAGAAGGTGGATTGGCTGTGAAGACCCCTGAAGGGAAAAGACCAAAGGAAAGGAAGAATTTGTCACAGGGGTGCAGGACATGTATGACCAAGACAAAGTGATGACGACGATGGCTTAAATATGAACACTCTGTTCATGTCTAAACCATGGTGAAGATCTGGGTAGAAGGTTGATGAAGGTGGAGCTGCCAGGCAAGAGGTGTGGAGGAAGACCAAAGAGAAGATTTATGGGCGTAGTGAGAGAAGATATGAAGGTAGTTGGTGTGAGAGAGGAGGATACAGAGAATAGGGTTGGATGGAGAAAGTTGACTCGCTGTGGCGACACCTGAAGGGAAAAAGCCGAAAGAAGAAGAAGTTGCAGAACAGCGGAGAAACCCGTCCTGTCTTCTGTGGCCACTAGAGGGCGCACAAACCCCACGCCGCCACCATGAGCCCAAGCTGCTTCTGCAGCCCAGCTGCTGCTGGAAGCGCTGGGATTCAGGATGATGCATCAAGAAGCTGCACACTGCTACCACTTCTACTGCTACTATTTGTTTTTAACATGCAGTATGCATTAAACAACCCCATGCGCCTCGCCAACGCTCCCTGCAGATAATCGGCCGCCGCCTGCATTTGGTTTTGGAAGTGCGGCGAGCGACGCGTCCTCGTAAACCGTCAACAGATGAAAGAACGACACGGACGTTTTCGCTGATGCAACGAGACAAGTTGACGGTTCCTCCTCGTCATTCCAGCCATATCTGATACGTTCCTGCAACCTCAGGCCGTCTTTGTCTCGCTACTTGAATGACGTGTGTTTACAGGACTTTATGAGTCTCGATCACACGAGGGGAATTTTAACAGGCAGATGACGATCCGTCCCCAGGGTTGTTTTCAACAAGAAAGAGCCAGAATGATACGTCTATTTACATATATATATATATGTATGTTATATTAGCAGGTTCTTTGGCCGTAAAGGCTAACATTAGAAAGTCACTTTGCTCATTAATACCCGGAATTTTAACACACGGATGACAATCATTCCCCGGGGTTGTTAATAACAAAGAAGAATAAAGATCTCTCTTTTTTTCTGTCTGTTATAAAAGCAGGTTCTTTAGCTTTAAAGGCTAACGTTAGTTACTTAGTTTGAATGTTCATTTTCTTATAAATGAAGATAAACAACACAGGGGGATTTACAGGGTTTATCTAATATAGGCGTTACTAATTCAGTTGTGAATTATATTTTCATGTAAAAGTGAATGTCATTCCTTTTTTTTTTTATGAAAAGTGTAACCTGACATTACCGTTAGCTTGTCCGGCTAACTGGACGTTAGCTGGTGGCTAATATAAATAAAATAAAGATGTGTTTTATTTATTCCAATAAAGTGAGTGAATTCAGTTTATGAATAATGAATAAAAGCGAGGGAGTTTTGTTGCGGGGATTAAATCCGGACTTTTCTATCGGATTTTATCCCAGTTTTGACCCCAAACGTTAGCTTAACTCACCCCGGGGAACTTTACCGAAGGTGTGTGTTCGGGGGGGGGGGGGCAAGTCCACGCCTGCCCTTCACACACTCTCAGTCTGTGCGAGTGTGTGTGAGAGTGTGTGAGTGTGTGTAAGCCCTCCTACCGGCAGGCTTTAACGCCACACGCGGAAGTTTGGAGTTCCGCTCCGACCAGTCGCCTTCGAAGCAGCGAATCCGACGGTCCTCCTCCAGCGAACGGCAGCAGCAGCGGCTCCTCTCGGGAAGGTCGGTACCGTACCGGGGCACCGGGGCGCCGGGGCGCCGGGGCACCGGGGCGCCGGGGCACCGGGGCGCCGGGGCACCGGGGCTCCGGGCATCTCTCGCCGGCTTTCCGGGCGAGGCTCCTCACATGTGTTACGGCGATTTCTCATTTAATGATGTTTCTTTTTACTGCTTTATGTGCCGTTACAAAGTGGGAAAGTCACCCCCCTCCCCGCCGCCCTCCGGTTTTTACTACGCGCCGGTGTTTCGAGCTGTAAAAACAAAATCTAAAATAAGGTGTTGAAATTTACGTGCAAAATTTGAGTCCGTGAACGTCTCACGCCGCAAGGCTTTATTGGCTTGACCCCCGGTGCGTTCAAGGTCCACCGGAAAAGACAATATTAATGTCACAGCAGATTTATCGCGCTTTTACTTGGACGGGCATGCGTGTGTGTGTGTGTGTGTGTGTGTGTGTGTGTGTGTGTGTGTGTGTGTGTGTGTGTGTGTGTGTGTGTGTGTGTGTGTGTGTGTGTGTAAAGTTTTATTTAGTTCAAGTTCTGCACGGTCCTTGGCTTGAGTGAGGAAGATGATAATATTTTATTTTGCTTGGAGCAAGCGATGCACTTAGGGAATTCTAGTACCCGGGAAACACAAATTATTTGTAAACAAAGTCACAATGTTGACGTTTGTCGAAAAAAAAAAAGCTAAACAGTCTTGATAAGTTACATCAACAGTCCTGCAACAGTTTTGCTTTCAAATGTATTTAGATATTTGGGTTGTTGATGTTACATTGAGGACCTTTCACTGAAAATCATTTCATTTGTCACAGTCCTTCCAAACCTGAAGTTAATTCTTAATTTTTATCAATGTCACATTCACCCTTGGCAGACACACACACACACACACACACACACAGCCTCCGAAGACATAAAGTAATCCAACTGTGATTTACGTAATGGGATCTAACTTAATATTGTCATATTAAGGGTTCAGGCTGACAACAACAACAACGACAACAACAACACTAGAGGACATTTCTTTTGCTATTCGTGAAAGGGATTTTCAAATGTTTGGATTTTTCTGGCAGGGACACGTCGAATGTAAGAATGTGTCGTGATTGACGTGAGCGGCTCCGAGTCTACCGTTCAACCCCCTCTTCCATCTTTCTTCTCACCAAGCCAGCGAGCATCGAGCCAAACCGCAGATGCTTCTTATTGTCAAACAGTTGTTTAAGTGCGTTATCACCGCTATGTATCATTTGTTTTTGGGCGCGGCAAAAACAATGGTCGTGTTCCAGTCGGCGCCCCGATGAATGACGGCGTGGCGTGATAAATGTTCTTGCGAGTCGACGAGCCCGGAGTGATGTAACCCGACGGTGTTGTGAAACGAGCGCGATGTCATCGACGTACAAAACAAAACAAAACGGTTCCCACCGGAGAAACTCCTCGTGCAGGTCGGACATAAAGCGCAATTATTCAACTTTTGTATTTTTTCCCCGCTTCTTTTCATCCACAAGCTTCGGCAGCCAAACCGCAGATTTAGCTGCTTTAACTCCGAGCCCGGACGCTTTTTTTAAACATTTCTCCACCAAATATTTGAGCTGTATGGACAGTATTCCCGTGCCTGTGGACAAAAGAAGCCGCAAAAATCTCACACCTTCCCAGGGAGCGGGTGTTATTGCCTGCACAGCGGTTAAATAACGCTGGAATCAATGAGCTGCCCGCTAATTACATCAAACAAGCTGAATAAAATGCACTATTAGAACACACACACACACAGACGAGTGTGTGTGTCGCCAGATAACTCGGCCGGCTCCGCTGAAAGGCTGGCGTTTTAATCCGCGAAGGTGCCGAAGTATGGAGAGCGGTGACTTCCCGCCGTGACGGCGAGATAAGGCGGGGAAAAAACAGCCCGACGGAATTACAGGCCGGGATGAAGAGTTTGTAAAAGACGGACCTGAAGGGCTGAGGAAGGTGTGTCCGCTCGTGTCGAAGCACGATATCATTCGGAGATCGCAAAACAAGTCAGGGCGAGAGATGAAGGCCGTATCTCGTTTTCTCCATATTAGGAAATGGAAATCTCTCGGTTTGCCGGGCACCACGCGCCGTTTCATCCGATACTCCGCAATTACCTTTTTTTTTTTTTTTAATCAAAAATCTCAAGGTCCCCGCCGTGGATTTGTCGGGTGGCGATGAAACCCAACGCCGAAGGAATCCGACGCTGTACGTTTTCCTGGTGAATTCTTTCCAAACTCCACGGGCACGCTCTCAAGTCATAGCTTTTTCTTTTTTCCCCTCCTTTTCCTCTCAATCCAGACGCAAAGTGGTAAGCGGAGCTCCCTATAAACTGAGAGATGTGGCTGCGAGGCTTGGACGTCGCGGCGTTTCGTGCCTTTTCATTTCGAAAAAGTGGACGCAGGCTGAGCGGGAAACCGGGTCCACCGTTGTCGTTGAATTGAGAATTGATTTTTCAATTCGGCGACAACGTGGGGACAACGCAGGCCTTCCGAAGTTTCCCTAAATGGTGCATCTCAGAGTCTGGTCACCTTCAGGAAGGCGACAGCTGTCTCCGATCGGCCCGTTGCCTTAGAATAGACCCGTGCATTCTGTTTCTGCGTGGACGCCGGATTGTGAGAGCGCCGGGTATAAATAGGCGAGCCGCGAGCTCCCAGGTGTTCCACGTCGGCGCTGTCACGTTCACAGGGGAGTTGATTTCCTGCCCGCCTCACCGGCGGCTCCTGTTCGGCGTCTGTTGACTTTGGGGCGTGATGATCAGACAGGAAGTTGTAAGTGACCTCGACCGGAGGTCGTTAAGGCAGGTGGTCGAGGCATACCGGTATGCTGACACTAGGTACGCTAATAGGCACGCTTGTTTTAAACACTGTCAAATGTCACCGACCAGATACTTCCCATGCTTGCTTTACATCACCACGGTTACAGAGCAGAACATCCACTAGAGGGCGGTGCAGAGTTCGCGGTTCACGTCCAAGTTCCGAATCCAGACGATAACAAACACGGTGCCTGCGGAGGAGCAAGATGGCGGCGGTCTGTGAGGACGGTAAATACTTGGCGGCATGTGGACGGAGAATTCTCCTGCCTGACAGCTTGGAGGGCCTTTCCGTGCGGAGTCAGCATGTGGGTTGTCTGGTAACCTCCCATGGTCCAAAATACTGGAGGATGTTCTTAGGAGACCCTAAATTGTCCAGAGGTTGTTAAGGCATGTGGTCGAGGCATACAAGTATGGTTACCCTCGGTACGCTAATAAGTGCACTTGTTTCAAACATTGTCAATCCTTACCGACCGCATACTTCCCATGCGTGCCTTACATTGCCATGGTTACAGAGCAGAACATCCGCTACAGGGCAGTGGAGAGTTCACAGTTTACGTCCAGGTTTCGAGTCCAGAAAATAACAAACATGGCGCCGGCGGAGGAGCAAAATGGCGGCGGTCTGTGCGAATGTTAAATACTTGGCATGCGAATGGAGAATTCTCCTGCCTGACAGCAAGGAGGGCCTTTCCATGTAGAGTCAGCATGTGGGTTCTCCGGGTTCTCTGGTGACCTGCCACGGTCCAAAACACTGCGGGATTTTCATCGGAGACCCTAAATCGTCCAGACGCGTGAATGGGAGATTGACTGGTTGCGTGTCTCTGAGGAACATGTTCCTCGCCTGCCTCGGTGTTTGTGGTTACCGGCGATTCTCCTTCTGTAGCCGCTAACCAGCTATTTTTTTGGGGGGGTGGGGGGATTAAAAATAGTCCGAGCCTCATTCTGCGTAATTGTTATGTATAGCGTGTGAGATGTAACGCTGATGTTTTCGCATCAACACCCGCCCTTCCTGTTTTGCAGGGAAAAGGTAATGTAACCCTTGCAGAGCTGCAGCTCTTATGAAACTCAGCCCGTTAGCTAGCGTGTCACTCTAGCTAGCGTGTAGACGGGACACAGCGTGTTCCGCATGATGTATTTTTTTATTGTATACTATTTTATTATTTTTACGGTCTCTGCAGGCCTTCGCAGACCTCCTTTTTGTCAAGTTAGACGTTGTTGACATGGCCACCCAATCACCACACAGTTGATACTTTCCACATGGAGCGGATCTGGACCACACTCTTTGAGATAATCTACAGAGACCCAACATTCCCCCAGGAGCGAGCACTTCAACGCGACGAGATGTAGAAACCTCGAAGAGATTGAAGATCATCGCGGGTGGCCTTCCACCTTGACCAGAAAGAGAGAGAGACAGCAAGAGAGTGTGATGAGGGTTGGGAGGGACGAACGCTAAAAGCTAAATGCTAATAGCTGACATGATACGGTAATAGCTTTCGGAATCCTTGAAGAAACAACGACGGCGGACGCAGCAGGGACTCAGGAGAGGATATAAGGCGGTATAGCGAGGAGCTAGCCCTGCGCTTTCTCAAAAAGAAATCTGTTTGTGACGTGATGGTGCACCGGGACACACTGAGGTGGTGAAGAAAACCTTCACGTAGAGGTTAAGATGGTTTATTGCAAAATCCGGCGACGCTGGTTTTCAGGATTCGGTTGAAGACCAGGCGGATCGAAACCAAACTTTGCTTCGGACGGTTTTCCGAATGTTTTCCTCGCCCGCTGCGGCTGGGTCATCGGCCGGCAACATCATTATTTATCCAAAAACCTCTTTATCGTTTCTTCATCTGAGCTGTTTGGTTTCGGCCACGGGTGCATTTTTTTTCCTTCTAAACGTTCAGAGAGGGAACGCTGCGATAAGAGGTCCAAAGTGTAGCTCCACAGTAGCTGATATCAGATGACTATCAGGACTCACACATGTTGGATTTACGCTCTGTGGACTCACGTCTGCAGCGAAGTCCTGCAGAACAACGCCGGCGAACCGACGCCGCTTATCTCCTTAATCGGAGAGGACCTATTTCTATCTCGACTTTCGAGACAACGCCTTTTTGGCGTCACCGTTTGCTCGAGCGGGACGTTGAACCCTTGTAACCGGCTGCCGCGCGCTCATCGATTACGTCATGCCGGAGCGTGTGTGAGCAGGTAGGAATGCGTCCGTTGGATGCCAAGCCAACAACGGCGTGGGAGTCCGCCGTTAGCATACCGCGCCCGCTACGTCAGCTCAAACCATAACGTTCCTAACGACGGTGCTAATGGTACAGTGTGGGAATGTGTTGTGACATGCTAACTAGCAGGCTAACTAAAGATATTCAGTTTAACTCCCAACCTTGAAGGGTTTGTAGAGCTCCTCAGCGGCGACGTGTGAGGACCTCCTTCGTCTGGTGGCCTCCTGGCTTTTCACCAACAAGCTCCTTCTTCTCTTTGGCCTCCAGGTGGAATCATGAGCAGCAGCTACAGTGTCTCCCTGGCCGGCCCTGCGCCGTGGGGCTTCCGGCTGCAAGGGGGGAAGGACTTTTGTGTTCCCCTCACCATCTCACGGGTGAGCGCAGCGACACACACACACACACACACACACACACAGAGTGGGAACTGTATGCAACCTTCCATGACAGTGTTTTCCATTCATCTCCGGCCTGCAAAGCTTTTTTTTCTCGGCGCTCAGACGGGCCATTTATACACGCTGTCACCCAGCCATCTGTTTTCCTGACATACGTCCCAGCCGGGCCGCGACTAGAACCATAATAATATTACATAACTGAGCCGTAACCACACGCTCTGTCAACCCTGACGACTCTCTTCAAGTCCTCTCGCGGCCTTTCAAGGTGGGGATTAAGCTAGCGGATGTTAGCGACCGCCAATAAAACGTCCTGACCAATGCGTCCCGGGGTCTGCGGCGGTAAAATCTTCAACGGTTTTGTCATCAATGGAATCGTCGTGATGTCGAAGGCCGGCCGGGATCTGTTTACCCGCGAGAAGGTACGCCGTTTGAAATCCGGGGGCCAGTTTGGGAGGCTAATCCAGCCCGTATTGACATACTTAAACTGTTTATGTTCTGTGCAAACAGGAGTGCAGCTCACGACAGAACCGCGAGGAAAAAAAAATAGAAATAAACTTCCACAAGGGTCTCGGTCGCACAAACAGGATTGGAAGTTTGGGTGATCGGTTTAAGGCCGCGGAGACTCGGGACCCGTCGGGCGCAGCCGTGACGGCTAATTCCAAACGGTCTTAATTACACAAGAAAGAAAATGCTAATTGCTAATTGCAGAAAGTTTAAACAGATGAGGAAAAACAAAGAAGAAAAAAAAAAAAAGAGACGCCATGAAGGAGCACATGTTTGTTGTATTAGCTGCTGCCTCAGAATGAGCGCCGCTTCCTGTTTGGAGATTTTAATCTCAATGTCACGACCGGGGTCGACGACTTTGTTTATTTGTCGCGGCGAGATCGCCTGGAAGAGAAGGGGGTCTTCACAAGCGAAGTTCTCGCCATCCGTCTTTGGACACAGTTACTCCAAGAGTTTGAAAAGGCCGGCGTGGTCGCGACTACTATTTTTACATCTCGCAGACATGATAGCTACGGTATGCCAAGTATGACATCGTCAGGACGGCGTGCCGCCGTGAGGAGGAACATTCTTGTCGTCGTAACAACAACAAGGCGCGATAAAAGAAAATGCCTCCGCGCTCGACGCCCGATAAGGCGCCGGATCACCTCGGCGACGACTCGCGCGACACGACTCTCACGGCTTCCCGCATTATCGTAGAGCGTCGTTCCCGTGACATATTTCCATCCCGGCGCGTGACCTGGCGGATGTTTCCTGTCGTCCTGGCGGCGGGAACAAGCCGGTCTTTGTCCCCCGTCCAAAACCGGGGTCGTATATTTTCTCATCTGACGCGCGTGAAGCTTAAAGTTTGTACGATGGCATAAAAGAAACGCATTTTTCTGCGTTTGGAGGTCCGAGCCTCTCCGCCCGCCGGCGGAACACCGGAGCCTGAAACAGAAGTCGGACCGCCGACGTGAAACGCGATGTTTGCTGGTTTCCAGAAAAGCGAGGGCGGGTTCTCCAGGCATATATGGACAACATCTGCCAACAGTTTACGACCACTACGGCTCCTACATTAGATGAGTGAGGAGAATCCGTGGAAACCGCAGGTCGGTGTCAAGGTTCACAAGAGACCCGCAATGCTAAATAGCCTCAATTTGCAGTGCAGAAGAGGCACCGCTTGTAACACAAGAGCTTATTTATTTTTCTCACTGATGGGTTTCACCACCGCGAATTGTGATGTAACGACCCTTCACCGGTTGTCAGCCGCGTCGCGCTATGTTTTTCGCCATATTCCGCTTCCTTCAGGGAGCGCAGACGGGAACCCTTGTGAGATATCTCCACCAACCAGAAGCCTCGCTAATCACTAATCATCAATCAATAGATGATTACTTTAAGAGCGTAAATTGGTTTTTAACCCCTAAGACCACCGGCTTTGGAGCAGCCGACCTCTGGAGGAAGGGGCCAATGACGAAGGTCGCATCGCTGATGCTGATGTCACTTCCTGTTCCCCGTTTTTTCTTCACGGAGCCGGCGACTCTTCCTCTCTCGTCCGGACGGGGAAATACACAAACCTCTGAAAATTCCACAGTTTTTTTTTTTTTTTTTTTTTTTTTTTCCCCTCCTCTCACTTGACGTTTGAGGACGTCGCTCCGCTCGGAACGAAAAAATAAATAACTCTTCTCCGCTTCAAGTCGGTGTCTGCGAGTGTTTAATAATTACCCAGATTGAATGTCTGGTTACTGTCGGTCACTCCGGGGTCATCGCGCTAAATGCGCCTTTTATTTTTCCATCCCCCCCCCTCCTTGCACTTCCCCCCCTTGTCTTTTGCATCCGTTGGTTTGTTGATGTAGCGGCACGTGAGACTTTTGAGTGAACGTTGCACAAAACGTCTCCGGGTTTTCCAGATGTGCCTACCCCCTCCGAGCCCCCGCTTCAAGCGCCGCCGCAGTGTTTTGACATTGTGGCGCTAATGGGACTCTGGAAGGAAAACAAAAAGAAAGGAGAAGCCGGACGATATGTTTCTGGGGCGGCCTGCCTCGGCTCCATGGGAAAGCGGGGAGTTGTTTGCGGAAAGCGCTGCCCGGTGGAAGAAGCAGACGCTCTGGTGCGCCGAAGCGAGACGATCGTCGAGTTTACCGCGTCTTTCTTGGGGTTTAATTCGGTCCAAATCTCTGTGGCCTTTGATCCGACTACAAGCATACCAGACATTCCCCTTTTGCTGCCGTTTGTTGGAGCTCTTATGAGACTTAAAACACAAGCGTATGCCAAATGTTGACCGAATCCGCAAAATTATCCCCACGTACACATTTGCAGACACCGTAAAAGGGCCAATTAAAAATCAAATGGCGTCTGAGCTTCTGGCGGCGCGGTGGCAGAGTGGCTTCTGCCGCACAGCAAGAAGGTCCGTCCAGAGTTTCGTTTGAGAACGGAGTTTCTCCCGGGTCTCGGGTTCCTCCCACCGTCCAAAAACATGCAGGTTGGTCATCGGAGAGCCTCAATTGCCCAAGTTTTCCCATTGACGTACGATTGGCGAGCAACAGGGATCGCCCTTTGTTGGCCGGCGATCGCGTCATACCTTAATATTCACGGAACCGCTGAAGGAATGGAAGCGAGACGAGACGATCTGCAGAAACCGGAGAGCCTCGGAGCTTTCCGGTTGCCGGGGGTACCGGCTCGAAGCTGCCGGTGTAAAATATGAGTCTAGACGATGCCGTTTGGATGGAGCTCCGCCGGATATCTGGGCTCTTGTGGCTACATTCTTTGTTGACGTGTCCTCAGGTGGCAACCGCTGGAATGGCAACCCGACCGTTGCCTGCTCAGCTTTTTCGCATAACTTTGTCCCGAGACTCCTCAATTTTGCCGTCCGCCGACCAAAATCTAAAATATCTCCAGCGGAGGATATTAGAATCGCTCGAGGTGCAACTGCCCCCCCGCTCCTGCGTCCCAAGCGGCTCTCCGTTGCCTTATTTGGACCGACTTCATTTCCTCATTATCTGGTAATATAAGTTGGACTCTAAGCTCGCTCTGAAACCCGCAGATACGTCCTCTAGTCTTCAAGCTTAAGCGCTCTGCGCAAAGATTCCACTCTAGGAAACCCGCATCAGGCTCATAGCGCCGTAGATTCGCCGTTGTAACTGTGACTTGTATGTCATTATAGGCCAGACACGAATTGGCCTCAGGCCTGAACACTCACCCTGAAAAGCTCACGCTGGTCCGCTGCCGGATTTCAACACACCGCTAACGGAACTCTCAAAGGCACTGAAGCAACAGCTAGCCGCTAAATATCAAAGCTTGGCGTTCTTGTCTTCCGTGCTTCCCAGAGCATCCTAAGGTGAACCGCGGCGCCGCATCCCGAGGAGGCGATGGGGCTACATATGGGTTCTGTTAAAGGCATGTTATCTGCAGTCTGCATGTGATCCCGGTGTGATCTGCCTCCTGTCCAAAGCTATATTGGAGGCATCTGCTTTCAGTCCACGCTAATGCTGAGAAATTCTAGTTCCTTTGTACTTTGTGTCTTAACGGACCTCAGCGAGGGGGGGGGGGGGGGGGGGGGGGGGGCTGTATACATGCAACGCCGCGCACATTTCCAGGCCGCAACGCAGGAAATAGCTCAGAGGTCCGAAGTGATTCCACGGGAACGGGGGCGCTAGGAAGCGGGCCACGAGGTGATGAGGTGCAGCTAAATCAAGCTAGGCTACACTTCCAAATGGATATCAGTGCCAAAACCAAGTGTCGGATTTGGATTGGTCGTGCATTTTTTTGATCGGGATCATGTTCAAAATGCTTTCCCACCATTAACGCCGCAGCCAACGGTGGGTTTCACGCGTCATCTGGCGGAGTTAGCTCAAATCTGCGTCCCGCCGCCCGACGAGTAAACTCGCTCTTTGTCATTCCTATTGACGGAATAAGACTCCAGAAAGCGGGCTGCGGAGGCCGGCTCGTTTCCGGACCCGACTGAAAGAGCATTTGGTATTCAGCGGAGTGCCGCTAGCGCTCTGTGTTGTTTTGTTTGGGTTGCCATAGCGACCTCAGTCAGTGCGGGCACGGCGGTCCTTCTTGGCATCTGGTGTCCTGCGGCAGATTGATAGTGAAAGGGACTGGGGTCACACCATGACAACCAGACTTTTACCTCCAGTTAAGTACCCTTAATTGGGATGTTTGGCTCGTCGAGCTTCTCCCCGTCACCATGTTGTGCCTGCGCTTGCGGTAGCCGCCGCGGTATGCGCAGTACTTTGCAGTTTTGTAAGAGGAAAGCTCGTCAAGTCTGCCGAAAGTAAGCGTGCCTTCGTCTTTGGAAGCGGGGGTTTGTAGCCGGAGCGTCGAAATTTTAGATTTTAAAAGATGCGCCGGAACAATGGCTTCAAACAGGACGGCGTCTCGTAAAACACACCTGGGACGGCTGTGAGTAAGCCGGCCCTGGGCGACTGGAGTCGACGCGTGATGACACAACACCGGGCTAAAGTCTTTTCCTTATAAGGCCTTCTATGTTGGCGCGCTCCACGCCGACATGACGCGCATCACGCAGCCCTCCAGCATTCGTTACTTCCTGTCACATGACTGCTGAAATGCGAAGTGACCACATCCCTCTTCCTTTGCCGCCCGTCGGGGCAGGAAGGCGCACACTCAGCGGCGGGGGAAGGCGTTCCGGGCTCCAAATAATGAAGTATTGAGGTCGTGCCTGACTCGCGTAGGGTTTTGAAAGGGACGTGCAGTTCCAGAAATAGAAGCACCGGCCCGTCGCTCCCGAGGGCGTCGTGTGAAATTAACAAATTGCGCCATAACGCCATGAATCATCGGCGCAAAAAATACCGCCTAGAGAGGAATTCCAGTTTATTCCGAGTTCTGGCAGCAGCTCTCCCCCCGTAAACAGACGCCGTACGCGAGTCGTAAATCAACTGTCCGAAATAAAAAACCCATCATTTATAAGACAAAGAAAGCTCTTAAGGCATCACAAGAACAATCATTTATACAGGCTGAACCCTTATTTGTCATCGTCCGCCGATGGGACGGGTGGATTCGGGCCGGGACCGACTCCGCTTGAGTTTTGTTCTTTTATGACTTGATTATTGCGATGTAATGGAGGGAGTGAAGACACATGGAAGCAATAGACTATTAAGTTGTCTGAGCGTGTTCTCCTCAGAGTCCGGCCCGTTTTACGGTGATCCGGCGTGGAATCCCTGACGAGTTCATCCGTCTTTTTGCCGTTTTCTCTTGCGAAAGAGTGAACCAAGACGCATCTCCCAGCAACTCCCGCGGTCAAAATCACATGAGCTTTAGGATGAACCACAAAGATGAACCAGCCACGTGGAGCTGCTTTCTGAAGGAACACCTCTAAGTGTGCAGTTCTGAGAAGAAGAGGAAGACGACATGGACACCGTGGAGTAACCGTGGAATAGCAACCACGGACCATCAGATGGTTTAGATGTTTTAATCTTCTCCGTGCCCACTGAAGAACCCCGTTAGCCGTGAGCTAACTCTGCACTTGCTCTGGACCAAAAGGTAGATGCTTCTCCGCGAGCCCTGAAAACCCTTCTGAGGGTGGACAGGACAGAAGAGGTCGGACCTCTTGGTCTCCTCTGTCCACTTTGTCCCAAGAAAACATCTGAGCGGGAACCTGGAAAGGTTTTAAAGATGGCAGGAAGTGTCTGGTTAAGGGGCGAAGCTTGTGAGTTCCACAGAGCTACCGGTTGGCTACCGGTCGCTCTGCTGTTTGAAACGGTTCCTGAAACGGTTCTAGGAACTGCAAAAAGTTCCCGGAAGGGGCTTCAGATGTCCTCAGGCCACACTTGTGGGAGCACGGGCCTTTACATGCACAACGCGGAACAACCGGTCATTATCGCTGACGCCACAGCAGTAAAAACCAGCAGTGCGGAAAAGACCACAGCGGCGCGGCGGCCGCACCGCGATGTGGCAGGAATCCCGTCCGAGTCACGGCAACCCGGGACGAAAACCGGCTTCGGGGATAATCTCCGTTTTCCTTCTGAACGACGTCTGCTCTCCAAATGAAGCGCGGAAATCACATTACGCCGCGAGGCCGGCGGAATTAGCCGGAGCGAGAGCGTGTCGCTGGAACATCCCGCTCTCTCGGGAGCGTCCGAGTCGGACAGCTGCGGTTCCGGTTGATTTTAAGAGAAAGATCTCTGTCACGAGCGTCTCAGAACGCTCACGGTTTATGTTTCTGGGCAGCAGATACCGCGGATTCAGAGCGGAACGCCGGCTCAGTCGCCGTCCAAGTAAAACTGACATTGTTTGACCGCCAGGCATTAGGGTTGTCCTCTTTGTTCAGGCTGTTGAAGATGGTGAACCACACATGAAACGCCAACTATTCTGTGAATGTTATTAGAGTCTTCTCCGGTCCTCTCCTCTTGGAATGGACCACGTTTTGAAGAATCACCATATATAGATCTAGCTAGCGTTGACTTTTTTTTTTTCCCCCCGCGTTCCTTACAAGGAGAAAACTTTTTGCCGGTTTCATTTTCACTCCGTGTCCCTTCGGTTCGCCCACGCTCGGCGAGAGGACGCCCTCGGGGGACCGGACGTGGCCAGCTATGAGTAAGGGGCTGCAGATGCTAGTCATGTCTGAGGAGCCCTCACAGCCTCGCCAGTCACTGAAAGCTTTACTGAAAGTGAATGCAGACCGAGTACAGGAGCGCGGTGGACAGGTTTGTGGAGTGGCGTGGACTAAACCACCTGCAACTCGACGTAACCAAGACCGAGGAGTCGGTGGTGGACTTTAGGTGAACAGCAGACCCCTTCTCCAGCATCAGTTACAAGTACCTGGGCGTCCATGTTGACGCTAAACTAGACTGGACTAAAAACTCAGAAGCTGTATACAAGAAAGGTCAGCGCTACCTGTTCCTCCTCAGGAGACTCAGGTCTCACGGTGGTGTCCAGTGTCATCTTGAAGAAGAAGATGCTTCGATTGTCTGCATGAAACCCATCATGGATGCACCAGAAGGCAGCGAAGGAACAGCGCCAGGGGAAAACTCAGGGGGTTCAGCGTCTCGCTCAGCAACACCTGGACATGCTAGGAGGTGCGGGGAATCGAACCAGGCATGTTTGGTCCCAAGTAACCTTCAGTCTACCTCCTGCAAGCCCATCTTCTACTGGCTTCTACTAGCTTGGGGCGGTAGGCTGAAGGCGGCTGACGCTAACGGACCGGGATCTGAACTGGACTCGTTGAGGTGTCTGACAGGAGGATGCTGAAGAAGCATCGGGGACAACACCCAAGTCCTACCAGAGCACCTTCAGCCGTAGGGTAGACAACCGAGGAGCACCGCAGAAGGCCACAAAAGGTCTTTCTTACTTGTGCCCATCAAACTATAGAACTCCTCCCCTTTCTGCAAGAAGAGTGAATGTATGTCACGTCCTGGTGGAGCCTTCCTGCGAAAGAATTTCTTTTGTATTCAGTTCTAAACGCTGGCAGGTATGTGTGTGCGCGGCCCGAGCCCTCCATGCTAGCACAGTGAGTACCCTCCACCCTGCGAGCAGCACTTATAGCGGCGACACCCGAGGCCCTCAAGACACTGGTATGCATACATCGCCCTCACTCCACCTCCCCGCCCCCCAACTTCCTGCCTCTGGATGTACTTTATAAAGAACCCTGGAGAAATGTGTCGCCCTGTTGCTCTTGTCGCTCCGATGCTAACACAATAGCGCATTCATCACGCGTCGGTGTCTTGTTTTTAAAAGTGGGGGGGGGTTGATGAAGCTAAGTAAGTGAGTGCCCGTCTTGGCTAATGGGCTATTCAGAGTTCGCGCTGTTGAGAGATAACAACAATTATGAGTGGGGAAAAAAAGAAAGAGCTCTTTGTTCCTGCGTAGCGTTAGCCAGCATGGCTACGCTGGCGTCAGAAGGGTGCGCTGGGTGATTGATGAGGCGCGCACGTCTTCGTATAATCACCGGTTTAATCACCACACCTGGACCACAGTCATCCCTCCGTCACGAGATTACTAAGCGTTTCTCCAAAGTGCAAGTCTCAGCACGGCGTCCTGGAATGGTGAACGTTCTCCACTTATATGGTGCGTTTTTAAAGCTCTGGATTCCATTCGCCCGTCCATCGGGGGTTCAGCGCCTCGCCTGAGGACGCTTTGGCACGTAGATCGACACGGCGCAATCGTGGTCCACCAACCGAGCCACAGCCGCCGCCAGGATACGATAACCTCTCAATCATAATGGACACATACGGTGTTGTCGGGCAGCGGATGTATTAGCCACGTTAGCCGCTAGTCCAAAGAACTGTCCAGGACCGATTTGTTCCAGGATGTAACCTCCTCCGGGGGAATTTTTTATTTTTGCGTTTCCAAAGGCGGTGAGTGATGACGTGCTCCTTCAGCTCTGCGCTCCAAAACAAACCACCGAAGAAGAAGAAGGACGACCTTCTCCCTGCAAGGCTTGGCTGTTTGAAGAACCCCATTAGCCGTCAGCTAACTCTACTCTGGCTTAAATGTAGACCTTCCTCTGTGAGCCTTGGAATCTCCTCTGAGGAGCTTGGACCTCTATGTTCCTTCATATCTCGCCACCTCTGTCCATTTTGTCCCAAGAAAACATTTTACCAGTGACCAGGATCGGTTTTAAAAAGCATCTGCTTGGGGGCGTGGCCTACGAGCTCCATCGATCACCTAGAAGACCCTGCCTCGGAGTAGCTGAGATGGTTCTCAGAGCCGAGGTTCCTGGTTCCTCCGCTGTCCGAATGCGCGGCTCCTGAAACAACATGGACGTTGTACGTAAAGATCCACGGCTTTTCGAACGCGAGAGGACCTGCCGAGCGGAAAGAGCCGCTGCAGCCGGTGCGACCTTTGACCCGACGAGGCGGGTAACATCCCAGGTTTCAGGACAAGCCGAAACCAGCCCTCGGTTTGCTTGTCAGAGCGTTGGATTATTGTCTCCGCAGGTTTGCATGAACAACGGCGAGTCCAGCTTTCGGATCTCTGCATACGTTCTCCGAATGTGTTCTGAAACCGCAACATCTCCGGCCTGACATGGAAGCGGCTTCTGCGCTTGGAACTCCAGTCTTTAGGTTAAAACCATATGTTTTTGATCTGCGATCCCGAGCGCTCATTTGGTAGTCTGAGTCGTGGCGGCGGGAATGCTGCGGCGGATCCGTCGGGCGAATGGGAATCATGGCGTTGCCGCGGCGAGCAAGATTCCCGTCTTATCTAACCGAGAGTTACATAAGATGGGAAGCGGAAGGGAAACCGCGGCGCCCGGTGATTACGAGGAATAACAGGATTAAAAATAACACAATAAAAATCCGGCGTCCGTGACAGTCGCGCGAACCCTGACGTTCATGGCGTAAACAAAGCAATCACCAGCAACAGTTTGAGATTTTTTTGCCTTCCGAGGATGAAGGATTCCATCCAATTTATGGATCCAATCACTATTTATGATGTTTGTTTGCCTCGGTCGTATCCGTGGTGACGTTTTTGTTGTTTCCACGTCCTCCGTGTCGCCCGCAGCTAACGGACGGCGGCAAGGCGGCCCGGGCCAAGATGAGCGTCGGCGACGTGATCCTCTCCATCAACGGCGTCGCCACGGACAGCATGAACCACCTGGAGGCCCAGAACAAGATCAAGGCGTGCACGGGCCAGCTCAGCCTCACCCTGCAGAGGTAAGCCTTTAGCGAGGACGGAGGACGCCGTGACTCGCGGAGCGCTCGGGTGTAATTAGAGGCCGAAGCGCGAGGAGACCCGAGGACGCCGAGGCGACCGCTGCAACCGTTACGCAAGGGGGGGATTTTTTTTCGGAGCGGCCGTCACGTGGTTTGGCGAGAAGGAACGAGACCCCCGCCGGATCTCGCGTCTCAGAGGTGGTCGCCGGTTAGAAAACGGCGTCCTCGCTGAGTTTTCTGCCGAAGCAGCGCGCGACCATCTGGTTTTCCGAACGTCTCCGTCGGTGGATGTGCAGAAGACATTAGGTCAGGCCGTCGTCTCCCGTCGCATCGGGTTCATCGGCCGCCTTCCTGCCCCTCCCCGTCAGGGGGAAAGAAAAAAAAAAACCTCCAGTCTTCCCGAGCCGGCGACTGGATCCGGGCGGCGCCACGAAATATATGAATGAAACTCTTGGAAAAGCCTGTGTTCCATGTGATTTGCATGAATTATGGATGGATCACCTCCTCACGCCGGCCTTCAGCAGCGCCACAAATTACAGCCTCGGCAGGGAACCTTTAAAAATAGATAAAACGGACCCCGTAAAACATGGGCATTATAATAATGATGAACGGGGACGCACGGCTGTTCATTCATTCATTCATTCATTCATTCATTCATTCATTCGTTCGTTCACAGGGCCACTCTTGAAGACAACCATTCACCCTTTCATTCACACGTCTTAAAGAGACGGGCATTTATTCACCCTCTCATTTACACGTCTGGACCGTTTAGGGTCTCCAGTGAACCTCCTGCTTGTGTTTGGACTGTGGGACGAACTGTTTGGAGACTAGCTTGTTAGCTAGCTTGTAGCGCTGTGAGATGCTATCCTTTCTAGCTGTTTTCTACAGGAGAGCGCCTGAAAATGGAACAACACGGAAAGGTTTGAAAACAGTTGCTATGCCTGGATGGGTTGACCATAACAACAGAGTACTGCAGTCCAAGTACTCCGGAGTACTCCAGAATACTTGGACTCCAGAGGCAAATGACGATTCACTCACTTATTCACAAGTGGACAATGTAGTCCAATGTCTCCAGTGGACTGTTGCTATCCCAGGATGGGTGGACCATAAAAACAATGGCGGACTCCAGAGTACTCAGAGTATTCGGAGGCATCCAGATATTGACACCTCCAACCATTCACCCTGTCATTCACATGTCTGGGGTCTCCAGTGAACCTCCTGCAGGAGTTTGGACTGCAGGAGTAACAACTTGGGAACTCTGGCTAGCTTGTAGCGGCGTCAGATTGTATCCATTCTGGACGCATACGACGATTGCCAGGATGGGTGGACCATAAAAGCAATGGTGGACTCCAAAGTACTCTGGAGTATTCAGAGGAATACAATGATTCACTTACATGTTCACCAGGTACTGACACCTCCAACCATTCATCCAACTGCTTGGGAACTCTAGCTAGCTTGTAGCGGCGTCAGATACGATGATTCACTCACTTATTCACACGTCGGACAATGTAGGGTCACCAGTGGGAACCCTGAGGAACCTGGAGAACCCTGAGGAACCCCACGCTGGCACGGGGAGAACATGGACACTCCACACAGGACCAACCAGGGACCTTCTTGCTTTGAGGCGGCAGCATTTCTTGTCTTGGTGTGCAGAGATCTGGCTCTGACGCTGCTTTCCAGTCTGGAATCCTCTTTAACCGTTTATTAAACCTCCTGTTTTTTTTCGAAGTTGGTCGGAAATCAATCGACGGATCCGTCGCTTCGGCGAACGCCGGGAGCGGAGCGGCGTCGGCGACAACGAATGTTGGGGGGGGGGGGGGGGGGGAGCACGCACGCTTTTGGAAAGCTCCATCGGACGGCGGGCGGAGGATCTGCGGGGCGGCACCACATCAGACGGGGAACGAGGCGCTGCGCTTTAATCGTGGGAAAACCGTCCTAAAATAGACGCTGGCGCAGCTGCATGTAATCTTCTATGAGCCATGAACGCTCAATGAAACATCAAACATTCTGTAAACTCCAATAAAAAAAAAAAACCTCTATTAGTGTTTGCGCCGGGCTGTAAATGCATTTTCAAGCCCGGTTTGTGGAAAGTTGTTTTTTCGGCGGCTGGTGTTTTCTCACACCATCAAGATGTTCTGATCCTGGAGAGGTTTGCTTCTGCTGCAGGAGCCCAGGCCGTCCATCGGGGTCCTCAGATGTGGCTCGGGGTCTCGGCGTCGCACGATACGACCGTCGGGTCGGTAATAACCGATAACCGGCTTCAGACCCGGAGGTCCCCGGTTGGATTCCCGCAGGAGGCCTTTCCGTGTGGAGCCTCCATGTTCTCCCCGTGTCTGGTTCCTCAGGGTTCTCCGGGTTCCTCCCACAGTCCAAACACATGCTGGAGCTTCACCGGAGACCCTACGTTGTCCAGATGTGCGAATGGATGGATGTCTATGTCTGCCGAGGTCCTCGGTCGTCCGGGTCACGGTGAATTCTTCTGGAAATCTCCTTGCCGTGGCAACCGGACTTGATTTTCCTCACTTGAAGACGTTTCAGCCCTCAGCCCAGAGGCTTCTGCAGAAATGACCGCCAGGGTTGTGGTTCTGACGGGTTACCGCAGCTTCTTATGCTAGAAGGGAGACCAGGTGGAAGGGGGTTGTTGTGCTGATGACAACTTTTGGGGACCACCTGGATCAGAACGGGAGAAGGTGAAGCCAAACTTCTCAGAAGGTGAAAGGAAGGAGTGAAACCTGTCAGATGCCACGGGCTGAGGCTCAGGTTCTGGCTCTGGTGGTGGATCTTCTCGGGTTCTTCGGAGGGTGCAGGTGGTCCTGATCCATGTGAGCTTATCAGATATCCACGTACGGTCACATACAACCGTACGTGGTCTTTGAGATCCACCCCGGACCGGTCCAGGGTGAACCCCACCTTCTTAACCTCTCAGCCTGGATCATTATCTGTGAAACATTACAGATAATGAATGTAGATAATGAACGGATTCGGAAATAATTCGGAAATTGCGCCGCCATGAATTGATTTCTGATTTTCGCGTCGCATACCGCGCGGTCTTTCCGCAGATTGTCTGGCCAGGAAAGGCAGGCCGGTCCGCCGATGCCAATATGTTATTTCCTGGTTGCTAGGTGAGGAGAGCATGTCTCCATCGGGGAGGAAATGGTCTTGAGATCTGGAAGCGTTCTCCTCCGCCCCCTCCCAGACGCACCGCCGTGCCATCAATCTCCAGAAGCAGATCCGATAAAAACCGCCGAGGAGCGGTTTGCGTGCCGTGTGACAGGAAATGATGATTAGCATCTCGTGTTTCTGCGCTTTGAGACGCCGCCGCTCCGGGGCGGGCGTTGCGGTCGGCGCCGAGGCTTCGTAGCTCCCCGGCAGGCGGCGTTTACGGAAAATCAAGTGCGCCGTACGCTGACCGAAGTCTTCAGGAAGAGCGGGGCTTTGGGACGACATGTTAGCGTGTTAGCTGCACACATGTGGACGTCAGCGCTGGAAAGGATGAGATGAAATCCGAGTTAGAGAGCTTGCAGCTCTGCAGTTGTTTCCTAATTGTTGCCACGACTGATATATCTCCATTCTCCATGTTCTCCCCGTGTCTGCGTGGGGTTCTCCGGGTTCTCCGGGTTCCACCCGAAGTCCAAACTCATGCGGGAGGTTCTCTGGAGACCCTACATGGTCCAGACATGTGAATGAGAGGGTGAATGGTTGGACGTGTCAATATGCATGTGAATAAGCGGATGAATCGTCATGTGCCTCTGCAGTCCAAGTAATCTGGAGTACTCCAGAATACTTTGGAGTACTCTGGAGTCCGCCCCCATCGGGGCATAGCAACTGACCCCCCGTCTCCATGGAGACGGAGGCGTTTTCAAACCTCTCCAAGTCGCTCCGGTTTCAGGCGTTGTCCTGTAGCAAATGGCTAGAGAGGATAACGTCTGATAGCGCTACAAGCTAGCTAGCTAGTCCTCCAAACACATGCAGGTAGTTCCAGTCCGCCACTCTTGTTATGTCCACCATGGCAACGGACCTCCCGTCTCCATGGAGACAGGCGCCAAAAAGCGGACGGCTAGACAGGCTAAGCTCTGACAGCGCTAGAAGCTAGCTAGCTAGAGTTCCCAAGCAGCCCCCGCGGCCCCACGCCAGCGCAGCGCCGAGGAAAGTATGATAATTGTTGTTTATTTATTGTCACCGAAACACGCAGAACGCTTTAAGGAAAACGCCGGTCTGCAGAGGCTGCGGTTCTTCTGCACCTGGTCTTAAAAACCTCAGAGATAATGCAGATCCTCCCGGACGGCTCCCCCGTCCAACTATTCCCCCCCCCCCTTTTTTTTTTTTTTTTCTAAATCATCATCTATGTCAGCTCCCACAGCTCGAGGGTTTTGCATATTTTCCACTTTATTTGCGCGTCCTTGTGCGCTTGGCGCTCGCGCCGCTCCATGGGAACAGGGAGACGCTTAACTCCGTATCAATTTATCAGATTTGATTTACCGCCGCCCGACAGCGGCCCCATTAATCTCTCCGCTCTCGAAAAAAAAGCACATTTCATTCAATCATCTCTGTGAACGAGGAGGTTTTCGAGCTCACCGTGTTGGTTTTCGTCCCACGAGCGCACACGCACGCCGCGCCGCCGCAGATGTTTTTCTGGCCGCCGTCCACTAGCTGTAGCTTGACGCTAATCAGCCGCGCAGCTGTGGATTAAATCTACAGATATGCTCATGACTAATGGACGCCGGTTTTTCGTACTCCGGCGGTAACCGTGGCGATACGCCGGACAAAGGCGCGCCCGGCGACCCCCCGCCGGCTCACGGGTCCCTCGGCCAGATGTCGGGTGGTCGCTCCGGAAGTGAAAAGGGGCTCGCGTTTGGAACTGGCTCGCGGCGATGTGAATCTCAGGGGGGGAAACATCTCGCTTCCCCGCACGCTTTTGTTTTGTCAACCTGGAACCAGATGCGTGGAGTTCTGGTTCTTCGAGCCCGCCGAGCGTCGGGACCTGGCAGAGGTAGAGAAGAAACGTCTGGAGCTGCAACAAAAGCCCGATCCGCCATTAATTCATAATAACACTCATATTAATAACAAGGACAATGGCAACGCCGGAATCCCGTGTCCTAATTCCTTCTTTTTTTTTTCCACTTCAATGCAACGGTTGATTTGCCCGGAAAGAAGAAGAAAAGAAATCCAGATCAACTCTGATCTGCATCTGAACTGAGAATCCTGGATAATGTGTTGCATATGAATAAACTCGTTGCCCAAAAGGTTCAAAGAAGAATTTGCTAAGAAAAACACCAGACTATTAAACCCGTGGCCTCGAAGCGAGTACATCCAACCAGTTTCCATCAGATTTCGCTCTCGTCGCTCTCCTTGAGTGTTTTTATTTTCTCCCCGCACGGCTTTGCTGCGTGCAGAACTCCATTAGCCGCTAGCTAACTCCTCCTTCTTCTGGCCAAAATATAGAGAGCCTTTTTCTGGAACCCCCTCTGAGATCCCGGACCTCCTGGTCGCTCCATTTCTCGCCGCTTCTGTCCATTAATAGCCGCTCTGGCAGCGCTAGAACTTTTTGCAGCTCCATGAACCGAGCGGTTTCTTGGTCCTGTCAGACAGGAGTGAAGCCAGGGACCGTGGACTTCGGCTTCTTGCACCATCTTGGCTCCTACCAAGAGGCAGGGTCTTCTTGCACTCGCGTAGGAACTCATTGGAACTAGAAAAATCTCCCGGGGGGGGAAGCTAGTTCCTGGAACTTGCAAGTTCGTAGGATGTTAGCAGTTAGCTAACGCCGCGCTGAGTCTGGTCCTCAATGTAGATGTTCCTCTGCAAGCCCTGGACAACCCTTTGAGATGTAGTAGGACAGAAGAACTTGGACCTCTTGGTCCATTTTGCCCTAAGAAAACCACCATCGAAGCCACGCTAATGGGCGTGGCTTATGAGTTCCTCCAATCACAAGTCACATGTGAGTCCCTATGGAACCGCAAGAAGACCCTGTCGGTGGTTCCTCTGCCGTCCGAATGCCTGGAGAAACAAGCTACTTCCTGCAAAGGTTCAAGGAGCTGCAAAGAAGTTCCTTTGGTGAGAAAGCGACAAAATACGCTAAATTTGATTAGCGCCTTCGTCCCAGCTCGCTCACATGTTAGCTGGCGGCTCTCGCCGGTCACACTGAGCAGACGTGGTGCAGGAGGGGATTAATGGCGCGGGTGTTTTCCATCACCGCCGTGCACGAGCCTGCTGACATGGATAATTGTGTGCGGTCGACACGGGAGCGGACAAGCAGATACTTAAGTACCCAGTCGGCGGGCCGTCCGGCTACACGTTAGCCAGCTTCCAAAAAAATCAGACGCGTCCCCTTCCGAGCGTAAAGTTTCCCCGAGCGAAAGGTCCCACATCTGTCGGCGGTTATTGTTTCCTTTTCCCCGCGGTGAAATCTGGAAAAGGCGTCGTTAGCCCTCCGCGTTTAGCGCACGCCGCCCATCGACGCTTGATGGGAATAACAGGTGCGAGTTCCGAAATCTGGGGCGACGGGACGGCCTTCCGGACGAGCGGGTTCGTCGGACCTGTGAGAATCTCCGGTCGGACGGACGGCGAGCGTTCCGAGTCGGCGGCTTCACACTCGGGATGATGAACGGCCGCCCCGTTGGTTCGCCAGACCCAAAGACCCTTTTCTTACATGAGCAGTTTTCCCATGAAAAAAAAAAAAAAAAAAATCCTTGGAGTGTGACAGCGAGGAGTCTGTGTGTGTGTGTGTGTGTGTGTGTGTGTGTGTGTGTGTGTGTGTGTGTCTGCCGTCACTCAGCCCGACGCTGGACGCCAGACTGTTTCTCTTGGCGCTCGGGAGGAAGAAATGCGTCACTCCGCTGTGCCCTCGGGTTTATTCCTCCGGCTAGCCTCCTCATTCCTTCTGCCATGCCCGGAATCCTGTCTGTGTGTGTGTGTGTGTGTGTGTGTGTGTGTGTGTGTGTGTGTTTCACATACCTGTAGGCTCGCGCTAATGCTGTGTCCGATCTTTTGTTGTGAACGGATGCTACGATACACCTAGCATGAATTTGTTGGTTAGCATCTTGTCTCCTCCTGGAGCTGACACCTGACCACAGTGGAGAGGAGCTTCATCTCCTTGAAGGACCCACCAGGAATGGAGGTCCCCTTCCAAACAAAGGTCCAAGCAAGTCGGGTGTGTAGCGAGCTGGGTCTTGGAGGCCACTGCGGTGAGATGTTTGGGAAGACCCAGGACACTCTGGAGGGACAATGGCTCTGGTCTGGGAGTCTCTTCTCAGGCCGCTGCCCACTGAGACCCCAGAAGATAAGATGGATGGATAGATGTTGCCAAACAAATCCCAGAGTAACAAGGAGCTTTGTTGAGTTCTTACCAACGTTAGCTTTGTGTTGACACAACCTACAGGAAGATCACTGAAGTGAAATAGGCACCACAGATGGACTTCAGATGGACTGCAGATGGACCTCCGTTGGACTTTAGGTGGACTTGAGATGGACAGTAGATGGACTGTGCTGATCTCTGGAGAAGATCTTTGGTCACTGCACTGATTGCTCCCTGATCTCCAGAGGGTGCAGATGTTCCAGGCAGCACCCTGGAGACTGTTTACTCAGTCTGCTCGGTGTGTGTGTGTGTGTTTGTGTGTGTGTGTGTGTGGGGGGGGCAGATGGTGTAAACACACACACGCGCACATACACACACACCCTCTTTAGACTGCATGGAAAGAGGCGGGGTCTGGTCCAGTCAAACGTAGAGCATGTTGTTTAGCAAAATGGCCGCCTGTCTGTTGCTAACCCTGTTAGCATCAAAACGCAAGCGGCCACTTCATCTCACTTCTGGCATGAAGAACATGGACGAGCAAACCGCTCTGCTCTCCTGCAGGTGTCGCGGTCACGGGTGTGCATGTGACACACACACACACACACTCACACACACACACACACACACACACACACACACACACATGTCGACACGCAAGCCATTCCTCTCTAATTAAATCAAAACGTCAGCCGGCATTAACGTTTTTAAAGCTGACGTTTTCGTCCCTGACCGCGCCGCCGTGCACGCCGTGCACGCCAAGCCCGCCGCTTTGACTGGAAGAGAAATAACGTCTCGTCAGCGAGTCGTTAAACGCCGCGAAAAAACACCGTCTCCCCGAGAGGAAACGCCGGGACGTTTAGTTCCAATGTACCGAAACGAAACTTTATTGCCGGTTAAAAAACGGGCGCCGTAAATCTATGTGGCGTGCAGATCCTTCTCAAACTCTTCTCCTCCCTCCGTCCTCCCAGGCCGACCGGTTCCCATGGAGACGGCGCGTCCAAGGTACGTTCGTTCTCATCGTTTCCCCCACCTGGAAGCCGCCGCCGCCGCCGCCGCCGCCGCCGCCGCCGCCGCCGCCGCCGCCGCCGCCGTGTTCTTCTGAGAGGATGTGCTGGCGCATCCCAGAGTTTCATGCATCCTAGTGTTTTGATGGTGTGTGTTGCATGCTGTGTGTGTGTGTGTGTGTGTGTGTGTGTGTGTGTGTGTGTGTGCCCTCCCACCCGCCTTTATCCAGGATGAGCCTCAGGAGATCATAAAACCCGTGCCGATCTCTCACGCCGCTCCCGGCGCCGCGCACGCCAAACCTGCGACCCAACCCGTCCCCGCCTACAACAAGACGGCCTGTCCGTTCGGCGGGGAGCGCGGCGGCGCCCCGACTCCGCCCAGGGTCGCCTCCATCCCCTCCGAGTCGTCCGCGTTCACGCCCGCCGCCTCCCAGCCGCCGTTCCCGCTGAAGTTCCCGGACGCGGCGCCGTCCAAGCCCGGCCCCGCCCGCTCCGCCTTCACCTCCTCGTCCGCCTCCTCGTCCTCCTCGTCCTCCTGCTCCTCGCCGGCCCGAGCGCCGGCGCCCGCCACCAACCCCGCCGTCCCGCAGCCTTCCGTTTACAACTCGCCCATCAACCTGTACTCCAACAACAACGCCTGCGAGGTGGCCATGGGGCAGCGGCGGGGCCTCCTGGAGAGCCAGGGCCTGGCGGAGCACTTCAACGGGTACGTGGCGAACGCCGGCTTCCGGCGGCCCGTGATGCTTCAGCGGCGGACGGATTCCTCCGACGGGCCGCCGCCGCCGCCGTCGTCTCGGACGAGCGAACGCCGCCCCGCACATCTTGTTCGAATAATTCACAGGGGCGACTGCTGGCAGCGCCACGGGCTACATGCTAACGGACGCCAAAAGCGCAAGAACACTTGTTTTCAATTAGGCCGTGGAGCGGGGTGTGTGTGTGTGTGTGTGTGGGGAGGGGGGTGTGTTGGGGCGCACCGGCGGGTTCGTTCACACGGTTCACTGCGAGCCCCGAGAAATCTCACCCATTTCACAGGATTTTATACGGCGCCCTCATCCACCAAAAAATGGAACAGCATTGTTTTTAGCACCGTCTTCACTCAACAAGCTAACATAACTAATTATTACATTTTTTATTCATTATTTATCAGTAAAATATGCATTACAAATAATAACAAAAAATCAGAAATATAACATAAATATTCTTATTATTATTTATTCATCAATAAAATATGCATTAAAAATTAAAAACAAAAATAGATGAAATATAATATGAATATTCTTCTAATTTATCACAAAAAATGCATTTCAAATAAGAACAAAAAATCTGAAATATAACATAAATATTCTTATTATTATTTATTCATCAATAAAATATGCATTAAAAATTAAAAACAAAAATAGCTGAAATATAATATGAATATTCTTCTAATTTATCACAAAAAATGCATTACAAATAAGAACAAAAAATCTGAAATATAACATAAATATTCTTATTATTATTTATTCATCAATAAAATATGCATTAAAAATTAAAAACAAAAATAGCTGAAATATAATATGAATATTCTTCTAAATTTATCACAAAAAATGCATTACAAAGAAGAACAAAAAATCTGAAATATAACATAAATATTCTTATTATTATTTATTCATCAATAAAATATGCATTAAAAATTAAAAACAAAAATAGCTGAAATATAATATAAATATTCTTCTAATTTATCACAAAAAATGCATTACAAATAAGAACAAAAACATCTGAAAAATAAAATTAAAATCCTTTAAATAAATGAATAAAAAATCTAAAATTTATGCAGTAACTATATAAAATAGCTATATAAAAAAGTGATACAAAATTTCTATATATAAAATGATTATTACATCAAAGGTGAATTTCTTTCCCTGGTTTTGCGGCGCCCCTCTGAAGGCCCCGCCATCTTCCTGCGTCGCCCGTCACGTCGTTGCCGCCCGTGGAATATTAACCCGAATGCCCGGGTGTGTTTGTGCACGGAGCCCCTCCTGCTTCCCGCAGAACACATCCTCTCAGAAGGGCCCTTCCCTCGGCTCCGACCCCCCGTTTACCTCCTTTTCTTTGCCGACAGGACGGAGAGCCCGACGCCAAGTTAGTGCGGCGACCGATAAGATACCCGCCGCCGTTTTGCTTCTAACCGTCGGCCGGGTTAATAATTCTTGGCTAACGCACTCATTTCTAAACCCACACACACACAAGGGGACACACACCCGGAATCCGACTAATGAGGGGGTCGGCGGCCCCGATGTGAACCCCGACGTTTGCCTTTTTTGCATGAAAGAAAAGCAAAAATTCAAAAAGCATGCATTTTGAATTGCACTACTGCCATCTAGTGGTGGGAGACCGCTACTGCAGCACAAAATAACCTGTTTGATTTTATAAAAGTTAAAGAAAACAAATAGAGCAATATCTGTACTTAAGGATGGACTTATTATCGATCTCTGCATGAAAAGGTTAATTCCCTCGGTGACCACAAGAACCTGAAAATCAGAACTTTGCATCACTTTAATGACTAAAAGAACTCTTCTTCTTCCAGCCAGAACTTGGAGGTAAACCTGGTTAATGTGTGTGTTGCATCGTGAATCCACGTGCACGTGTGTGTGAATCTGGAATGCAGATGGATATTTTATCATTGCACACACACACACACACACACACACACACACTGCGTTCTGACCTTGTGTCGTCTCCGCTGATCCCGGCGTTGCAGGAGGCCGGGCGGGGAGGCGGAGCCTAACGTGGTTCCCACGCCGGGCGACGCCAGCAAGAAGCGTCTGATGGAGGACACGGAGGACTGGCACCCGAGATCCGGCACCTCGCAGTCCCGATCCTTCCGCATCTTGGCCCAGCTCACCGGCACCGAGAACGGTGGGTCTGGATGGAGATCCTCCACGGGTTCAGGAGACCAGATTGGAGGATTCAGGGATTCCGGACTTTTGTTGTCGTGACACAAAGTGCAGTTGGAGGTTGGAGGAAGAAGCTCTGACGTTCGGTGGAGTCAAAACTGACGGAAAAACAGGGTTAAAAAGGACTCGGCACAACGATGCAACGCTTGCAGCATCTCTGGGAAGACCGACATTATATGAGAATAAAAATAAGAATAACTTTATTTATCCCGAAGGAAATGGTTGTGCCAGAGTTTCAAGTAAAACATAACAATAATAGATGATAGTAGGAAGGAGGAGAATAAGAAATACAATAAAATATAAAGTGTCAAAGTTAAGGCTGTAAAGTGTTTTAAGGTCTTAAAAAGGACAATATACAGGACTGTCTTAGAAAATTAGAATATTGTGATAAAGTTCTTTATCTTCTGTGAAGCAATTACAAAAACAAAAATGTCATACATTACAAATGAACTGAAATATTGCAAGCCTTTTATTATTTTAATATTGCTGATTATTATGGCTTACATCTTAAGAAAACGCAAAAATCTTATCTCAAAATATAAGAATATCATGAAAAATAATTTTTGTTTTTTTAAAAACAAAAAAACTAAAATATCATACATTCTGGATTCATTACAAATGAACCAAAATATTGCAAGCCTTTTATTATTTTAATATTGCTGATTATGGCTTATATTTTAAGAAAACTCAAAAATCTTATCTCAAAATATAAGACTATCATGAAAAAGTAATTTTTGTTTTTTTAATTGCATTACAGAAGAAAAAGAACTTTATCACAATTGTCTAATTTTCTGAGACAATCCTGTATCAATAGAATGATAAAAATAAAAATAATAAAATAAAAATATATAAATAAATAGAAGGAAAAATCAAAAAATAGGAAAAAAGTAAAAAAGTGAAAATTGGAAAATAAAAAGGTTTATGAAGCAGGGTGTCGTTAAAGTCGAGCTGATGGCAGGACCTTCTTCTTCTTCTTCTCTGGTCTTCTCCCTTCATGGTCTCTACAGCCAATCCACCTTCTCCATCTCACCCTGCTCTCTGGATCTTCTTCTCCCACACCAACTATCTTCATATCTTCTCTCACCGCGTCCACAAAACAAGTCCAATATTGATTAACGGGCTGAGTTTCGATGCACGTCTTCTTCTTCTCCTGTCCTCCATCCCTCCATCCATAAACCTTCCTGGTCTTCCTCCAGACCTTCTCCAACCTCATCATCCTTCCACCCAGATCTTCTCCCTCCTTCTTCTGTCCACGTCCAAACCATCTTTATCTCCAGAAACATCTACCTCATGTTGTCCCTCCGACGGCCTCCTTCCCGCTCCTCCCCGTCACGCTCTGCTTCCCGTCTTCTCCTCAGTGTCTCCAAACGAGACCTCACGGCTGCTCTTCACCTCCATCTTCTCCACCTTCCTCCTCACTTCTTTCTCCAGACGTTCCAAGGCCGTCTCCTCCTCCTGGACCAGCAGAACGGCTGACGCAACGCCGCACTTTGCAATAACTCGCTTAGGCGACGAAAGAAAGTGGAAAGATTTATTCGTCCCCGTCGTCTTTTCGTCCAGATCTTTGGTTGATGATCTTAGCAGATCTTAGTGTGTGTGTGTGTGTGTGTGTGTGTGTGTGTGTGTGTGTGTGTGTGTGTGTGTTTGTGTGCAGCTGTGGAGGATTTGTGGCTCCGAGAAGATCCTGATTCTCGTGTTTTGTTTCTTCTCTCCGTTGCAGAGCAAGGCCCGGAGAACGGCGGCAAGAAGTAGGTTGCTCTTTCTTTGCTCTCGGTCCTCCCCTCACCTTCAGACCTTCTGCACCTTCTCCGCTGTGGTTTGTTCGCTCTTTCCTCTCCGCCTCAAGGTGTCTCCCTTCTCCTTCTCTTTCTCCTTCCACCTCACCCTTTTCCGTGCGAACGAAGGCCGAAGATGCCGGACCCGGACCTTGTAGAGCACAAGTACAACGAGCTGAGGAACCGGCACCATCAAGTGTCCGCCAAGCTGCTCAATGTGCAGTAGAAGCTACGTTTGCGAAGGCTCTCGGTCCTCCGGCTCCCGGTCAGCCGTCGTCGTCGGTTCTCTCCTTGGAAGACGTTCCTTCTCTTCGTCCCAGAGGCCTCCTCGGGTCTGAGGAACCTCGGGGAGTTTCCTCTGGAGTCCATGATGTTAGGATCCAGAAGGGACCAAAGAAGTCCATCGGTTCACGGGGTATTTTGGGTCTCGGCTGGTTGTCCATCCGGCCAATGGGAAAGTCGGCGGTTCTACTCCCACTTCCTCCTGTTTCTGCATCCAGAAGATGGTCCAGATGGTCTTGCTAGCACCTTGAGCTAGAAGCACTTTGGAGCTGCAAGGGGACAGAAGTGCACCATGAGTGCAGACTGTTTACCATTTGGGAAACGATGGACTTCTTTGGTGTTACAAGTTCCCCTCGACTCCGGTGAATCCACAGATTTCTTACCTTCGTTCCGTAAATGACAAGCACGCGGCGACGTTAGCTTAGCATCCCCGTTCAACCTGATGCAGCAAAACAACTCACTCCTTAGCATACCGGACCCTTCCAGTTCAGACGAATCCGTGACCCCTGACACTCCCCGATGTCTGGTAGACCTCCAGATGACGCGAGGCGGAAGGTCCTCAAGGAGAGAACCTTCGTTCCAGCTGCTACCACAAGATCTCAAGACCAAACACTTACGTAACAAACACACACACGCGTCAATTCTGCGGGTTAGCGTTCGCGTCCGAGCCTCGGCACACTCTTTAAATCTCACCCTTTCACTTCCTGTAGCTTCAACCTAGCATTTCTGACCCTCCCGGGCGTCATCTATCTCCTCAATAAACTGTCTTCTTCTCTGCTCCGCCTCCTCATGTCCTTGCATCGCCTCTCCTGTGCCTTCAAAAGACGGCGAGATGCTGGAAAACTCGCTGCAGAATTTTACGTAGCGGTTAGCGCAGGACCACCGGCGAGCCGACATCTCCCGGCAGTGTGAATGAGAGGGTGAATGGGACCCTTTGTTGGGTCGACAGCAATGAAACCTCCAGGAACTCCAGAATCACAGCAGAAAACTGTATGTGTGTGTGTGTGTGTGTGTGTGTCTGCATTGTTGTTTTATGCCGAGCGTTCCTTGTTTCCCAGTGAGCCACTTGAGAAGACCGACCCCGACCTGCACTCCTTGCCGGCCACCAAAACCTTCTCCAAGTCGGCGGCGGCGGTGCCCAGAAACGGCGGCGTGGCCCCCCAGATGGCGGTCAAGAGCCCGGCGGCTCCGGGCGGCAAACCCGGGGGCACCTCAGGTACGACCCCTGCACCCCGAGTCCTCCCACAGTTGCGGCTACACCTTCTGGCCAGCAGAGGGCGGCCCTGGGCATTTCATGGCGTCCTACCAGTCCAGACGATAGATACGTCCAGGCAGATACACTATGTGGTGAAAAGTATTGTCGGGGTCATGCAGATAATGGGAATAATCAGGTGTTCCAATCACTTCCACGCCCACAGGTGTGTAAAATCAAGCAGCTACCCATGCAGATTGTTGCTACAAACATTTGTGAGAGAATGGGTGGCTCTCAGGAGCTCAGTGAATTCCAGCGTGGAGCTGTGATGGGATGTCACCTGTGCAACAGATTTCCTACATATTCCACGGCCGACTGTCAGCTGTGTGACAAGAACGTGGAGGTTTTTGGAAACGGCACATAGCGCCGAGAGGTCGTGGACTTTCTGCAGAGTCACTTGTTACAGACCTCCAAACTTCACGTGGCCTTCAGATGAGCTGAAGAACAGTGAGGGGAGCTTCTTAGATCGGCCACATGTCACCGAGTGCAACGCAAAGCGTGGGATGCGGTGGTGGAGACGCAGCGGAGACGCCTTCTCCGGAGTGACCCATCGTGACCTTTTCCATCTGGCAATCTGATAGTAGAGTTTGGGTTTTGCGGTTGCCAGGAGAACGCTACTAATCTGACTGCATTGTGCCAAGTGAGAAGTTTGGTGAAGGAGGGGGATTGTGGTGTGGGCTTGTTTTTGGCCCCTGAGTTCCTGTGAAAGGAACTAATTTAGAGAGGTGGAGGTATGCTCTGGAAAGAATCTAGAGAGGTGGAGGTATGCTCTGGAAAGAATCTAGAGAGGTCGAGGTATGCTCTGGAAAGAATCTAGAGAGGTGGAGGTATGCTCTGGAAAAGAGAGGAATGAAGGTTAGTCTTAGCAGGACAGAATATATGTGTGTGAATGAGAGGAACTCGGGTGGAACGGTGAGGCTACAGGAAGTGGAGATCAAGAAGCTGGAGGATTTCAGGTACTTAGGGTCAACAGTCCAGAGCGCAGGAGAGTGTGGAAAAGAGGTGAAGAGACGGTCCAAGCAGGTTGGAATGGGTGGAGAAAAGTGTCAGGGGTTTGAAGAGATAGAAGACTATCAGCCAGAATAAAAGGAAAGGTGTACAAGACAGTGGTGAGACCGGCGATGATGTTTGGACTAGAAACTGTTCCAATGACCAAAAGACAGCAGGCAGAACTAGAGGTTGCAGAGATGAAGATGTTGAGGTTCTCTCTGGGAGTGACCAGGATGGAGAGGATCAGGAATGAGTCTATCAGAGGAACGGCACATGTTATATGTTTTGGAGAGAAGGTCAGAGAAGCCAGACGGAGATGGTTGGGTCATGGACAGAGGAGGGATAGATAATATATTGGTAGACGGATGCTGGAATTGGAGCTGCCAGGCAAGAGGTCTGGAGGAAGACCAAAGAGAAGATTTATGGACGTCGTGAGAGAAGATATGAAGGTAGTTGGTGTGAGAGAGGAGGATCCAGAGAATAGGGTGAGATGGAGAAAGTTGACTCGCTGTGGCGACCCCTGAAGGGAAAAGCCGAAAGAAGAAGTTCCAGTGAAAGGAACTCTGAAAGCTTGAGCATACCGAGACATTATGGACAATTCCTTGCTCCCAACATTGTGGGAACAGTTTGAAGCTGGGCCTTTCCTTTCCCAACATGACTGTGCACCAGTGCACAAAGCAGCTCCATTTGGACATGGATGACAGAGTCTGCTTTGGATGAACTTGACTGTCCTGCACAGAGTCCTGACCTCAACCCCATAGAATGCCTTTGGGATGAATCAGAGCGGGGACTGATAGCCAGGCCTTCTCGTCCAACATCACAAATGCGCTTCTGGAAGAATGCACAAAAATTGCTAAAAACAAACTCCTGAACCTTGCGGACAGCCTTCCCAGAAGAGTTGAAGCTGTTCTAGCTGAAGGGTGGACCCACGTCATAGTGACCCCTATGGATCAGGACTGGGATGTCACTTAAGTTCATGGTGAGCGAATACTTTTGGCCGTATAGTGTATGTATCCGGTTATCTCAGGGTGGTCAGGTGTGCAGGAGGTGGAGGTCAGAGGTCACCGTGTCCAGAAAAAGCTGAAAGCTTCCCGAATGCTCAGAACTCCCGTTCAGCCCAAAAAAACTCAGCTTCTCAGTTGGCGTCAGATGTTCCTCCGGTTCTTCGTCCAGAATGAATCCGATGAAGCAGGTTCTTGCTGGTCGTGTCCATCGTTTAGCAGTTTAGCAGGAGTACATTTGTGCCTGTCCCTGTCCACCATAACAGGAAGTATCTTGGAGAACGTCCTGAAAAGTTCTCCTTGAGGAGCAAGAACTCTGGAAGAAGGGGCCAGTGGGAGGCGGCCGGAGCTATTATTAGAGCAGATCATGTAGCTGGAGCTCAAAGGGGAACCTTGTATCTTCTAAGCAGCCTCCTTCAGACCAGCTCATCCCTGGAACTTCTGTGATGTTTCTGTCCTTTTAGGTTTCTCCAAGAGTGGAGCGGCCCCGTCGTTCGGCAGGGTGTCCGCCGCCGCCCCGCCCAAGGGTCCGGACCGGCCCATCCCCCAGCCGCACCCGCACGACCTGGACTCGCTGGTGCAGCGGGCCGAGCACATCCCGGCCGGGACACGTACCCCGATGTGCAACAAGTGCAACAGCGTCATCAGGTGAGCGAGACGACCTCTTCTATCTCCATGCTCCGGGAACCATATTCAGTGTTTAAGAACAGATGCAAAACTTTTGAGACAGCTAACAGTTAGCATTAGCCTAGCCCCCACTGATGCTGCCATAGGCTTACTCTGCTCAGGGACATCCACAAAGCAGTTCTTCATGAGTGTTTGATAGGAACCTCATATCTCCTCTGGAGTTCATGGCGTCCCTCAAGTCACAGGTTTCCAGGGTGGCTTGATCTACTGCGGCGTCTCACCTGCCGTTGTTGATACGCCTTATTGGAATATCAAAGCTTCTATTAAGAATAAGGGGAAGGTGTAGAATTGTGGTAACTATAGAGGGATAAAGTACTTGAGCCATACAATGAAGTTACGGGAAAGAGTATTGGAAACTAGACTGAGAGCAGAAGTCCACATTTGTGAGCAGCAGTATGGCGTCATGTGGAGAAGGTGTAGCACAGATGCAGTCTTAGCTTTGAGAATGCCAATGGAGAAGCGCTGCACTTTTGTAGACCTAGAAAAAGCATACGACAGGGTGGTGAGAGAGGAACTCTGGAAGGAAGTCTTGAATGGCGGAGAAGTATGTTAGACTGGTGCAGGACATGTATGCTCACTGTGATACAGTAGGTGTGCTGTAGGTGTAACAGAGAAGTTCAAGGTGGAGGTGGGACTCCATCAGGGATCAGATCTGAGCCCTTCCTGTTTGCAGTGGTGATGGACAGGCGGACAGATGAGGTTAGACAGGAATCTCCATGGACCATGATGTTTGCAGATGACACTGTCAATTGTACTGAGAGCAGGGAACAGGTTGAGGAACATCTAGAGAGGTGGAGGTATGCTCTGGAAAGGAGAGGAATGAAGGTCCCGAGGCAGAAGGTCTGCCACAGGCAGCGTTTCTGTCTCTCTAGAGTGCGAGGATGTTGGGATTGAGCACCGTGGAGATAAAACCTGACGCGGCGGCGAGTCGTAACCCGAGTCCGTCCCCGTCTTGTCGTCCCCAGGGGCCCCTTCCTGGTGGCCATGGGGATGTCCTGGCACCCCGAGGAGTTCAACTGCTCCCACTGCCACTCCTCCCTGGCCGACCGCGGGTTCGTGGAGGAGCAGGGCCAGGTCTACTGCGAGGGCTGCTACGAGGAGTTCTTCGCCCCCACCTGCGCTCGATGCCAGCAGAAGATCCTGGGGGTGAGTCCCGGAGGTCTTCCGGCACCAATTCCGTCTTTTAGGTCCCGAGTCCCAGAGAGAAGATCCCGCAGAACCTCAGTGTCCCGACTTTTTGAAGGACACAAGGGTCATTGATTAGTCTCTTGGGGTTCTCATAGAAGCTTTGCAGGAGACATCAAGGTTCAGGAGGTGAAGAAGGTGAAGTGGTTTAAGCACTGAGGGTGAGCAGGCCAGAGCGATGGAGAAGGTGGAGAAGAGATGGGTGGAGAAAAGAGTCAGAGGTGGTAAAAGAGGAGGAGAAGGTGGAGAAGATGGAGGGGAGAGAAACCATGAGACACTCAGGAGAAGAAGGGAGGCGGCAGAGATGGAGGAGGATGGAGGCCATCAGAGGGACAGCACATGGCAGATGTTCTGGAGATAAAGTCACGTTAAGATGGTTTGGACGTGGACAGAGGAGGCATGGAGAAGATCTGGGTAGAAGGGCTGAGGTCTGGAGGGGAAGAGGACGGTGCAACGGTGAGATGGAGGTAGATAACGGAGCAGAAGAAGAATAAGTCCACCTCCTCCTTCTTTCTTCCCTCCTGCAGGAGATCATGAACGCCCTGAAGCAGACGTGGCACGTTTACTGCTTCGTCTGCACCGCCTGCCAGAAGCCCATCAGAAGCAACACCTTCCACATGGAGGACGGAGCTCCGTATTGTGAAATGGGTAGGAGACCACGTTCTCCGCGTGGAGAACACCTTCAAAACGACGGCTGCTGGAACCTTCTCTGAAAGTCCTGCACCTTCTCCTCAGACTACTACAGCCTGTTCGGGACCAACTGCCACGGCTGCGACTTCCCCATCGAGGCGGGCGACAAGTTCCTGGAGGCCTTGGGGTTCACCTGGCACGACACCTGCTTCGTGTGCGCGGTGAGGACACACACACACACACACACACACACACACACACACACACACACACTCGGATCTCCTGAGTAACATGGCTGCTTGTGTCCTCAGGTGTGCAGCGCCAACCTTGAAGGCCAAGGGTTCTTCTCCAAAAAAGACAAGCCTCTGTGCAAAAAGCACGCCCACGCCGTCAACGTCTGAGACACACACACACACACACACACACACACTCACACACACACTCTCACACACACACACTTTTGCATTTCCCTGCTTGTGTCACTTCTGTCCTGGTTTCTTCTGCTCAGACGCTCACGTTTTCTGTACCGGCGCAGGAAAGTCACCCGGGATTATTTATTTGTATGTACGCGGGGGAGGGAGGCTAAAAAAAAAACATTATTTTTAATTTTTTGTCAGCGAGGCGGTCGGAGGGGCTTCGTGTGTGTCGTATTTATGTCTCCTGCGAGGACCAACTGCAAAAAGAAGAACCAAGATGACGTCCTTCACGCAGAAACGGGAAACGTTTGTCGTTTGTAAAGGATGAACGGATGACGTGCTGTTAGCATGTAGCTACGTCGAGCTATACTCAACCTACCACTTCCTGTCATTAAAAATGCTACTAGTTTTAATGCGACTTCGTTGTTTCCGTCTATTGATCCGTCGATCGATGACCCTTCGGTCATCCAGACCCGCTATCGTTGTTTCAGGGTGAATTTGTGATGCGTGCATTGATTAGTCCAGGCGTCGGAGACCTTTAACACCCAAAGAGACATTTGGACCCGGTTTCCTCGGAAAAGAAAACCCTGGGAGCCGCAATTACTTTTTGACGTCTAAAATAAAGGTACCACTGTATATATTGCTTTTTATTACCTTTACACTTTGTATAAACAAGTGTGTTGCTTCTGAAATTCACAAAGTATTACGGAGAAAATTAAATTTTATTTATGTAATGAAGTCGTTTTGAGCTTTGGGCTTTCAGAGCGTGTAGCGGAGCCTTGACCTGAATTTTAAAAATAAATCGGGAAAAAATCATTGTGTCAGTAAACAATCAAAAATAAATATTTGCAAAGTATCTTCATAAATATTTATTTTACCTGGTTTATTGGACTTCTGCTCCTGAACTTCAGCGCACAGCGTCTGCACATCGGGACTTTACCGGCTTCCGCCAGTTTGACGTTATTTTGAGCGGCGAAAAATAATAAATATAATTTTATTTAATATTTCAAGATCCCAGTGATCTTCCAACTTAGAACTAAAAGTTAAAAAAAGGAATTAACACAAGTGAAATACGCTTCAATTAAATATTTATCATTTATTTTCCCAAATGTGTTACAAGCTGTGTTTATTAAAACACATTGAACGGACTGAACTCAGCCTATTGAACCAAGACCTTAAATGCATAAATGAAATATCACGCATTAGAAACTGAAAATGCAATATCGTGCCGCTCTATGATCATATCAATTACTGCATCAAATAGTAAAATTGAGAAAATAAAAATAAAATAAATCAAATCAGTTGCATTCTTTCTCATGGCTCCTATCTGCAATTTTCCCTGATTCCATTAAGATAAGATAAGATAAGATAAGATAAGAACAACTTTATTTATCCTGAAGGAAATTGTTGTGCCAGAGTTTCAAGCAAAACATAACAATAATAGATAATAGTAGGAAGCAGGGAGAATAAGAAATACAATAAAATATAAAGTGTCAAAGTTAAGGCGATCAAGTGTTTAATTGAAAAATAAATGTAAATAAATAAAATACAATAAAATAAAATACAAAAATCTATGGCACACAGACAAAAAAAATAAAAAATCGCATGTCTCGTAGAAACAAATGTAAAAATTGAACTGAATTAAAACTAAAAATACGTTCATGCTGTGTGATGCTCGCTTGTCTGCGACCGAGCCCGATACTTGGTGGCGTCTCATCTTTTGTTCAAGTTCATCCATGTTCGGGGTCAGACTGAGATGAGGAGACCTTCAGGACTGAGTGAAGATGTTCATCACTAAGACGGCTCCTGTGCCATGTTTTGTTTAGCAGAAAAGTCCAAACCTGCTTTTTTGGGTTTTCAAAGTCAGTATGTTAAGTTTATCGGCAAACCGTGCACTCTTTTCATGGTCTGGCAGCTGAGAAAGTGGCTCAAGTTTTCTATCTGCATCTGAAGCCAAACTTTCTCCACATAAAGGACACACAGGTTTGCCTTTTATATTACATTACATTACATTATGTTACATTACATTACATTACATTACATTACATTGCATTTGGCAGACGCTTTTATCCAAAGCGACTTACAATAGAGGACATAAGGACTGCAAATACACTTGCAAATACAAGATGCACAGGAAATATACAGAACAGTAAGCTGGGGTTAGTGAGTTGTTGTTTTTTTTGACAAAGACGTACACAAACATACACACACACACACACACACACACACACTGCATAGCCTAACTTGCTGCCAACCTGATGTGGGGCATCAGCGCAGTAAAAAGTCCTGAAAGAGAAACATTTTTACCTGTTTCTTGAAGGTTGAGAGAGATGATGCTGGTCTTGTTGCTTCCGGAAGTTTGTTCCACCACTGAGGTAGTAGAACTGAGAACAGTTTTGCCTGAGATCGCTTAGAGCGAGCAGAAGGTGCTGCTAGTAGGTTTGTATTAGAGGAACGCAGCTCTCTGCCGGGAACATAAGGTCTTATCATTTGGTTCAGATATGCTGGACCTGTTCCTGAGGTGGTCTTGAAGGCCAGGGTCAGGACCTTGTGCTTGATCCTGGCAGCTACTGGATGAACAGAGGTGTAACATGAGCCCTTTTGGGTTGAGTTGAGTTTTACCTCCGTAGAGGACATAGGGACTGCAAATACACTGGCAAATACCTCCGAAAAGAGTAAAGAGTAAAGAGTACATCTTTACCTCCGTGAAGATGTACTCTGCAGCCCATCGGCCTCGAAACCCCCCTGTTCTCAGCGTCCACCGTTCGTTTAGTCATTATCAGGGAGGAGGTGGCTAAAATCCGACATCTGCTCCGACCGCTGATGAAGAGTGAAGCTAAAGCCTGCTAGCTGCAGAACAAGAGTGGTACCAATAACGGTACGTTTCTGTTACACAGAATTGAATTTGTCCTTGGAGAGTTTTTCTTAATCTGAATGCGGCTCCAAAAGAGAGTTTTTTCTGACGCACGAGTTGCCTTCCTTCAGGTTTCAAACTCCACGTATTTGCTGCACCGTTGCGTTGTGGGGAAATGTAGCATTGGTGGGTTCAAAACACCTGCGGGACGCTTCTAATAATCTTCTAATAATCATGAATTTCATCCTGGGCGCGTGGATGAAAGGGTGAATGGTTGGAGGTGTTTACACAATGTTTGTTTTATTTTTTTATTTAAAAAGTTTATGAGGAAAGTTATAATTCCATGAAGCACAGAGGCAGAGATGTTTGTACCAGATTGTAGCTCAGAGCTAATTTCCATCTGTAGTCTTGTGAAAACAATACAAGTAGAAAACTGTACAAATAGACAATATACACTGCTCAAAAAAATAAAGGGACCACTTAAAAAACACATCCTAGATCTAAATGAATGAAATATTCTTATGAAATACTTTGCTCTTTACACAGTTGAAGGTGCTGACAACAAAATCACACCAAAATGATCCATGGAAATCAATTGTATCAACCCATGGAGGTCTGGATTAAGAATCACACTCCAAATTAAAGTGTAAAAACAAACTGCAGGCTGATCCAACTTTGATGTAATGTCCTTAAAACAAGTCCAAATGAATCTGTGTTGCTTCCTGAGTGGACACTATGATTTCACACAAGTGGGATTGACTTGGAGTTACATTGTGTTGTTCAAGTGTTCCCTTTATTTTTTTTGAGCAGTATATTTAAAAAGATATACAAATAGGCAATAAAACAACTGTACAATATATAAACAAAAATCAGTCATGCTCTTAAGATTGTCTGGAAGCCCCTTCCATTCTTTGATGGTTTTATAAGAAAAGGCAACTTTATTTTAGGAACATTACGTGTGAATGAGTGAATGAATGTGTCGCACGATGAGAATGAATGAGCGGGCGAATGTTTGTTTTCTAGAATGTGTGAATGAGTGTGTGAACGGTCGCACGTCTCTGTGACGGGTGAATGAATGAAAGAGTGAAATGACGTGAATGAGAGGGTGAATGATTTATTCGTTTGAATGAAAAAGAATGATTATATTGAAAGCTGGAGTGCAAAACCTCCTATCTGTAAATTTTTCGATTTGGGGTTTTTGCATTGAATGGTGAGAAATGGGACGGCGCCACATTTTCAATGATCTGCAAGATAATCCCAACGTTTCTTTTGACATAAATGTCACATGACAAAACTCCATGTGCACAATGAAGCAGAAAAAATGAGGAAAAAAAACACTTATCTGCGGTACAAATACATGCTATGTATTTTTAAATGATAGCATAGAAATATAGTCTGTGAACAATAGAATATTCTTGAATATCTTTAACAAAGACTACACGATAATCGAATGAAATGTTTGTTTCATTTCCTGATAAAAGTGTTTATTTCGGAAATGAGCTTTTAACATATGTGTGTGTGTGAGTGAACGGTGGAACGGTTGTGTGTCCATGACATGAATGAGAGGGTGAATGTAAATGTGACCCCGTGATTGGCGGTGACCCCGGCTGTCGGCCAATCAGAGCAGAGATCCCTCCACCACCTGGACCAATGGCTGCAGAGTTAAAACACTCTGGAGAACGAATGAATGAATGAATGAACGAATGAATGAATATTGATATGATGTTCAATCTGTCCACCTTTAATAAAACAAGACAAAGTCACGGTGACGTGAGGAGCCTTCCGGTGTCTCCGGTAGATGTCGGTACCTGAACGCACCACGGACGTGCACTTCCCCGGGTGCGTCGGAGGCGGGAGCTGTGCGCGCCGCCGCTCCGGGGGACGAGCCGCCGAACGCCGGACCGGCGGAGAGTCTCCACCGGAGCGGAGGGACGGACGACGGCCGCCCCGCAGCAGGAGAACCGGGAGAGGACCGGGGGAGGACCGGACGACCGGCGGCCGGTAAGGACGCTTCGCGGCGGCGCGTCGGAGCTCGGACCGTGGTCTTACCGGGGACGGACGCACCGGACCCGGGTTGCTCCTCCGCGACCCGGCGCGTCCAGTTATCGCGAGAATTTCCAGGACGAGTCGACGATAGACCCCACGAGCAAGTCTGGTCACGTGACTTTGTTTGTGTTTTTGTCAAACAATGTGACTATCGATCTATCGATCGATCTATCGATCTGCATGTGAATCCCTCTGGTTGACCTGCATGTTTTGTGCGTGGAATAGAAGGTGGCCTGTGTGTGTGGACGTAGCTTGGAGAAGCTTGGAGAAGATTAGATAAGGTTGGAGAAGCTTGGAGAAGAGCAAGGTTGGAAAAACTTGGAGAAGGTTGGCGAAGGTTGGAGAAGGTTAGAGATGCTTGGAGAAGGTTAGATACGGTTGGAGAAGCTTGGAAAAGCTTGGAGAAGGTTGGCGAAGGTTGGAGAAGCTTGGAGAAGGTTAGATAAGGTTGGAGAAGGTTGGAGTAAAACCCGCCTCCTGCTTGGGAATTCATCCGTTCATGCTCTTCCATCTGTCAGAAGGTACAGATGGACATGATGGCTTTTCCAGATGTTAGTACACACACACACACACACACACACCGTGGACCTGCTCCTGCATTGGAGGCCGCAGACCAGGCGAAGCTGCACCTGATCTTCTCAGGAGGCCGAGAGGAGGCTCAGCGTCCTGCTGCTGTTGAAGATGGATGAAGAGCGGTGGCTTTTCTCCACCTTGGATGAAGATCAGATCTTCATCAGCCAGAGCTGATGGACTCAGGAGCTCATCTTCAGTGTCGGGCTGCTCCACGCCGTTCCAGACGTATCTGAGATACCTCGCCGAGGTTCCTCCGGATGGATCCTCGGCCGGACGGGAGGCCACGTCCATCAGGAGCGTGTGTGTGTGTGTGTGTGTGTGTGTGTGTGTGTGTGTGTGTTGCGGAAATTGTAAATCCGTCTCACCGGCGAGCTAATTGACTTTCTGCCGGCTGTGTGTTTAGCTGTGTGAAGCAAATCCGGGCGAGTTGGACGTAATCCTGTTTTTCTAACGGATCAGCCTTCGCTCGGGTCGGCTGGAGCTGGAAGACCTGGAGGAGCTGGAAGACCTGGAGGAGCTGGAAGGGATGGAGGACATGGAGGAGCTGAAAGACCTGGAAGAGATGGAGAACCTGGAGGACCCAGAAGGGATGGAGGACCTGGAGGAGCTGGATAAGCTGAAAGACCTGGAGGAGATGGCTGGTGCAGTGGTTAGCTCCTCCTTCTCACAGCGAGAAGGTCCTTGGTTCCTCCAGTCCAAACAGATGCAGGAGGTTCATTGGAGACCCTACATGGTCCAGATGTTGGAATGAGGGTGAATGCATCCATCCATCCATCCATCTGGGTTGCGGGTGCAGAAGCTGGATCAGTGAGGCCCAGACCTCCTGCTCCCCGGCCACGTGGTGCAGCTCCTCTGGAGGACCAGCCTGACGACATGGTCTCTCTGGCATCTCCTGGTTCTTCCCCACGGTCTCCTCCCAGATGGATGACCGAACTCCTCGCCCCACCTCTTCTCCGGGAGAGTCCAGAGGAAGCTCATTTCGGCCGCTAGTATCCACGATCTGGTTCTTTGGGTCGCTCCCTGCAGCTGGAGAGCACCGGTGAGGCCGGGAACGAAGATCCACCGGTAAAGTGAGAGCTTCACCTTCTGGTTCAGCTCCTTCTTCCCCACGACAGAGCGCTCCAGAGCGACAAAGGGCAGCCCTGGCCGAAGCCAAGAGAGTGAGCGGAGAAACAGAATTCCGACAGGAGGTAGAGGAACCCTAAGGAACCCTAAGGAACCCCAGGGGCCTTCAGGGGCCTTCAAGGACCAGGAGATGGTCTGAGATGGTTGGTAACTCGCACCCATGAAAGAATGTGAGGAATCTGTATGTTAAAGTTCACACTGTATCGCCATCTGCGTCTGGATCCTGGCAAATAAGAGACAGCTGTGTGTGTGTGTGTGTGTGTGTGTGTGTGTGTGTGTGTGTGTGTGTGTGTGGGAAGCATGTAGTAATTGTGCAAACAGCAGTGGCGATGTTGATTTGATTTAGCATGAGTGTGTGCTGGGAATTATGGTCCCACTGAAGATCTCAACGTTGCACCTCATCTCACACACACACACACACACACACACACACACACACACACTCAGGTGCAAGGTTATCCACTAAATTACCGCCTCGTTTGTTAGCGCCATGCCAGCAGAACCACCTTGACTTCCTCTAAACCACACAAGGTTCTCCTATGTCGCTGGACCTCCATGAGATGTTCTCCTGGAGGTTCCTGCCGTTTGTAGCGCCTTCCTGGTCTCCTTTTTTTAGAGTCCTCACTTCCTATCAGCCGCCACGTCAGGAACCCGTCTGGCGTTCCCCGCCGACAGCTTCAATTTCCGTACGCTCGCCAAGACAAACTCTGCTGTGAATTATGGATCCCGCCGCCCCAACGCCATCTCGATCGGGAGCCGGGCGTTCGCTCGTCCGCTAAATGGCAAGTGACAGGCAGTGCCACCCAGACGGCGATGGGGAACGGAGAAACAGATGTGGGCGTTCTTCCCGTGTGTCCGATGACAGATTGCCCAAATGGGTTTCACATGTGCCTTCTTTGCGTTTAGAGTGGTACCTGTGAGGCTCCGCCCCCCTCCGGCGCCGGAATGCGCTGACGTCACAGCTCGGAAGTTGTTTCCCCGGACGGCTGTGAGGACCCGGCGCTGAAAAGGAGGCTACGTCTTACCGGGTGAGTCGTCCCAACTAATAAGAATGGGAATACATGTTCATCTCTGGGAGTTTGACTACTGGTCGACTTCATTCGCCCAAACAGCGGTTGGGTTGATACGAAGAGAAAGAACTCTTGGGCCAAACGGTATGTTCAATGTCCTCCACCCCTGGGGTGTTTTCCGGTGATGACCCAAAACAACAAACAACCGCGTTTGCGGCTCCTGAAGGCAGGACAATATGGAAAAAGGTACAAGTGCACCAAGGTTGCAGTCAGTTAAGCCGGTGGGTCGACCATAACAATCGCCACTCGGAGTACTCTGGAGCTGAGATATGCTGAACTTGTCACAGATGCTCAGCGACAAGGCTGGAAAGCGAAGGTTCGTCCAGTGGAAGTAGGCCGCAGAGGTTTCATAGCCACGTCAACATCTAGGCTACTCAGGGAGATGGGAGTTAAAGGACGTGCCCACAGACAGGCAGTCAAGGACTTCTCCAGGGCTGCTAAAAATGGGAGCCAGTGGCTCTGGCTGAAGAGAAGAGATCCAACGTGGGCCTTCAGGTGAGCTGATGGCATTTAGGGAGTGAACCTGGAACGCTGGGATTCACTGCTGAACCCTCTGGAGATGTCGTGGGCCAATCAGAGAAACATCCATGAAGGAGGGCGCTCACTTGACAACCTGAAGGAGGCCATCGCTCACTTGAAACCCCACAGAGTCTCATTGGTGCCTTCGGTATGCTTTCATCAAGGGATACCAACACCTAGTCCTACACAACAGATCTTCCAAGAGCACTACTACCTCCAGGAGTAGTAGTTTGACTACCATGTCTCCCGGTCTACATCCGCTTGGAGTTGACCCTCCTTGTAGCTCCCGGTACGAATGCTTCGCTGCTCGCCATCATTAATGTTCACACTTGCTGTAGGTGCCGTGTCTGCGATGCCATCCAGACAGGAAGTGTCTCTACTCGCATGCATGATTTAGTCCACTACAACTATCTCAGCGCCAACTACTGGCCCGGCATGTGCACTGCAGCGCCTCTGCCGTTTCCTTCAGTCTGGCATACCAAAGGCCGCTTTGCAAAGTGGCAACTGGAAAATGAAACGAATACCACCGTGAGATGATCAATGAACTCCTTGATTCATGCAAAGGAATACCCCCTCCGCCCCACCGGCCAAATTAGCCAGCAAACCAAGTAGCCTTGGGCTTTTGCTAGCATTTTCCGTAGCATGTTGTCCACCCTTTTGTTGTATTGGTATTACTTCAAGCCCGTGCCCCCAAAAGTTTTCTTGGGAGGTGGCGATAGGGTTAAAACCGCCCCCCAGCATGAGCAGAAGCAGGAGCACTAGCATTAGTGCTAGCAGTAGCAGTGGTAGCGCTTGTTTGTCAGTTGCTATTATTTTAGCAGTGAGACGTTCAGGTGAGTGTATTTTCAGCTGCTGTGATGCTGCGCCCCCAATGGCATGCTGCTACTTTATCTGGAATCAAGCTACACACACACACACACACACACACACACACACACACACATTGCAGCGCCTGCCAGGTTTCGGATTAGGGATCCAGACAAAACACGTGACAGGTGATAAACCGGTGTCAACACTCAGCGAGATTGACTCAAACGCCGGATCAGATCAATTATTGCCCCAAACAAAAGGTGAGCGTGGAGTCGTCAGGTTACACCACACACACACACACACACACACACACACCACACACACACACGTGTCCGCCTGCTGGAGTTGTCAACCCCTATTTGCTGAGTGTGTGTGTCCGTCACGTCCCCAGTGGGGAGTTTAAATTCCCCGACAGCTGCGGCTTTGTTTAAACAGTTTGGGCCGCGGCACGCGTCGCCGTCGTTCTCCAGACGTTTGCCGGTGACATACCAAATGGTTTTATTTGGGGTGTGTGTGTGTGTGTGTGTGTGTGTGTGTGTGTGTGTGTGTGGGTCCGATGGCAGAGCTGAATGTCACATTCAAAACGCCGATGGTGAATCATCATTCTGGAGCGGTAAGAAGTGCGAAGTGAAAGATGAGAAAGGGAAGAAGAAGGAGCTTCTTCTGGACGCTCTCGTGATTTATGTGGCTAACTGCGCTGATAAGTACTTGAGTACACAAGTACTCGAGTATGAAGTACCTCAAACCTCATTAGGGAAGTTGTACCTCTTGGACATACGGGGAATGGAGTTGTATTGCACATCATATTGTCATAATGTGACAGAATGAATGAATGAAAAAGATTTACAAGAGAAGCTTATTTACGTTGCACTATTACTGGGTATATATATAAAATTAGAAAATGAGTAAATACATATATACAGTATTTAAAGTCACACAAAAATAGTGAAAACTACATTGGAATCCTGACTCGAGATTTAAGTCATTCGTTCATTCATTCATAAATGTCATAAAGAGACATACAACCATCAAACCTCTCATCTACATTTCAGAAAGACATACAACCACGAGACATACAACTTTTGCCCCTCTCATTCACATGTCACATAGAGACATCATCATCATCATCATCATCATCATCATCATCATCATCATCAGTGGTTACTTGTAGTCCAGTATGATGGTCCTCCTTCTTGGTCCGTGTGGGGGTTCAGGTGTTGGAGGATCCCGGGCCTGGACCTGAAGGGGAATGTGGTGCTCGTGTTGGGGAGTTTGGGTCTACCCTGCTTTGGTGGATGCCTGGTCCTTCCTGAGTCAGCGCTTGTTTTCTGAAGTACGGTGGAGGTCACCATGATATAGTGCGGCGCCCTCATGGACGGAGTGTCTCCAAGTAGTCTTAGCTTTAGCCCTGTCTTTCCAAACCTGCAGGTCTACGGTTGATGGCACTTGCACGTTCATGTTGTCCTGGTACCTCTTCTTCTGGCCTCCAGGGGCACCTTTCATCCTGAAAGCTGGGAGTAAAGGACTTGTTTTGGGAGGCGGGTGTCAGAACTGCGGACAAGATGTCCATTCCATCTGAGCTGGTGGATCGGTAGAAACATACAACTATTCACCCTCTCATTTCCATATCATAACAAGACATACAACTCTTGCCCCCCTCATGTCCTGCTCAGCGTTACAGGTGAGCAGGACAACTTATTCCAACCCTCTCTGAATCAGAAAGTCCTACTAATACTACAGTACTAGTACTACTAATACTACAGTACTACTACACTACCATACACTTTTTTAGCATGGAGTGCTAACTTATTTAAATCAAACCATTTTCTTTATCAGTGACTACGAGCCAGTCATTCAGCACAAGTGTGTGATGAAGTAAACCGCTAGCATACGTTAGCACCTAGGGGTTTCTCTGCATCCGCCATGTTGGTTTCCGTCCGTGTGACGGCGCAACCTTAGCGCGTCCATCTCCTTCCCCCACGGTGGAGACGAGGACGAACAACGTGGGACGTTTCCACATCGGCGAGGGGGAACATTAGTTATCCATCCATCGTTCATTCGCCTTCATGTCTCCACTTGAAAGCCCCGTCTTTAGTTACGGTTCTGTCGGGTCTGAGAAGGTGGGGGCGGAGATGGTGGGAGGAGGTGGTGGAGCTCTTCATCTGGTCTCCTCCGTGGCTCTCAGGCTCGGGTTACAACGAAAAGAAAAGAAAGAGTTGCTGCGCGCTAACCTGCTCCTGCCCCGGATTGTTATTGCAGGTGTTCCAGAGTGGACGCAGATGGTAGCTAACTGGGCTCTGCTGTACGGGTAGAGCGGCTAGCGGACACACACACACACACACACACACACACCGACACACACACACACACACACACACACACACACACACACACACACACGTACAGCTGCTTACAAACACGTGAAGCTAGAATAGACAGATGTGTGTCTGTGTACTTGATTTGAACAACCCGATTTCTGCGTTTGCCGAAATTAGCCGATGGTAGCGCAAAAATTGACCGCGGTCAGAGAACACGGAGCAGGTGGGGGAACATCTCAAGAGGTGGAGATGTGAGCGGGAAAGGAGGGCGATGATGGTTAGCTGCAGCAGGACAGGCTACATGTGTGGATGAGAAGGATCCACCTGGAAGGGTTTAGGCTACAAGTCCAGAGCAACAGGGAGGGTGAAGAAGAGGTTCAAAGATGAGTGCAAGCAGGTGGAGAAAAGTGTCATGGGTGAAGATTGAGTATGAAAAGAAAGGTGGAGAAGACGGAGGTGAAGAGCAGCCATGATGTCTGGTGTGGAGACACTGAGGAGAAAGAGGGCAGGAGGCAGAGATGGAGATGTTGAGGTTCCACTTTGGGAGATAGGTTTAGACATGGACAGAGTAGAGATGGTGTAGATCCGGTTGGAGGAATGTTGCGGCTGGAGGTCTAGAGGGGGAGAGGTGGTGTGAGAGGAGAGCGCTAGATGTTGGGAGATGATTGGCTGTGCGCAAAAGAAGGAGAAGAAGCGCAAAAAGTCACACAACTAGGATTTGTTTTCCAGCTTTACAGCAGTTTAATTGCTGGGTGTTCCCCTCGTGCTAAAGCCTCCCGGGGGTTGTTGTTTTTTGTTTCGTCCTCCACATAAAGTGTCTTGGACTGGAACTCCCAGGCTTTCTCAAAAACAAAACTCCAAAAACGGTTTTGTTCCACATACCTGGGTGGGTGAGGGTATGGAAAAAAATAAGCTAACCCCCCCCCTCCCTTGTGCTCCAGTGTTAGCGACAGCTGCGTAGCTCGCTGGAACAACAAGGCTTAATCCAACCGCTAACATGCGGCCGCTGCAGAAACGCTCAGAAGCTCCACCATCAATCACCGGCGGCGTTGACAGACTTGGATCTCGGCGCGCCGCTGATGATGATGTCCCGTCGGACCGGCGTGAAGCTAACGCCGCCACCTGTCAATACGAGCGGTTTGCGGCGTTCCCTCCTCATGAACGCGGCGCGGGCGTGCGCTGGGAATGTTCTCACGGTGGCTGATTGGCGGTGGCGGCCATAGGCGGTAAATTGGCCTAGACCCAGCGGAGGGGAGGCAGACAGTCCTGAGGGGCCATGCTGGAGTTTAGTCCCTAAAATTGAACCTTCATCATGGGTTCAAAAGGACAAGAGGGGATGGTGGGATGGGGGGGCCGCCGGCTAAGACAAAGCCCCTCGGGTTCCTACCCTGAAATCTAACTTCGTCTGTGTAAACATGTCTGGAATGACATACTGTGTGTGCGTCGTAGGAAACCGCTCCAGAGAAGAAGCAAGGAGGGGAAAGTCGAGAAGCGAGATTGTCGTAGATTTATCGTACGAGGTTTTATTTATAGTGGTGTTTCCACGTCGGCGGGCGACACGGGGATCGTCCGGCTCCATCCCTTTGACAGGAGCTCCGGCTCCTATCGGGTCACTCGATACTCCGGCCCGTCTGCCGGATCACTTTAGTTTTTGTGTCCGCGCATCGGGGGCCATGGGTTAGGTGACTCGTATGTCTGCGGAGTTGGGACTCTCCAAGATCCACTGGCTGTACACTCAACACTCAGTATGCTAGGAAATCCTAGCAGGCCTTCAAACGGTAGCGGTCTAGTGGGAGACCAAGTTAGGGTCCAATCGGTCAGACCCCGTCTGGAGGTGGTCTGTGGCGGCCATGTTGGAGGACCTCGGTGTCTGGTGAGGAGGCAGAGAAACGATGAAGGGTGGCAGAATGGGGAAGCCATGGTAGGGCGGCACTACATCAGGTGTAGCTTCATGGAGGAAGCTCCTGGGACTCCTTCTCCATCCCCATGTGGTCAGTAGCCACTCTTACAGTGGAGAAACTTTCTGCGTTCCTCGAACCTTTTCAGCATCGGAGATGTTTCTTGATGCATTCAGGCAGCAGAGGAACCACGGACCATTGACCTCATCTCCCAGAACCATTTCAGCTCCTACCTTTTTACGGTTCCACAGGCACTAGTGTGATTTAGATGCTTGGTGATTCGGTGGAACTCATAAGCCATGTCCCTTACCATACGTCTTGCGGATCACCTTTGTAAAAAACTACTGTGGTTACCTGTCTTTGGTTTTCTTGCTTCTACGAAACGTGAACCAGATGGGATCCAGGCTACCCAACATCCAGGTTAGCTTATTTTTTTCCATACCCTCACCCACCCAGTGATCTCCTGCCCTGATCTCTATGCAGACTCTGCATCAGGGTCTCTGGGGATCTTAGTTCCTCTCCTCACCTCTGGACACCATCTGTGGGTAGTGACCGCAAGTAGGAGATACATGGACACAAGTAGCCAAAGTCAGTTGCCTCTGTCCTTGGCTCTCTGTTAGAGATAAAGTGAGGACCTCGACCTTCTGGGACCAGCTCATGGTACAGCTGCTGCTCCTGCACATCCAGAGGAGCCAGATGGAGAGGTGTTCCCTCAAGCTGGAGGCTCTGGGGAAGACCCAGAGCCTCCAGCTCCTGCAGGATTCCCTGCAGCTGCACCTCTTTGCTCATGCTACTCCTGAGACCCAATGGAGGATCAGAGTCAGAAGATGGATCTATTTTTTGATCTAGCAGAAGAAATCTCACAGTGAACATACCGGTCCACAGCTCCTCTGAAGGTGTCAGCAGACCCTCAGCCGTCATGTTACGATTGGACTTCCTTTGACCCGATGAGCTCCAGACCGCTGGTCTCCGTTGGTAGGAATGGACTTCATTACGGCCTCCTCCGGGACCCGACCGGACGTCCCAGCGCATCGAATCCTTTCTCCACCCGCCGTCCATCTACTTCAGACACGGGGTGACGGATGAGGGGGGGCCTCCTTGATCGGCCCGCTGGTTGGAGAACTCGGGTTCACGGGCGCTTTCTTGGAAATCCGGCATGGAAATTGTATGTTTCTCGGCGTGTTTGTCACCGGGGTCCGATGTCGGGATCGGACGGGAATCCTCGCCCAGGAATTCGTCGGTCTTTGATCGCAGGGTCGGCTCGCCGCTTCCACCGCCGGATGGCTCGCGTTTGCCGGAGATTCATCATCTAGACAGCGGGACGGATGGTCCTCCGACCTGCTGGACCCATGGGTGGACTCCAGGCGCCGGTTGTCAATCAAATGCAGGGATTTTCCATCGCAATGGGCATCTGTTCACCTTCTCAATCACTCGTCCGATAGAGATGTTCAACCGTTCAACCTCTCATTCTAATGTGGAATGGTGCAACCGTTTCCATGAACCTCCTGCATGTGTTTGGACTGTGGGAGGAACCTTGAGGAACCCCAGGCAGATACGTGGAGAACATGGAGACTCCAGACCTCAAGGCTCCCTAGGAATCCATCCAGGGACCTTCTGGCTGTGAGAGGGAGGTTCTACCCCTGTTCACTACTTGTCCTATTTTTTCAAATGTAAACATATGAAAGTGGAAAAAACCTCTGACGGTGATGGATACCACAAGTTCTCCTAGAAATCAGCTTCTTCTTTCCGGCGTTCTATCATTCGTTCCCTTCGTCTGGGACCTTCAGGGGTTCCTCCCCTTCTCGTTTCCCTCACACTTCGTCGGCGAGCCCTCGAATCCATCACAGCTGCTCCACTGTAAATACAATTAACCCCGGTAATTGCGGCGCTGTTGACTTTGGGTTCGGCGCTCTCGTTCCCACTGGCTGCCGGTAGCTCCGCCCCCCGGCTTCAGGGTGACATCATGGGTTTCAGGTTCCCTCAAGGAGGAGGGAGGAGGTGCTGGTCCAAGATGTGGATTTAACAGCGTGGGTAATGACGGGGGGTGCAGGAAGGAGAAGGTGGAGGTCTGGTCTGGAGATGCTGAGAAGACAGGAGGCGGCGGAGATGATGGTGTGGAGGCTCCATCTTTGGGAGTGAGGAGGATGGAGAGGATCAGGTAGGAGGCCATCAGAGGGACGGCACACGGTAGAAGTTCTTGTGATGAAGCCACATTGAGATGGTTTGGACATGGACAGAGGAGGGATGGAGATCTGCGTAGAAGGTTGCTGCGATTGGAGGAGGTCTTGAGGAAGACCAGATGGAGGGAAGGAGGACAGGAAGGTAGCTGGTGTGAGAGAAGAAGAGGCAGATGGAGGCAGATGATCCCCCCCTGAAGGGGGCAGCCCTGTTAGCATGTGAGGCAGCGCCTGGTCCTGCCTCACCAGAGAAAACCTTCAAACTGAGCGCAGTGGGAAGAAAGCGAGGGATTTGAGGGTAAGGCGTCATGGATCTTCAGCCCGGCAGCGCTCTCTGGTAGGGTTGGTGGATCCTGATGGATCTGTCAGGTTCGGGACGTTTCTTCACCCCTTGAGACAACATGGAGGTTGAGTCGCTAGTTCCTCAGGTCGCCGTTGCAGAAGAACTCCCTGGAGTTGTCTGGGCAGTCTCGCCAGATGGAACGAGATCTTCCTCCCCGGCCAGGTGGTCTGGCTCCATCTCAGCTCCTCCTCCAAGGCAGGGTCTTTCTTGGAGCTCATAGCTGCTCGGTGATTGGTGGAAGCCACGCCGTTAGCAGATACTTCTGGCGGATTGTGGAGCGCCATTTTTAAAAGCTATCCTGATCAGATGTTTTCTCGGGACAAAAGCAGAGTGAAAAAGAGGTCCAAGCTCTTCTGCTCGGCTACACCTCAGAGGGGTTTCCAGGGCTGGACCAGAATAAGTGCGCTGGCTAACGGCTAATGTGTTCTTCACAACACGAAGCAGTGGAACTTAGAATTATTCCATGAACGCTGTGGCAGCTTCCATGGTGTCCACCTCGTCTTCTTCTCCTTCTTCTTCTTCTTCTTTGAGAGTTGGTTTTGTAGAAAGTCTATCGTGGTCTACCCTGGAGGAGGCTACCTCCTGGAACTTTAGCTAGTTAGCATTAGCCGCAGATGGAGATTCCCCTCAAACAAGAAGGAAGAACCCCAACCTGCGGAGCGATCCTTCTTTTCAGACCATCAAACCATCCGCAGGATTTAGTGCAGAACGGCGAGTTGAACATGTGTGAGCGTCACAATGGCGGGCGTGTGGCGTGCCAGGGCGGCCGCTTGAAAACGCCGGCGCTAGCATTCCCGCTTTGTTCCATGAGATCACAGTTGTGGCAGATGCAGGACAGACTGGGAGCAGCTGTTTAGCGCCGCGCTCTCCAGTTTCAGACGCTGGCAGTGCCTTCGCCTCGGGGACGGCGAGGAGGAGGAGGGGGTGGACGCCGCCGCCGAAGCCTTAATAACGTTTGTTCTCGGAGGGTGGGCACAAAGGGCCCTCAGACTAGCTAGCGTTGCGCCGGTATGCCTGGCAGGGGAAGAGAGGGATGTGGCCGAAGGTGGCGAACAGAGGACGATGACATGATCCAACTGGTGCGGCTCCTCCCGGACCCCTGGCGCCATTAATTACCCCCGAAGACCCGCCGCTATCAGGGACTCCACATATTACTGGGAAAAAAAAAAGAAACGTAGCACTTAGCGACCTCTGTGAAAAAAAAAAATGAAGAAATTTATAGGGCCTCGCGGCAATTTATGGGAATTAAGAGTGGAAATAATTGGTGCGGTGGAAAGTGGAACGCCGGGCTTCGGATACCGACTCGTTTTATTGGAGGAGAAACCAATAACCAGGGAGAGGCTGAAATAACAATTAAGCCTTCAGAGGCCTGGAGGAATATCTGTCTGCCTTTTACAGCCAACAACAACAACAACAACAACAACAACAACAACAACAGTATCAATAACAACAATAGCAACAACAACAACAGTACCAACAACAAAAACAACAACAACAACAGTACCAATAACAACAATAGCAACAACAGCAACAACAGTAATAATAACAACATTAAGAACAACAATAATAACAACAATAACAACAACAACAATAATAATAACAGCAACAGTACCAATAACAACAATAGCAACAACAGCAACGACAACAATAATAACAACATTAAGAACAACAACAACAATAACAACAATAACAACAACAATAATAATAACAGCAACAATAGCAACAACAGCAACAACAGTAGTAATAATAACAATATCATCGATAGCAACAACAACAATAATAAGAACAAAAGCAACAATAATGGGAATAATAATGATTGATAATAATAATGAATATAATAATAATAGTAAAAACAGCAACATCAGTAGTAATAACATTAATAATAATGATAATGCTAATAATAGTAATAATACTGAGAATGACAATAACAGCAAAAGCAATAATAATAATAATAATAATAATAATAATAATAGCAAATGTCAACAGCATCAATAAGAACCATAAAATAATAAAAATAACAATAATCATCATTACAAAAAAAATAAAATTAAATAAAAAATAATAATAATAGTAATAGTCATAAAAACAATATCAGGAACAGCAACAATAGCAACAGGAACAATAACAATAATAATAATTAATAATTAATAATAATGATAACAAAAAACAAGAGAAGTAATAATAATAATAATAATAATTTTATAATTGTTTGAATGCCATTATTGTTATTATTATTATGATTATTATTATAATTGTATTATTTCATCTACTACTAATGCTACTTGTTATACTACTTGTTTTTACTATTTTGATATTAATATTTAATATTTATTCTTACAAAGAGAAGTTGCTGTTAGCTTCAATTTTATCTATTACTTAGTCCTATCGTCCTTTACGTTCGGCCCGGGGTGGTCTAGCAGTTCGCTCCTCCACCTCACAACCAGAAGGTCCGCGGTTGGATTCCCGTTGGAGACCCACGTCTTCGCGCCAAGTCAATTTAGCTGCGGCACAGAAAGCTACGGGATTAGCGTGTGGACGCTTCGTCCATGACGAGGTCACGCTAATGAACGTATGATTTTGATTCAAACTAGAGTTCCGTGGAGGTTTGAGAGAAAGAAACCATGAACAGAAAGGAGTCGTCTGAAGGGAAACAATGAAATCTTGTCAGAGGGATGAAGGACACGCCGTATGCTATTTGGGCTAATATGTAAGACTGGATGAAACGTTCATTCATTCATTATATACGCTGTTTATGCGACGTTTATTCGTTTATCTCATTGGCTGAGAGCAGTGACGTTCGGTCAGGTGAGGCAGCTGAGGCTCTGCCTCACCTGTTATTATGAAAGACAAAACAGTGATAAAATAAGATAAATATTAACATTTTTCCACTGATCTGATTTATACATGTATCTCTATGTTATTCCCGTCTTTTTTTTTAATGTTCTCAAGTACAAATCGCTGAATTTGCACATTTCCTTATCAAATAAAAGCAATCCAACCATCCGGCCTCACATTCACAGTTCATGTCCTCATATAAAACCATTCAGCGGCAGATTATAGATGGATATTATAGATAATATAATGTAAGATACTCAAATCCAATCTAATATACAATATATAGTATAACATAAAAAAATAATAAATGAATATAAATGAATATAAATGATACATTAATATATATTAATATAATATAAAAAATAATATAATATAGAATCATAAAAATTAATAGTATATCATTTGAAATACTATAATATAATATAAAGTAATTTCATATGATATTAAAATAATATATAATATAAGCAGCAGAGGATGGATGGATGGATGGATGGATGGATAATATAAATTAAAATAATCTGATCTAACCTTGACAATTTATATTTTATTGTATTTCTTATTCTCCCTGCTTCCTACTATTATCTATTATTGGTATGTTTTTACTTGAAACTCTGGCACAACAATTTCCTTCGGGATAAATAAAGTTTTTTTTATTCTTATTTGTAACATATTTGATGTGTCTCTAGAATGCAAGATAGAAAATAAAATACATACATAATAAAAGATTATACAATATGAATAAAAAAAATGTGTTGATAAAATGTTCGTATCTGATCTAATATAATCAAATATCATCTAATCTAATCTAATATAGTCCTTGTTGGTGTGAGGCTGTGAGGTCCAGGCTCACGTTCTTCAGATCTGAGATGCAGCGTTCCTCTGGCGGCGGCGGCGGCGGCGGCGGCCATATTTGTCCCCTGCCGACGCAGGCGCTTACAGTAAATGAAGGAGTGATGTTTCAGGATGGATTGCGTTTCCAGGACTTATCGACTGCCCGGGATGACGGCGCGTTCAGATACATTAGCGGCGGCGGAGGGGAGGAGGTGGACGGCCGGCTCGCGTCCAGAAGATGTTGCAGCTTCAGCTTCAGCCGGGCGGACGAGCATCGATCCCGGCCTCGCCGCCGTCCGCCACGCTTCCTGTGCTTTCATTGCGCGGTCATTGGGGCGGAGGGCGGACAATGACGTCGGCTCCGATGCCTCGCCGTCTTAATGCACCGGGATCTCCAGGGACTGAGATCTTCACGCTCCAAAATACTCCCGTTTGCGTCTGGAAGCTCTCAACGGGCTGTTATGGGCGGCGTGGAGGTAGAAACACCTCAGATAACCTTCACGCACTTCGGGAACGAGATGAAGGTCCGGTGTCTTCAAGGGACGCATCTACTGGTGAACACGTGATGAGCTCGGCCGCCTCGGTGGAGATGCGCTCAGGAAGATCCTGTATCTCCTCAGCGCTGGATAGAGTCACATCTGGATGCAGAATGTTTGTCTCACATCTGCTGAGGGATTCCCTCTGGAGAAGGAGATGGAATCAGAGGTGGAGTTAGAAAAGGAGGTGGAGATAGAGATGGAATTGGAGGTGGAGATGAAATTGGAGGTGGAAGTGGAGATGGAGATGGTGATGGAGGTGGAGGTGGAGATGGAATTGGAGGTGGAGATGAACTTGGAGGTGGAGATGGAGATGGAGGTAGAGGTGGAATGTGGTTGCAGTTGAAACCTTGCTAAGATCTTCGGCTTGTTTGTGGGAACATTTGGCACCCTGGACATCTCCAAACATCTACCAGCCTCCTGGCTCTCAGCTGCATGCACTTCTGTCTTGTGTGTGTGTGTGTGTGTGTGTGTGTGTGTGTGTGTGTGTGTGTGTGTGTGTGTGTGTGTGTGTGTGTGTGGTCAACCCTGCACCATTAGCCATTTGTTTAATGATGAAGCAGCAGTCGTGCTGAGCTTGATTCTGAAAGTCACGTCCCTCTCGGGGTGGTGCTGCCTCTGATGTCATCATTCATTCATTCATTCATTCATCATCTCTAACACTTGGGCTGGAGCCAATCCCAGCTGTGATTTGGCGAGAGGCGGGGTTCACCCTGGACCAATCACAGGGCTAGACCATTCACCCTCTCATTCATACGTCCTATGAAGATATACAAAGATTCACCCTCTCATTCAAACACCACAGACACACACAACCATTCACTCACTCATTCATGCTTCATAAAGAAACATACATCCATTCACTCGCTCATTCATTCACAAATCATAGAAAAACGTGGCTATTCACCCTCTCATTCACACATTATACAGTTTTACAATTCACCCTCTCATTCACACATTATATGGAGCCAAAAAAACAATCAAGACACACAACCATTCACTCGTTCATTCACATATCATATAGGGACGTTCAACAATTCACCCTCTCATTTTAGCGTCTTATAGAGATGTGCAACATTCACCCTCTCATTCACAATGTTGTGTAAACACACATCCATTCACACACTCATTCATTCACCCATCATAGAAAGACATACAGCCATTCACCCTGTCATCGACACATCATGCGGAGCCAAAAATCATTCACCTGTCATTTCAAGACATTCATTCATTCATTCATTCATTCATTCATTCACCCTCACATTGAGCCATACAACCATTCATTCATTCACTTACTCATTCATCCAATCATTCACCCCACATCAAGTCATTCATTCATCCGTCCATCCATACATTCATTCATTAATTCACCCCCACATTGAGCCATTCATTCATTCATTCATTCATTCATTCATTCATCCATTCATTCACCCCCACATTGAGCCATACAACCATTCATTCATTCACTTACTCATTCATCCAATCATTCACCCCACATTGAGTCATTCATTCATTCATCCATCCATCCATTCATTCATTCATTCATTAATTCACCCCCACATTGAGCCATTCATTCATTCATTCAATCACCCCTCACATCGAGCCATACAACCATTCACTCATTCATTCACATCGAATGAAGAGATACAACATTCACCCTTTCATCAACCATTATATGGAGCCAAAAAAAATCACCCTCTCATTCGCCTGTCATTTCCAGACGCATCACCATTCACCCTTTCATTCATTCATCCGTCACATAGAGACGTTCAGTATTCATTCATTCATTCACACATTCTATAAAACAAAATATTCACCCTCTCATTCATTCTCATCATGCCGACACATTCATTCACTCATTCACACATCACATAGAGACCTCCTACCATCCACCCGTCTGGACCATGCAGGGTCTCCAGTGAAGCTCCTGCATGTGTTTGACTGTGTGAAGAACCTGAAGAACCCTGAGGAACCCTGAGGAGCTCCACGCTGACCCTGGGAGACATGAAGCCTCCACACAGGAAGGAATCCAAGCAGGGACCTTCTGACTCCAACCTCTGCCTTCCTATCAAGCCTCCTGGATTCTCCTCCTGAATGAGTGGCGTCGCTGTGCGTTCACACACAAAAAGGCTTTCAGCGCTGAAGCGAAGGCAGGGTGTGGTCGGCGTGGAAAATCCCCCCAGAAGACCCTTCTGCCTCCACTTCCACCTTCATTTCCACCATCCAGAGCGCTGGGCGGCCCCTCCCTGCAACCCCCCTCTCAATTACGAAGCAATAAAAGCAGATTTGTCCAAACGCCGTTAATCATAACGGCCCTAATGAAGGGATTCCTTCTGCCGGGGCGTTCGAACCCCTCCTGTCTGCGTCCGGCCGGCCGTGGACGGCGGCGGCGGTCGGACACGCAAAACATCAGGAATAATGTGTGTTTTTACGTCTCCAGGTGTGCAGAGCCAGAAGTCTCAGAGTCCAACACATTCACTCATTCATCCAAACATATGGACGTACTAACATTCACTCATTCATCCTCATAGAAACGTACATTTCGAACGTTCATTCTAATATAGAGCCAAACAACCGTTCACCCGTTCATTCACGTCATATGGAGACGCACGACCAGTCATTCAGCCTCTCATTCATACCTCGAATAGAGACATAGAACCATTCACTCATTCATCCTTAGGGAGGCCTGCAATCAGTCATCCATCCGTTCTTAAAAAGACATGCAGCCATTCACTCATTCATCTGCATAGACAGACTGACAAGCGTTCACAAGAATCATTGGTAGATTATGAAGACATACATTCACTCATTCATTCATTCATTCATTCATTCACCCACTCATACAAAAATATTCACTCATTCATCCACCCATTCAACAAATCATTCACAGATTCATTCACCCATTCATACAAAAATTCACCCATTCATCCAGCCAATCATTCAGTTTTTCATTCAGTCATTCATTCACTCATTCATTCAACCAATCATTCATTCATTCACCCACCCATTCATTCACTCATTCATTCAACCAATCATTCATTCACCCATTCATTCAACCAATTCATTCAACCAATTCATCCACTCATCCATACAAAAACATTCACCCATTCATTCAATCAATCATTCACTCATTCAGCTACTCATTCATTCACTCATTCATTCAACAAATCATTCAACCAATTGTTGATTCATTCACTCATTCATTCACTCATCCATATAAAGCATTCACTTATTCATTCAACCAATCATTCACCCATCCATCCACTCATCCATACAAAAACATTCATCCATTCATTCAGCCAACCATTCAGTTATTCATTCAGTCATTCATTCATTCACTCACTCATTCATTCACCCATTCATCCACTCATCCATACAAAAACATTCATCCATTCATTCAGCCAACCATTCAGTTATTCATTCAGTCATTCATTCATTCACTCATTCATTCAATCAATCATTCACTCACTCATTCATTCACCAATTCATCCACTCATCCATACAAAAACATTCACCCATTCATTCAATCAATCATTCGTTCAATCAATCATTCATTCACTCACTCATTCATTCACTCATCCATACAAAAAACATTCACACATTCATCCAACCAATCATTCACTCATTCATTCACTCATTCATACCCCCAGGTGTTTCCCTTCCTGTTCTGAAGCTCCAGCCTCCTGTCTGGCGGCTGCAGATACTGAGGTTCTTCAAACTCAGCGCTGATCTTCCTGTTGCTGGTTGGATCCCTGTGAGATCCCATCAGCAAGACGTTGAACGCTCGCTCCCAGCCCACGTCTGTTGTTGCTCACGCGTCTTCGGGGGTTTGTCGGCGCCTTTTGCCAAATCGTGGTCGAGCTCTCCGAGATCTTGGAAAAGCGTTCGCCCAGAACCGAAAAACCGTCATCGTCAGGTTTTGATTTATCGGTTTCCAGCGACGTTCACGTCCCACCGACCGAACCCAGCCGCCTCTGCTCGATTATTACAACGCAATAAATCACAGGTCGCGTTCAACTACTCAGAACGCTCCGGCGAAAGGATTCTGTGGACTGCAGGAAAGGCTTGTACCAGGAGCATACATGTATTCACCCTCTCATTCACACATCTGGACAGTTTAGGGTGTGTAGGGACTCCATGAATGTGTGATGGTGCTGGGAATCATCTCCAACGCCACCTGGTTTCCATCTCAGTCGTCCAAGAACAACCAGCTTCTGTCAGAACCCTGTCCTGCTCTTGCAGCCCTTCTTGCAGACCATCCCGCCAGTGACATGCCAAACCTGAGGCGATCCCAGGCGACTCGCGGTGTTTCGAGTGTATCTGGATAGTGTCTGGAGCTGGACGGAGCTGCGCGGCTTCACGGATGCAACCACGATCTGCGGTTCCCTCTCGTGGACTTCCTGTCCTCTGTCGCGTTCCCGAGTGGCCGAAAGTAGCAAGAGGGAGTTCTTGGCTGCAGAAAAATCACAGAACACTTTCCTTGCAGCGTCTCCAGGAGGTTCACGCTCCTTCTGGCGCTGCGTCGAAGGCGCGGCCTTCCCGCCGGAGGTCTACGGTGGAGATAAAAATCAGCGCCTTCCAGATGGCCCTCACAGGAAGAGCCATGAAAGTGAAGACTCTGGAAGGTGTTTTCCCCCGAGAGGAGGAAAGGAGCGCTTGCCTTATCAGCCGGTTTCACACCAGAACATATCTGATGCCATACTTGTGATTCTTATCTTGCGACTAAGTGCCACCGCTTCATTATAATTTAATAAACCCATGCGCAGCACCTCGGTGTCTGATAAGCCTCCACGCCTGGATCCATTACATCCTGGGTTGGATTTCACCGGCTCACCGGTGGAAGGAGGCGTTGCCCCTCCATCAGCGCAGCCTCTGAAAACCCACTATGTATTTATAAAAGAATACATAAATATGGGTATAAAAATGACAGAGCTGGAGGTTGCAGAGATGAAGATGCTGAGCTTCTCTTTGGGAGAGACCTGGATGGAGAGGATCAGGAAAGAGTCCGTCAGAGGGACGACACATGGTAGATGTTTTGGAGAGAAGGTCAGAGCAGAGATGGTTGGGTCATGGACAGAGGAGGGATGTGAAAGTATTGGTAGATGGATGCTGGAATGGGAGGTCAAGAGGAAGACCAGAGAGAGGATTGATGGACGTCGGGAGAGAGGATATGAAGGAGATGGAGAAGGTGGAGACCCCTGAAGGGAAGAAGAAGATACATATGCATACAAATATGTACATATATTCATTCATTCATTTGTTTAGTGTACGGCTTATCCTGCACTTAGGGTTGCTCAGGGGGCGGAGCCTATCCCAGCAGTTCCCCCTGGACCACAACAACAGGGCCACGTATAGAGACATACAACTCTGGCCCTCTCCTTCATTTGTCTGGACAGTGTTGGGTCTCCAGCGAACCTCCTGCATGTCTTTGGACGGTCGGAGGAACCCCGCGCAGACACGGGTGGAACCAAAGACTCCATGGAATCCGAGATGGAATCCAACCAGGGACCTTCTGGGTGTGAAGCAAGTGTGCTACATCAACTTCGTAGTAATGCAGTGTAGCTCATTAATGCTAAAGTTAAGTCTGGAGCCGTCTGTCCGTCCTCTGCCTTCACTTCCTTCGTGCTCCGGATTGTCTTGAGGAGCTCTCGGATGTAGAAGAAATATCTTTATCGTCACATTGAGTCCTACATAGAGCATGACAACCCAAATCGGACGCTGCATTTAACCCATAGGCAGCGAAGGGGCAGCGCCAGGGGAGCAGTTAAGGGTTCAGCCTCTTGCTCAAGAACACTTCCACTGGCTAGGAGGAGCTGGGAAACCAACCAGAAATGTTCGATTCTATGGACAACCTGAGCTGTGCTGGTAGATGTTTAGGGAAGTTGGCACGGTATGCCCGAGTGGACCAGTGAGAGGAACACAGAAGAAGAAGAAGAAGACAAAACGGCGTTGGAAACTCTAAGGAGAAGAGTTCTCCATCGACCCGCCGCCATCTACCGCTGCCGCTTTCTTAGAAATAACAAACATGGCCGGCGCCAGAACTCTGGACTCTGCAATGGCCTCTCGTTGATGTGTGGCTTGACAACCGTGGGGATGTACGTTAGGACTGCACATTTACTTGCGGGGCGTGAGCATGGAGGTGCCTTAACGTGCCATGAACATCAGGGTGGAGTGGAAGTGTTCCATCAGGATCGGTCAGCAAAATGTTTTATTCCTTTGCTTGGACGGCGTAGGGTCGTGTCCGAGCTGTAGGCCGCCGTAGGACCCGGCGTGCAGAGAAAGCATCAAGGATCAGCAAAGAAGCCATACTTTTACACACGGTTAAAGCATGAACGGTACTTCTGGTAGCACGGTGATTCACGGGCATGATGGGAGGCAACAGCTACTCAGGGGCTTTTAGCAGCTTCCGCGGATCAAGATTTACCGTCGCTAGCTTGCCAGATTTACAGTACAGCCGAGTGCGCGTACAGTTTATACAGAGCGGCGAGGCGTATGAGCGGCACAACAGTCAGGATCTCGCATGATGTAGCATGACGGGGTGGGGTTGGGGAGTTTGGGTTTGGGGGGTCAGTCCTTTCACTGCTTATGAATGATGTCCCCCCCGACCCCCCGCCCTCGGCATTCTTGGGAGCTTCAAAGCATCAATCTCAGCGGAGCCATCCGGCCCCACCGTGGTGCCGATATTGAATATTCAACCGGGATCCTTTTTTTTTATTTTAGCCCGTCGGGTTCGGACCCTGCAGGGGGCTTGGGGGGTTCCTCACGGCACATTTATCCTTGCTAGAAAATGCTAATTGAAGTTGGAAGCGAGATAATGAACTCATGAGATGTAAAATATGAGCGTGGTTTAGTTTTAAAATCTGCGCTTTTGAGATATGGATGTTCAGAAGCAGCTGTTGTTGAGATGGAGAACCGTCTTCCATCTCCTGCAGGTTTCAAAGCGCTGTGTGAACATTCACGAGCTAACGTGCAAAGCGCTAACCAGATCATCAGGACCAACTTGAGGTTCCTTATCTTGGAACCTGAAGCGTTGTTGGTGTCTAATGGCGCCCACTGTTTATGATCACAGTGATCCCTCGCTATAACGCGGTTTACTTTTCACGGTTTCGCTACTTCACGGATTTGCGTCGTGCCTTGTGTTCTGCATTCTGATTGGCTAAAGACGCACTCCGCTTCTTCTCTACCTGTGTGTCAATAACGTTGCAGTTTAATATGTACACGTACGTAAAACAGCTTGGCAAATTTACATGACGTACGTGCAAATTCTCTTGCAATTTCTCTGAAACCCATAATGTTGACAAAACGCTCTGGAGCGACAAAAGCACCTGCGGCAGGAAGATGCTATCTATGGCAGATAAAGCTAAACTTCTGGACATGCTAAGGGAAGGTAAAAGCTATGCGGCTGGAGGTCGGCATTACGGAATGAATGAATCTTCCGTTCGTTCCGTAAAGAAGGAAGAAAAAAACATAAGGACGACAGCAGCGATGTATAATAGAGTATTTAATTGTAAGATAAGATAAGATAAGACAAGAACAACTTTATAAATCCCGAAGGAAATTGTTGTGCCAGAGTTACAGAAAATATAACAGTTATAAATAATAAAAAGAAAAAGGCAGAATTAGAAATAAAAAAAAACTATAAACTATAAAGTGTCTCAGTGAAACTATCAAGTGTCTTAGTAAACAAGTGATAAAACTATAAGTGTCTTAGTAACAAGTGAAGTAAGGAGTGCACCATAGTATGATAAAAAGAAAAATTGTAGTGTAGCTGTTATGAAATGAAATATTGCACAGTTCTGAATATTGCACAGTGAAATGAAATACTGCACAATTATTGTATGATAATTGTAAAAAAAAATAAAGGTTTCTACTTCACGGATTTTGCCTATCACGGGTTCTTTTTGGAACGTAACCCCGCGAAAAACAAGGGTTTACTGTACTGAAGCCATTCAGCTATTAGCATATAGATGTTCATGCTACCGGTATTAGCTTTAATAGCCGACTGTCTTTCTATCAGCCGATGGAGGCAGAAGGCTTCTGCACCATCTTCCACTTCTTGCTCCCGGGGGAACGTTGGGTTTTCGCGGCTCCTCAGAAGTATGATCCGGACCTTCTCTCCGTGGGAAGTAACCTCAGATCCTTGATTTAGCGCCATTTAAATCAAATCTGAGCGCGCGGGCCGAGAATCCAACCGCCAACCTCCCGACTTGAGGGTCTCGACCGGCCGCGGTATCACGTAGCCGGTGTTAGTTGTCGAGACGACGGGAAGAAGGTATTTGTTTGAAGGCCTTCTCCGCACCGGCGCTCCTGCTGGACCACTCGTAGCGGACAGCTGCATCGCCACGCTAATAACCTCCTTCTCAGGATTCTATGACATCAGTATTAAACCCCGGGTCGCCGAAAATCCTCTGAATTTCACAGAGCCGCGGTCTCGGCGCGGGAACGCCGCTCGCGATACGCATTCCAACCCGACCCGGGCTCATTCCGTCATCCGCGCTCACCGGCGGCTTTTTGTTTGGCAGGTTAGCGCCGATTACCCGCCGCCATCCGTCCCCCCCCGTCCTCGCGGCCTGGCGATGAAAGGTGTATCTGCTCCGTTGAAGTCTTCCTCTGAAATTAAAAACGTGGCTAATTTCTATGGTGCTTTGCGATAATGCCGTCGGTATTATTTTAGGGTGTGGGTTTCATAAGGAAATGTTTGCCTTATGAAATAAAGACAGATTATTACAGGCAGCTAAGCTGCTGTAATTTCCCTCCGACCGCGAGAGGCCATATTTCAGAGGGCGCCCGGGACGCAAAGACGATGCTATTACCAGCCGCGACTGAAATCAGACCCTCGTGACAAAAAGAAAATTCAAAAGGCCGGCCCGGGACCCCCTCGGACGAGCCTTAAATCTCCACGCGGGGCCTGGAATATTCCTGGATGGGTCGGGGGTCGCGTCCCCTGCGACATCCAGCCGGCCCGGCCCTCTGCTCGCCGGACATGCTAACACAAGTGAGCGAACACATCTGAGGCGGCCCTTGACCCGCGGTGAACAGGCTGTGCGTGGTGGAGTCAGATTGCGGCGTTAGCGGCGGCCGCGCTAGTTCGTGGCTCGTGAAACGCCGACTTCATCACAATCGGATGTACGAATATATGAACCCTACAGAGTAGCTTATTCACCACTTGACTTGCTAACTCTGGCTTGCTGTCACGGCGGCCGAGGAGTCGCAAGTAGAATCCCCGGAATTGGGAGCGCCCCCTACGGTGAGGCAGAAGAACTGCGTGCCTCACTTCGTGGCAGCTGTTTTCCGATGACTCAGCACGAGAAACTAGACACACACAAACAGTTGTTGACACTTTGGAAATGTGGTTCCTGCCGCAAAAGTGTTTCAGAGAGAGAGCAATACGGTCGTAGCAGTTTGCCGTCATTGCGCAATCTACATTGAGGCTCCACAGTCGGCAGCCTCACCGCATGTCTCTTCTCAGTAGTTGAACAGTAAATGTGAAAATCCAATCAAAAATAATCTAAAGCTGGTGAAGTTTAGTGAAAAATAAATTTATAGTGCAAATCCAATTTTTTTAATCTGACAATTTTTTTCTTTCCAAGATTGGTAAGTGAGGCACGGGCTCTCCTGCCTCCCCTGACTGCACCTCACTGCTCCCACGTTGCCACAGAGGCTCTGCTTTTTAGCGAGTTAGCAAAGTTAGCAAAGTTAGCGACTCGCCATTTGTCCGGCTTTGCTATTTCTGTCATGAATATTAAAGCTATTAGCATGAAACCGTTAGCGGTGTTTTTCTGTAGAGCATGTCAAAGACGTGAAAAACATCTACGTGAAAATAGAACCATCACTTCCAGGTTTCCACCATCTGGCCTCTTCTGTATCTCATCCACGAATCCATATGCGGGACCCGACCCTCGAGGAGGACGTATACTCCGTGAGATACGCGAGCCGTTTACATACCATTGTTTTACCACAAAATTGCATCGCAAATAATCGTTTCCTGCAATTTTCTGAACACGGTGATGATTAAGCTCAAACCAAATTTGTATAATTGGCGGCTCCGATAGGCCTGATACCACTCGTACTCCTTTTGTCCCGTACGTCCGATGCCAAGTTGAACGTCTTCATGGCGCCGCCGCCGTGACGTACATCCCCGCCACTCGCGCAATTGCATTAAATTGCAATTATAATTTAAAGAAATCGTGCGCCGCCCGTCCGCCGGGCTCATTCCCGATCCTCCTCACGAGAACCCCCGTATCATTATCTCCGGTTGTAAAGGTTAAACCGCCCGTTTCCAACAAACCTCTGCGGTTTCAGCGCAGCCTTGAGGCGCTAACTCAAACATCCATGTCACCGCGACCTTTTGTGCGATGATGGATGTGTTTTGATTCGAGCTCAAAGGGGGTTGGGGTGCGGAAGGGGCTCCGAGGAGTTCAAAATAAAAGCGGGTCTTCTCCCTTCTATATACCCCTTCTGTGGTGAAGTGACCCCCGCCTACAGAGTTGCCCTCCCCCGCCCCTCTCCGGCCCCGCGGGCCGGTCGGCCCGTCGGCGAATGCGAGCCGGTGGCATGCTGGGTGTGTGATGGAGCGCAGAAGGGGTGTGTGAGATGCGCTGACCCATTCACATCCACCTCCCGCCCCGGAGGGTAGGCTTACGTATCTGCACGTATCGGCACTGCACAAATCGGCAAGGACGGCTATAGCGGCGGCGAGGTTAGCATCTGGGAGCCGCTCTTCCCTCAAGACCTCCGGAGGGGACAGGTGTGGGGTGGAGAAGCCCATTTGGCGGCGGTTGTTTTTCCCCCTCCTCCGTTATTGCTTCCCCTCCCTTCCCTTGAATGGATCCTTTCTTTCCCTGAAGGAGGCTTCACAGGAACCTGGAAGCTGTTTATGATTCGTGTCACTGCAACACCGGATTCCGCGAAAGCCGTCTGATAGGTTGGTTAATCCTCTTAACTTGTAACCCGCGTACGTCTCTCGTCGGCGGAATGCGCGTGTATTTGTGCCGGATTAACGCGAGGTCGCTAACCGGTGCCTGGAGGTGTGAGCTCCTGCTCGACCCCCCGGTCACCTGACGCCCCGAGCGGGATCGGGCCCCTCGCCGGTTGCGGCTTAGCGCTGTTTTTTTTCTCCGCCTGGATCGCTTCTTCGTGATCGCGTAAGCTTTAGTTTATGCGGTAAAAACTCTGCGGGTCGGATGAAACCTGACTTTCCAGGCCTCTGGATCGGTAATTAGGCTAATGCTGATGCTAGCTGATGTCGACTGATGTTGACCCAGTCAAGTTAATTAGTAAAGCGAGCACTTGGTGGCAGCGGCGCGAGGAGATGCTACCTTAAGTAGCGGTGCAGAAACCCCCTTCAGATACCTTCTTGATGAGGTCGGCCTTCTGCCTCGACCGGTTGGGGTAGAAGTAGGAAAATAGATGAAAAGCAAGAGTATGACAGGGAGGGACGGCTATGAATGGTCTGCTACTGCTAATAGCAGCTAACAGCTACATGCTAAAAGCTGATGATATGATAGCCTTAACTTTCATGGCGAGGCGGTCAGGGAGCTCGGGGGGAACGACTCCAGACCTCCGTCGAGGAAGATCTTGATTGGACCAGGTGTGGCTCCCGGGTTGGCGGTGACGCTAACCGCCACGGCGCTAACCGCCTCCGACACCTCCCCGGCATGACGGCGACCGCCGATCCCAACGCATCTGGGCGCCATTTAGTCGTCCCGTCAGCGGAGGCCAGACGTTGTACCTGATACCGGCAAAACCTTCACGCCTCGTGGCTTGAAGGTCCATCTCACGCACTCAGCTGTTCCCTCTGAAGTGCAGCAGGCGTAGAAAGGGCCGGACAAAGCGCTAGCAGGGAGAGAGAGCAGCTAAGTAACACCCTCCTCCTCCTCCTCCTCCTTCTCCTGGTCTTCTTCCTCCCCCTCTCTTCCCTCCCAGGCTGTCAGAAGGGCTGGAAGCTTCAACCCGCCGAGAGGACGCTCCCTCGCTCGGAAAGAGTACCGGATTACAGCGCCGGTACCTCCACCCCTCTGCACCTCGGGGGGGCGGCGGTGGCGCGATGGCGGCGGCGGCGGCGGCGCCTCAGGAGCTGGCATGGCGGGCTCTGCTCCTCCTCACCGGGCTGGCGTCGCTGAGCGGCGGATCTGAGGGTGAGTACAAACCTCCGGTTCATATATCCCTCGCCTTTTAGACCCGCCGTCAGAAGGTGATGGGCTTCTTACCCGCGCGCCGGTATTTACGACCCCCGCGGCGGCGGCGGCCATGACAGCGGGTGGTCTTTCACGGTCATGTTTTGAATAGTTTGGAGATGGACAGCCAGTTGTCTTCTGCATGAATGGCAGCAGTGTCACGGCGCCCCCCCTGAAGGTTGGGACGGTCGCGGGGGGTCGGCGAGCTCCCGCCCTCCGGAGGACGCTCCCGCATGTGATGTTTGACTCTTTTCACGTGCACGGCTGTGTAATAACACGGTAATAGCAATCGTTCCTGTAAATGTCCTCACAAGCTGGGTTGTTTTGCCCCGTCAATAACAGTCCACGGTTACCAGATGGATCAGCAAGTTGCGAGGAGGGTCAGGAAAGTTGGGTAAAACGGGGGGGCTGGAGTTGTATGCTCTGTGCACGTACATGTGCACACATATGTGCAGATCCGTGCACACACACACACACACACAGACGTGCGATCCAATAACTTTGCATTCGCATCCTGATGCGAAGAGCAGCTGCTGGACGTCGGTGTGACCGATCGGCGGTGGAGAACTTTCACAGTTGGTCCTCGAATGCCTCGCTCTTCGTTCTCCTGCTCTTCATCCCCTCCTTCCTTCCTTCCTTCCTTCCTTCCTTTCTTTCGTTCTTTCTTTCTTTTCCTTTCTTTTCGGGGATCTCAGAGTGCAGCAAGGTGGGTTGACAGCGTGAGTGGGAGGGCGAGCAGGCAACATTTATTTGATTTGGAGGCCTCGCTCCTTCCTGATTCCCTTTTCGTCCCATGTTTTAAACCCCCCCCTCACACACACACACACACACACATGCACACACACACACTCACACACACCCAGAATGAGTT
>NC_141292.1:1145000-1222500 GCF_037954325.1 Fistularia commersonii
TCTCCAGATAAGCTGCGTGGATAATGAATGAATGAGTGAATGAATGAATGCACGAATGAATGAACGACGGGACGGCGGATGATGTCGTCCCAAGGTGGTGTTTGTTTTTGCCGTCTTTTTTTCCCACGTCATCGTGGAGAAAAAAAAAAAGCATTATTTTTGCGCCGTTATTGCTGTGGAAATGTGATTATCTGCAGATTTGGATCTGCAGAGACGCTGCTGGAACAAATCTCCAGGGAGGAAATGTGTTTACATTCTTCACGGTGGACAGGCGTGGGCGAGGAAGCCTCGGGGGCTCCGTGCCTTGCTCAAGGGCACAGTCAGCACAAAAACACTAAATTACTAAATAACTCCTCTTATTGCACCAGCAGCAGCAGCAGAAGTTGTAGTAGTTATATTAATTACTGTTATTGTGTAATAATGACGATAAGAAAAAATATTTTAAAAAGATTATATAATCATCATTGCATGAAAATAATAATATTGATAATCATAAGATGAAACAAGATAAATTTTATTGATCCCCATTGGGGAAATTGCTTTGTCACAGCAGTGCAACAGTTTATTATTATTATTATTATTATTAATAATAATAATAATAATAATAATAATTATTATTATTATAAAATGAATAATGATGAAAATAAAAAATAATACTAACAACAATAATAGTAATAATAACAAACAATAACAAAAATAAGATGAAAAATATTAGAATGATCATGATTTTAATTACTACTATTGTAGGATAATAATATAATTATAATAATCATAACAATAATAAAATGAAATTAATCTATAGCTCCCATTTCATGATTACGATCATGGCATGATAATATGATTAAATCAAATTATATTTAATAAAGTTATGAATAATGATAATAATAGTAATGGTAAAAATAATCAGAAGGCAAGAAGAAGAAGAAATAATTACGATGATCATGATTTTAATTGATTACAATGAATTACAATCAAATTACCATGATTGTAATTACTGTTGTTATTAATAATACAGAAAACATAGTAAGAAATTTGCAAATAATTATAAATCAAGAATCATTTTGATTGTTCTAATAATAATAGTAATGGTATTAATTATTATTACTATTATTAGAAGAGGAAAAATAACAAATTATCATTATTTTAATTACTACGACTACAGGATACTATAGCTGATAATAATGATGATAATGATGATAATGATAGTAATTACCCCACGGTTACCATTAAATAATGACTATTGATGAATATATACTTGTATATACTTGTGCATACAAGTACATGTAAATACGTGTTGTATTAATGCGTATAAATTAGGGTTATTGCACAGAAAATATTAATAATAATAATGATGATAGTAATAATGTAAATAATAATAACACTAATGATAATAACACTAATGATAATAATAATACTGCTATTAATAACAACAATAATAATAATAATAATAATAATAATGCTATTAATAACAATAATAATAATAATAATAAAAGTGATAATGCTAATAATCATAATAATAATAGTGATAATGCTAATTATGATAAAAATAATAATAATGATAGTGATAGTGCTAATACTACTACAAATAATAATAGTGATAATGCTTATAATGATAAAAATCATAATAATAATGATAGTGATAGTGCTGATACTACCACTACAAATAATAATACTGATAATGCTAATAATAATAATAATGCTATTATTATTAATACTGATAATGATAACAATGCCAGTAATGTAATGCCAATAATAATAATAATGACAATAGTGATAACGCTAATAATAATAAAAGAAATGATAATAATAGTGATAGTGCTAATAATAATAATAATGCTATTATTATTGATAATGATGATAACAATGCCAGTAAAATAATACCAATAATAATATTAATAATATTAATAATAATAAAAATAATAACTATAGTAATAATGCTAATAATAATGCTTATAATAATGCTAGTAATAATAATAATAATGCTAATAATAATAATGCTGCTTATAATGATAATAATGATAATAATAATAATAATAATAATGATAGTAATAATATGACTTGTGTCAGCCCGTCAGACTGTCCGTCCGATCGCGGACATGGAAACCCTCGGTCAGCCATGGACGAGGAAATGCGTTTCTCGGGCTCGTCCACGGAAAGTGGTTTCCACGGTTACCCTTTTAGCCTCTCCTCCAGAATCAAGTATGTGTGTGTGTGTGTGTGTGTGTGTGTGTGTGTGCCTCCCGGCTGTGGAACTTTCCGCTGAGGTCGGCCTGCCAAAGCGATTTGGATAAAATGACCCGAAATAACATTTAAAAGCCAATAAAGTGGCATATTAACAGCCGCACGGCTAAAATGACCTCAGCTTAGCGCAGCTCAAAATGGCCGCCGCCGCCGCCGCCGCCAGGTGTGAGCCGCCTGCCAATCAAATAAATGTTTAATGCACGCCTTTTAACGGCTACACGATGTTAGCATCAACGGCTAACAATGTTAGCAGTGCTCAGATATGAGCACACACACACACACACACACACACACACACACACACACACAGCACAAAGGGCCCTTTATGGCGGCCGAGGTGTCGCCGCCCCCGGTTCCAGACCCGGTGCAGGTCCGGTCCTGGTCCTGGTCCTGGAGGTGCGCCGTCACACTTTCTGTGGATGGCGTTGCCATGGAAACTGTGCCAAAACAACCCCCCCTTCTTCTCAGAACCCCTCCATCACCCGGACCTTCTCCGTCCACAGCCAACCTGCTGGACGCCATGCTGCTGAAGAACGGCTGGAAGGGCCAATCAGAGCGGAGGGCGGAGCCTCCGGGGACGCCGCGACCTCAGGACCTTCTCTGGTGTCACTGCAACCACCACTGCCCTGAAGACGCCGTCAACAACACCTGCAGGTACAAACACCAGGACCACACGTACCACCATCAGAAGATCAGGTGTCGGAAGCTCCTCCTCACGGCCAGAAGGTCCTGCTCGGGTTCCTTCCTGTGTGGAGGCTCCATGTTCTCCTCGGGTCTGCCTGGGGTTCCTCAGGGTTCCTCAAGTTCCTCGGGGTCCTCAGGGTTCCTCGGGTTCCTCAGGGTCCTCAGGGTTCCTCGGGTTCCTCAGGGTTCCTCAGGGTTCCTCGGGTTCCTTGGGTTCCTCAGGGTTCCTCGGGTTCCTCAGGGTTCCTCACAGAGTCCAAACACATGCAGGAGCATCACTGGAGACCCTGATGTGTAGATGAGAAGGTGAACGGTTGGAACTCTATGTTGAAGGAAATTGTTGTGCCAGAGTTTCAAGTAAAAACATAACAGTAATAGATAATAGTAGAGAGAAGGAAGAATAAGAAATACAATGAAATATAATGAAATATAAATCGTCTTCACTGTAAACTGTAACTACAAAGATTTGATTTGAAATGGATGGATAGATGAACAAATGGATTAATGAATGAATAGATGGTTGAATGAATGCATGGATGGTTGGATGAATAGATGAATGAATACATGGAAGAATGGGTGAATGAAGGAATTAATGGATGGATGGATGAGCAAATAAAAGAACTAATAGATGAATAAATGGATGAATAGATTAAAGAATAACTGGATGAGTGACGGAATGAATGGATTGTAGATTAGTCAATGGATGAAAGAATTAATGGATGAATGGATGGATGAAAGGATGGATGGATGGATGGATGGATGGATGGATGGATGAATGAATGAATGAATGAATGAATGAATGAAAAGGATGGATGGATGGATGGATGAAAGGATGGATGGGTTAGTGGATGAATGGATGGACGGACGGACGGACGGACAGATGGATGGATGGATGGATGAATGAATGAATGAATGAATGAAAGGATGGATGGATGGATGGATGGGTGGATGAATGAATGAATGAAAGGATGAATGAAAGGATGAAAGGATAAATGGATGGATGGGTGGGTGGATGAATGAATGAATGAAAGGATGAATGAATGAAAGGATGAATGAATGAAAGGATGAAAGGATGATTGAATGAATGAAAGGATGGGTGGATGGTTGGATTGGTCAGCTGACTAATGGATGGATGGACAAATAAATGAATGAACATCGAATCCTTTCCATCCTGTGTGTGTGTGTGTGTGTGTGTGTGTGTGTGTGTGTGTGTGTGTGTGTAGGACGGACGGCTACTGCTTCTCCATGGTGGAGGAGGAGGAGGGGGGGCAGGTGGTCTTCACCGCAGGCTGCCTGGGATTGGCCGGCTCCGAGTTCCAGTGCAGGGTAACCGCCGGCATGTGTGTGTGTGTGTGTGTGTGTGTGTGTGTGTGTACCTGACCTCCAGGTGTGTGTGTGTGTGTGTGTGTGTGTGTTGTCCAGGACAGCTGGAAGCCTCGCTCCAGGAGGTCCCTGGAATGCTGCACCCAGCAGGACTTCTGCAACCGAGGCCTGCAGCCCACGCTCCCCCCGCGCTCCCGCAGTGGTACGATCCAACTACACCTCCGTCCACTCCCTCTCTTTTCTTTCCATCCATCACTCCATCTTCTCTTCTCTCTTTTCTTTTCTTCCATCACTCCATCTTCTCTCTCTTTTCTTTTCATCCCTTCGCTCTTCTCTCTCTTTTCTTTTCTTCCATCACTCCATCTTCTCTCTTTTCTTTTCTTCCATCACTCCATCTTCTCTTCTCTCTCTCCTTACACCTTCTCTCTTTTCTCACCATCTCTCCATCGCTCTCTTCTTTCTCTCTTTTCTTGTTTCACTCTTTTCATCCTCCTTTCCCTCTTTCTTTCTTTTTCATCCCTCTCTCTCTCACCTTTCTCACTCTTTCATACCATTTTTTCCCTCTCTCCTTTCTTTCCCTCTTTTTCCCTTTCAAACTCTCCTTTCACGCCATCTTTCTTTCCCTCTTTTCACTCTTTCCCACTCTTTTCTTTCTCTTTTCCCTTTTTTCTCCCTTCTCTCTCCATCTTGCTTCCATCTTTCCCTCTTTTCTCCCTTTCTTCCATCTCTTTTCTCTCCATCTTTTTTATCTCTGCTTCTTCCTTCTCTCTCTTTTCTCTCCATCTTCTCTCCATCTTCTCCTCTCTGTTCACTCTTTTCACATCCTCTTTTCTCTCTCGAACTCTCTCTATCCTTCTCTCTCTACTTCCTCCCTCTTTTCTCTTTATCTTTTTCACTTTTCCCCACTGTTTCCTTTCTCTCTCTTTTCATTTTTATTGTTCTACCTCTTTTTTTTGATCTCCCTCTCTCCTCTCCATCTTTTTACTTTTTTCCTCACCATCTTTTCTCTCTCCCTTCTTTCTCCCTTTTCCTTTTCACACCATCTGTCTTCCCTCTCTTTTCTCAAACCTGTTCTCTCTCTTTCTCTTTCGCTTCACTCTCTTTTCTCTCTTTTCGTTATCAGCTTATGTCACACACACACACACACACACACACACACACACACGCACACACAGGCACATGCACGCATGCACACACACACGTACAGAGTGCCTGCGTGTTTACATCGATGGACACGACCACTGTAATAGCAACGTTATAACAGTGTAATAACAGTGTAATAGCAGTGTAATAGCAGTTAATAACAGTGTAATAGCAGTGTAATAGCAGTGTAATAGCAGTTAATAACAGTGTAATAGCAGTGTAATAACAGTGTAATAACAGTGTAATAGCGTTAATAACGTGTAAAAGCAGTTGATAACTGTGTAATAACAGTGTAATAACAGTGTAATAGCATTAACAGTGTAATAGCACTGTAATAGCAACGTTATAACAGTGTAATAACAGTGTAATAGCAGTGTAATAGCAGTTAATAACTGTGTAATAGCAGTGTAATAGCAACGTTATAACATTGTAATAGCAGTTAATAACAGTGTAGTAGCAGTGTAATAACAGTGTAATAACAGTGTAATAGCGTTAACAGTGTAATAGCACTGTAATAGCAACGTTATAACAGTGTAATAACAGTGTAATAACAGTGTAATAACAGTGTAATAGCAGTGTAATAACAGTGTAATAACTCTGAAATCATGACACACTTGGTGTTTTATTGTTTTAAAAACACTCAGTGTTTTGTGGGAAGACACTACTGTGTGTGTGGGTGTGTTTGTGTGTGTGTGTGTGTGTGTGTGTGATTGACAGCAGCTGGGTGGAAAGCCCAGAGCTCCAGAGCCGCTTCGGTTCCTCTGGGGTTCTTCACGGACGTCGGCGTGACACCCGATGCCGCCGATCCAGGAGGGCATCGGAGGATGGATGGAGGAGGAGGAGGTTCATGGAGGAGACCAAAGCGATGAATCATCTTTCTTTCTTCTCCGCAGACTACGTGGACGGCGGCGTGCACACCACGGCCCTCCTCACCTCCACGAGCGTCTGCGGCGTGGTCCTGGCGGCCGTCCTCGTCATCTTCTGCCTGCGGTAGGAGGACGAAAAACCAAACTGGCGTCCGGCGGCGGCGGCGGCGGCGCTCGGTAAACGCGGCGTATCTCCTGCAGGTTCAGGCGTCGGGTGGTTCGACCTCGCTTCGCCATCGACCCGGAGCGGGACGAGACCTTCATCCCTCCCGGCGAGTCCCTCAAGGACCTGCTAGAACATTCCCGCAGCGTGGGGTCCGGCTCGGGCTCGGGGCTCCCTCTGCTGGTGAGAAGCAGGAGGCATCTCAGCGGCTTCCGCCGTCTCCTCGGCTTCCCGTCAGCGTGACGTCCCGTGCTTCCAGGTGCAGAGGACCATCGCCAAGCAGATCCAGATGATCAAGCAGATCGGGAAGGGGCGCTACGGCGAGGTGTGGATGGGACGCTGGCGAGGAGAAACCGTCGCCGTCAAGGTGTTCTTCACCACCGAGGAGGAGAGCTGGTTCAGGGAGACGGAGATCTACCAGACCTTCCTCATGAGGCACGACAACATCCTGGGTGAGATGGAGCTGTGTGTGTGTGTGTGTGTGTGTGGGAGTGTGTGTGTGTGTGTGTGTGTGTGTGTGTGTGTGGGACTGTGTGTGTGTGCGCATCCCGATGGGTGCCTGTGTGAGTGTGTGTGTGCATGCCAGGAGGTGTGTATGCATGCATGGGTAGGTGTGTGTGTGCGTGTGTGTGTGTTTTTGTGCGTGTGTGGGTGTGTGTGTATGCCATGATGTGTGCACGTGTACATGCGTAGGTGTGTGTGTGTGTGTGTGTGTGTGTGTGTGTGTGTGCATGCCATGATGTGTGTATGCATGCATGGGTAAGTGTGTGTGTGTTTGTGTGCGTGGGTGGGTGTGTGTGGGAGTGTCTGTGTGTGTGCGTACCGTGATGGGTGCCTGTGTGAGTGCGTGTGTGCATGCCTTGATCTGTGAATGTGTGCATGTGTAAGTGTGTGAGTGTGTGTGTGTGTGTGTGTGTGTGCATGCCATGAGGTATGTATGCTTTAATGTGTAAGTGTGTGAGTGTGTGTGTGTGTGTAAATTTGTGCATGCCATGAGGTGTGTATGCATGCATGGGTAAGTGTGTGTGTGCGTGTGTTTGTGTGCGTGGGTGGGTGGGTGTGTGTGTGTGCATGCCATGATGTGTGTATGCATGCCTATGTAAGTGTGTGAGTGTGTGTGCACATCGTGATGGGTGCCTGTGAGTGTGTGTGTGCATGCCTTGATCTGATCTGGGAATGTGTGCATGTGTAAGTGTGTGTGTGTGTGTGTGTGTGTGTGCATGCCATGAGGTATGTATGCTTTAATGTGTAAGTGTGTGAGTGTGTGTGTGTGTAAATTTGTGCATGCCATGAGGTGTGTATGCATGCATGGGTAAGTGTGTGTGTATGCATGTCATGATGTGTGTATGCATGCATGTGTAAGTGTGTGTGTGTGTGTGTGTGTGTGTGTGTGTGTGTGTGTATGTGTGTGCATGCCATGAGGTGCGTATGCGTGTATGTGTAAGTGTGTGAGTGTGTGTGCGTGTGTGTGCAAGTTATGATGTGTGTATGCATACATGTGTAAGTGAATTAGTGGGTATAAGTGTGCGTGTGTTATGATAAGTGTTTGTGTGTGTTATTTCGGCACACACTCAGAAAATAACATGCACACACTTACTCTGCTATTACACTGTTATTACACTGTTATTACAGTGGACACAGATGAAAACAATGATGAGCTACTGTGTGTGTGTGTGTGTGAGTGTGTGTGTGTGTGAGTGTGTGTGTGTGTGTGTGTGTGTGTGTGCATGCCATGAGGTGTGTATGCGCGTATGTGTAAGTGTGTGAGTGTGTGTGCGTGTGTGCAAGTTATTATGTGTGTACGAGTGCATGGTTAAGTGTGTGAGTGTGTGTGTGTGTATGTGTGTGTGTGTAAGTGGGTATAAGTGTGCGTGTGTTATAATAAGTGTGTGTGTGTGTTATTTCAGCACTCACGAAACTGTAACAACAGGTTAATAACACTCAGACAATAACATGCACACACTTATTGTGTTATTACACTGTTATTACACTTTTATTACACTGTTATTACACTGTTATTACACTGTTATTACACTGTTATTACAGTGGACACAGATAAAAACAATGATGAGCTACTGTGTGTGTGTGTGTGTGTGTGTGTGTGTGTGTGTGTGTGTGTGTGTGTACTAATCCCCCTCCTTCTGTTTCCAGGGTTCATAGCGGCCGACATCAAGGGCACGGGCTCGTGGACTCAGCTGTACCTGATCACCGACTACCACGAGAACGGCTCGCTGTACGACTTCCTCAAGTCCAACACGCTGGACGCCAAGGCGCTGCTGAAGCTGGCGCACTCGTCGGCGTCGGGCCTCTGCCACCTTCACACCGAGATCTTCGGCACGCAGGGAAAGCCGGCCATCGCCCACCGCGACCTGAAGAGCAAGAACATCCTGGTGAAGAAGAACGGATCCTGCTGCATCGCAGACCTCGGCCTCGCCGTCAAGTTCAACAGGTACCAGGGCGCATACAAGGATTACAATTTAAATTTTAGATTCAAATTATTATTTTTATTTTTTTTATTTCAAAATGTGCTTTTTGAAGCCTTTTTAAAAAAAAAAAAAATGCTGATTTTTTTTTCATGTCAAAAAAACAACAACAACATGAAATCTGAAAATGATTTATTAATAATTATTATTAATTATCAATTAAAATGAAATAAATTAAAAAAAATAAACATCCAGGACATTCAGTCACCAATGTGCAAATAACTTATATTTATATTAAGTATATATATTTATGGATGAATTTTAATTTCAAAATGTCTTGATGAAATTTTGGTTAATTTTCTTATGATCACATCAATTATGCTGATAGGAATAGTTTTCAAAGTGATTCACAGTGATTTTTCAAACTGATTATGCTGCTATAAAAAATTGTGATGATTATATTGATTATATTGATATTTAGAAGATTGTAATTGTGTTCTGGAGAGCATCCGGTTCTTAATCAGACAGATTTGAACAGTTCTTAAATTTTCCCCCAAAATGCTGAATTTTTTATGTATTTCAGAGTGAAAACTTTGATTTTAACGATTTTGACAATTTATGTGCATTTGAAAAATCACACAGAGTTTGAAAAATAATAATAAAAAAATAAACAATAATAAAAATAAAATAAAAAAAAATTCAAATATCAAAATGTTCAATTTTGAGGTTCAAAGCCTTTTTAAAGGAACATGGCTGATTTTTTTTTTGAGGATTGTAAAACAAAAACAAAATTTGAAAGTTAAGTATTAATAATTGTTATGTAGAATTATTTATAATTATAATTAAACAACATCCAGGACATTCAGTCAACAATGTTTTAATGAATGCATTTTTAGTTGTGGAATTTGGAGTTTTATGAGAAGGTCTTTTTTGTCTATTTTTCAGGTAAAATGCTTATTTCCAGCATTATAAATGGATAATTAAAAAAATGTAATAAATAAATAAATTCAAGTTTCAAAATTTAAAATGAAATATGATCATATTAATCATGATGCTATTTATAATTTTCTAAGCTTAATATTATTTGAACTGATATCAAAATTATTGTGGTCATTATATAGAATATTTATTGATTATTATTATTAATATTATTAAAGTTATACTTTCTGGTTCTGGGGAGCACCTGGTTATCTAATCAAAGATTTGAAGCATTATTTCAATTTTTTAAAAAAGAAAACTGCTGGTTATTTTCAACTTTTGAAATGAAAACTTTGATATAATGATATTTTTGAAAAAAATGCACAAAAAAGGAAAAGCTTATTCAAAAGAGTAATCAAAAAAATCTGGATTAAAACATACAGAGAAAAATAAGAATAATAAAATATAAAATTTTAAAATTGAAAAAATTTTAGAATAAAAATCCCGGACACTTAGTCACTATTATTTTATTCAATGAAGTTTTCATTTCAACATGTTGAGTTTTTAGAATTTCTTTTTGAGTTTGTTTGATAGACCTATCATTCTTATTATTCTTACTATTAAATGAATGAGATGGGAATAAAAACAAAGAAAAAAACAAATTAAAAAAAAAAAAAAATTAATGTTGAAATAAAAAATGCAATTGGAGTGGAAGGACATCCAGGACAATCATTTTTATGAGAATTTCATACATACATACAATTTTATGTTTTTTTTTCCAGAAAAATGTTGATTTTGTTTCAGGATTTGATTTTTTGAAAATTTTCATTTTACATTTTTTTATATTTTTGTCACCATTAAAAAAATGAGATTATAGATAGATTAAATCAAAAAGGAAAAAAAAAAATTCATTTAAAAAAAATATCAAAAATTAAAATGAAAATATAAAGAATGAAAGCAAAGTTTTCTAATTAGAATTCAAATTTGAATTAAAAGCTTGAATTTGAATTAAAAATTAGAAATTAAAAAATTAAAAATGAAATCTTCAGTCAACAATGTTTTAATCAATGTATTTTTAATTTCAAAATCTTCCAGTTTTATAGATGTTAGACCCTTTTGGTTAGTTTTCCCACAATTAAATTTTTGGTGCAGATATTTATATTGTTTTAATCATGATGAGAAATTATTGTGATAATGGTTCTTCATCAAGAAGTTTTGAAGCTTTTTTCAAAAATTTCAAGAGAAAACTTGAAAACTTTGACTATGATTCTATCATTTTGTGTCCCTTAAACAAAATCACAAAACATATTAAAATTCAAAAATTTTATCCAAAAAGTTTGATTTTTTTTTTTCAAAAATATGAATAATAAAAAAATTTAACAATGCTGTTCTGTAGAGAATGTTTTTTTTAAAGGTATTTTGAATTTCAATTTCTTGATGCGGTTTGGTTAATTGTCTTATAATATTAATTATAATGATGCAGAAAAATTATTGTGATAAATATATTGATTATATTGATGGGTTTGCATCTGGTTCTTTATCCAAAATATTTGAAGCCTTTTTAGTAAAAACTTTGATTTGTACGAATTTGACATTATGTTAGAAAATCAATATGCGTAAAAACATTTACACAAGGTGTTGAAAAATCACACAAAAAACTGTAACGGAAAAATGTAATGATAAAAGTCATAAAAAAAGATTAGGGTCAAGAAAAAATATTAGACAGCAATAGGAATAATAAGAATATGGATTTTTTAAAAAGGAAAATTAAAAATGTAAAATTAATAGGGTTTGATTTTTTGAATACTTTTTCTCCATTGAAAAAAAGCACAAAAAAATCTGTTTTGAAAACTAATGAAAAAAGAAAAAAATGAAAAAAAAAACTTAAAAATTACACAAAAAGTAAAATTAGGGAACATCTGAGACATTCAGTCTGGGAGTTTTTAAGGAGAATTTTCTCATCATTTTTCTGATTCCATTCACGACACTGATAATTATAACAGTTTAATTCTGCTATTAATTTAGCAAATATACGCGTTGGTGTTGTTTCTCCTGCAGCGACACCAACGAGGTGGACCTGCCCCTGAACCTGAGGGTGGGCACCAAGCGCTACATGCCCCCTGAGGTTCTGGACGAGACCCTCAACCGGAGCTACTTCCAGTCCTTCATCATGGCCGACATGTACAGCTTCGGACTCATCGTGTGGGAGATGACGCGCCGCTGCGCCGCCGGAGGTCAGACCGCCGCCGCCGCCGCCGTCCTCGTCTTCATCGCCGCCGAGAACCTGACGCATTAAAAGTAGAAAATATCGGAAAAAAAATCCAAATTATTACTATGACAGATGTAGATCTAATGGCCTTATTGATGATGAGATATTTCGTAAAAACGTAATATGGAATTTAAGAAGCTGATTTATTTATTATTTTCAATTTTTATTGATTTATTTTTGCCCGTCATCTCACATCTTTTCCTTTCATGTTTGTATATATACATATCTATGCTATTTTAATCCATTTTTATTTCTCTCCATATATTTGTTTATATTAATTTTCAATTTTAAGATTGTATAATCAAAGGAAAGATTTTCCTCTCATGCCAAGACAATTGTAATCAAGAAGATATTTTTAAGAAGTAACTACTTCAAATATTTTAAGTAGAATTTTTTTTTCATTAATTTTGCTTTTTAATTTTCCATTTCAATCCATTTTATTTCTCTCCATATATCTGTTTATATTTCTATTTTTAGTTTTTAGATTGTATAATCAAAGGAAAGATTTTCGACTAATGCCAAGACAATTCTATCAAGAAGACATTTTTAAGAAGAAACTGCTTCCAATATTTTAATTTGAATCTTTTTTTTTAAAATTAATTTTGTTTTTTAATTTTTTCATTTTAATTCATTTTTTATTTCTCTCCATACATTTGTTTATATTTTCATTTTTAATTTTAAGATTGTATAATCAAAGGAAAGATTTTCCTCTCATGCCAAAATAAACAAATGACACTTTTAATCAAGAAGACATTTTTAAGACGCCACTGCTTCCAATATTTTAAGTTTAATTTTTTTTTAATTAATTTTGTTTTTTAATTTTCCATTTTGATCCATTTTGTTTCCCTCCATATATTTGTTTTACATTTCTATTTTTAGTTTTTAGATTGTATAATCAAAGGAAAGATTTTCGACTAATGCCAAGACAATTCTATCAAGAAGACATTTTTAAGAAGAAACTGCATAATGCAATTAATGTGTAATTTGAATCTTTTTTTTTAATTAATTTTGTTTTTTAATTTTTTCATTTTAATTCATTTTTTATTTCTCTCCATATATCTGTTTATATTTCTATTTTTAGTTTTTAGATTGTATAATCAAAGGAAAGATTTTCCTCTAATGCCAAAAAAACAAAACAAAAGACAATTTAAATCAAGAAGACATTTTTGAGAAGAAACTACTTCCAATATTCAAATTTGAATCTTTATTTTTTAAATTAATTTTGATTTTTAATTTTCCAATGGTTGATTTCTTGTATTTTCTTTTAACAGTGACAAAACGTCTGAATCATCAGATCAAAGCTTTCACTTCAAATCTTTAAAATGATCCGTTTTTTTCCTCAGAAACTCTTGGATCAATAACAACTCACCAAATATTTTTCAGAGCCAAATTACACATATCCTAATATCAGCGTAGTCAATATAGTTATGACAATCATTTTCATATGAATGTAATTAATATCTGTTGACAAGACTATTGTTATAAATATAATTAATATCTTAAGAATTTAAACTCAACTGACATTCAAAATTTTAAATTTAAAACTACATTCACTAAAACTTTGCTGACTGAATGTCCTGGATTTCCTTTGGTGTTTTGCAATCTTAATTTTAATTTCAATTTTAATTTAGATTTGCCATTTTTTTATATTAGTTTAACCTTCATCTTTATTTTTTCAGTTATTTTTTATTTTTTAATTTTTCAATCACATTTTCAATGCTGATTTTTTTTTAATGGAAGAAAAATGTTAAAATCATGAAATATTCCTAAAGTCATTTAAATGGTTATATTAATTAATTTTTATTAATTTATTAATTTCTTTACTTTTATATTTTTTATAACCTTTACTTTTCCTTTTTTGTTTAAATTTTTAATGTGTTAATTTTAATTTTCTCATCAAATTCCCCCCCAAAAATTTGCATTTTTTAGGAGGTGAAACCACACTAGACAAACTGAATGTCAGGAAGAAATTCTCCCAAAAAAAAAAAAAAAAAGAAAAAAAAAGTTATACATATTTGACAAAATATTGTATTTTTTTGGGTTAAAACTTTATTGATCATAGGTTTCCTGTGAAACAAAACAAATTTATTAAGAAAATAAGAAATGAAAAAACAAACAAATGCATGGCCTTAAAAATGAAAGAAAGAGAAAAACAAACGAAAAGATGAATAATGGAGGAAAAAAAAATTCAGTCAAAAAGAAAGAATCAAAAAGTAAAAATCACCTGTTTGGAAGAAAAAACATTTCCAAAGAGAAAAAAAAAAATCAAACGGAATGAAATTTCGAAAAATGAAAATAACCCCAAAACAATTTGATAACTTCCGAAAAAAAAAAAAAAAAAAAAAAACCAACACATTTTATCAATTTGTTTCATTTTTTAATGTGTTAAAAAAAAGACGTGGAAACTCCTGTAGAACCGGTGGAACCCGTGTAGAACCCGTGTAGAACCCGTGTCCTCGCCCCCAGGCCCGGTGGAGGAGTACCAGCTGCCCTACCATGACCTGGTGCCCACCGACCCGTCCTATGAAGACATGAGGGAGGTGGTCTGCAGGAAGCAGCAGAGGCCAGCGTTCGCCTCCCGCTGGGGAGCAGACGAGGTAAACAACACAGAAATGTATACATGCATATAAATGCATACATACAAATACATACTTACATACATACATATACAAACATAATACATATACATGCATACAAACATATACACATACAAACATATACTGTATATATACATACATATATACATACAAATATGTATACATATACATACATACATACATGCATGCATGCATACATACATACATACATACACACATATGTACATATATACACACATGTGTACATATATATACACACATACATACATAAATACATATGTACATATATACACACAAATATACATACATATTTACATATACATACATACACATATACACACACATACATAGACACACATACATACAGACATATATATACACACACATACATAGACACACATACATACATACATATACATATAAACATATAAGTACAAACATACATACATATATATACAAACATACACACATGCATCTACATGCATACATATCCATACACACATCCATACACATATTTTAAACATACATAAATATATATACACATACATACCTAAAAACACATATATACTTTCATGTATGTTGTTATGTATGTATATACATGTATTTAAGCATGTATATATTTCTATGTATGTAAATAATGTATGTATATATGTATGTCTGTCTGTGTATGTAGATGTATGTAGGTATGTATATGTAAGTATGTGCGTTTGCATAGATATGTGTGTATGGATATGTATCTATAAGTATGTATAAATGTATGTATCTATGTGTGTATGGATATGTATGTAAGTATGTATTTGTTTATGTATTTATGTATGTATGTATTTATGTATTTATGTTTGTATGTAAATGTATGAATATGTAAGTTTCTATAGATATGTATGTATACATGTATATGTATTTATGAATGTATGTATATGTTTGTATGTGTTTATTTATAATTTTGTAAGAATGTATGTATGTATGTATTCATGTGTGTATGTATGTATGTATGTTTGTATGTATGTATGCATGTATGTATGTATGTGTGTATGTATGTATGTTTGTATGTATCTATGTCTATTTGTCTATATATATGTTTGTATAAATGTATGTATTAATATGTACGTGTGTATATACCGTATATGTGTGTATAGATATGTTTATATGTATGTGTGTCTATATGTGTCAATAGATATGTATGTATGGATGTATATATGTTTGTATGTACCTACATGGTTGTATATATGCATACACTTTTTGTGTATTTATAAAAATATCTATGTATATATATATTTATATACAAATGTATGAATGCATGTGTATGTGTATGTATCTGTCAGTATGTATCTATGTATGCTCGTGTGTGTAAGTATATATGCATATGTGTGCATGTTTTATAGATATGTTTTTATATATACATATATATACATACATACATACATACATACATACAAACACATACTTACATTGAAACATATCCATACATACATACATGCATGCATACATATATACATACATACATACACACATACATATATAAATATATACATACGTACATATACATACAGCATGCATGCATGCATCAATACATTTGTGTGTTTTTTGTATGTATTAGTGAATGTACATTTTTTTATTTATATGTACAGTATGTATGTATTTATGCATGTATGTATGTATATATTAATGCATGTGTATGTATGTGTCTATGCATTAATGTACATTTTTTAAATGTTTTTTAAATTTTATATACTTACCTATATACATACTTACACATATATATAATGGAAGAACTCTGTGTATATATGTGTGTATACTCTGTATGTATTTACATATATGGATATAAACACATTTGTTTGTTTGTGTTTATATGTTTTCTGCATGTATATTTGGATATATTCAGTGTATACATATGTATATAATCTGTGTTTGTGTGTGTTTATGTATATATATATATGCATACACTCTGTGTCTATATTTGTATATACTCTGTGTGTATACTTTGATACTAGGAGTGTTTATATTTATTTACATATATAATTCAAATGCACTATATACTATATTTATATGCACACATTCGTGCATGTATAAATGTATGTATGTATATAAACGCATGTGCGTGTGTGTGTGTATATATATATATGCATACACTCTGTGTCTATATTTGTATATACTCTGTGTGTAAACTTTGATACTAGGTTCGTATATATATTTATTACATATATAATTCATATGCACTATATACTATATTTATATGCACACATTCGTGCACGTATAAATGTATGTATATAAACGCATGTGTGTGTGTGTGTATAAACATGAATATATATTAATGTATGCTGTATGTGTCACACATAAATGTAAGAATGAGAGGGTGAATGGTTGTTTGTATTTGCTAGGATGAATAAGTGAATGGTTATGTGTCTATGTGATGGCAAAAATATAAACACCACCGTGTGTGTGTGTGTGTGTGTGTGTGTGTGTGTGTGTGTGTGTCCTCAGTGTCTGCGTCAGATGGGGAAGCTGATGTCGGAGTGTTGGGCCCACAACCCCGCGTCCCGTCTCACCGCCCTGCGGGTCAAGAAGACCCTGGCCAAGATGTTGGAGCTCCAGGACATCAAGCTGTGACGGCGGGTCCCCGGAGCCCCGCCCCCTCCCCGCTCCGGCCAATCAGAACGAAGGAACCCGCGACGACGAGGAGGCCGGAAGCGAACCCGCGGCGCGGTTGCGGCGTGATTAGCCAGTGCTTTCTGTGAAAGCGGAGAAGCTCTCAGGTCCATGGAGGAGGACCTTCAGCCTGGAGGAGGAGGAGCTTCTGCTCGACCTTTGACCCCCACGGCAGCCTTTTGTACTGCAAATCTTTATTACTGTGGAATGAACATTATAAACGAGGGGTTATAAGAGCTGACGGTACTGCAAGGCAGGACTGGAATACTGCATAGTGGTATTTGAATACTGCAAGGTACTACTGGAATACTGCAATGTAATATTGGAATACTGCAAAACTAGCACTGCAATACTGCAAGGTAGTATTGGAATACGACAAGGTTGCCTGTGAATGCTGCATCGTAGTGTTTAAATCATGCAAAATACTCATTTTGATGCTTCATACTAGTATTTGAATTCTGGAAGTTAGTATTGGAATACTGCAAGATTGTACTGTAATACTGCGAGGAAGTGCCAGGATACTGAAAGGTTGCATTTGAATACTGCAATACAGTGTGGAAAATAGCATTGGAATACTGCGGGTTAGTATTTAAATACTGCGAGTTAGTATTACAATACTGCAAGTTAGTGTTTGAATACTCCAAAACAACATTGTCATTCTGCAAGGTAGTATTTGAGTACCACAAGTTAGTATTGGATTACCGCAAGACAGTATCGGAGTACGTCAATGTAGTATTTGAACACTGCAATGTAGTACTGGAATACTGCAAGATAGCATTGGAATACTGCAAAATTGCATTGGAATACTGCAAAGCAGTATTTGGATACTGCAAGTTAGTACTGGAATACTGCAATATAGCATTGGACTGATACAAGGTAGTAGTCAAATACTGCAAGGTAGTATTTGAGTACTGCAAATTAGTATTGGAAGAATGCAGTATAACATCGGGATACATCAAGATAGCATTGAAATACTGCAAGATAGCATTGAAATACTACAAGATAGCAATGGAATACTGCAAGATAGCATCAAAATACTGCAAGATAGCATTGAAATACTACAAGATAGCAATGGAATACTGCAAGATAGCATCAAAATACTGCAAGATAGCATTGAAATACCACAAGACAGCAATGGAATACCGCAAGGTAGTACTCCGCCCGCGTCCTCCTGTTTGTAAATAATGAAAATGGGCGACTCGCCGGATGTGATTTACCCGTGCACGGAAAAGACCCACACACACTCTCTCGCACACACACACACACACACACACACACACACACGCGTGCCTTACTCCTGTCCGTCCACAGGCGGTGGCGGCGACGGCGGCGAGCTGAACGGCGTTTTGTAAATAAACACAATAAAATCCACGGGCTCCCGTTTCAATGTTGCATATAAATATAATTTATTATAAGTCTTAAAAATTCTTTCTTACACTTTGTACAGAAAGTTGACAGACGGGTGGGCGGTGGTGGTGGGGGGGGCAGGCATCATCACCATGGCAACAGCCAGGCGACCATGAAGCTGCAGGAGAAGGCCTTTGCATAGACCGCTGCTTCACCACGACGACGAAGAAGAAGGTGGGGGAGTCGGCGGGGGAGACGCAAAAGCAAACACACACACTCTCACACACACACACACACACACACACTCACACACACACTCCATTTTAGCGCCCCTGGATAACATAAAGGTGTCATGAGGGATTTAACCGTCAACCTCCTTCTCGAGCCCTTCCGGAGCCAAGCATGCAGAGAGAACACAAAATAGAAGGGAAAAAGCAAAATAAGCGACGCGCCTGTTAGAAAATACCTTTTTTTTTTGTTTTTTTTTTTATTTTGTAAAACCCCTCCTGTTGAAAAGAACCCAGAGGGGGGGTTGGGGGGGGGGGGGGGTGAGGACATCAAACCAGACGTGGTGGGAATTAAAAAAAAAAAAAAAAAAAAAGGAAAAAGCGTTAATAGTTACACACCAGCGACACAAAAACTGTAGAAAAAAAATATATTAAAAATAAAAAAATCGAGCGAGCGCGGCCTCCACAACGATGGCGGCGAGATCTACCCCCAAGGTGGCGCCGCCGCGGGTACAAACGGGCGACGTTACCATAGCGACCGAGGGGGGGCGTGTATAAATAAGCACATTATTAAATACTATGTTATCACAGGAGCTCGTTGCTATGGAGACGGACATGAAGCCCCCGACCCCCCCCATCGCCCTGCTCCGTCCCCTCCTGCTCTTTTGACCTCCTGTTCATCCCGATGGCCGGCCTTGCTGTTTCCACGGAAACCGGCGCCGAAAATATCACGCCGGCGGAGGAAGAGGGGGATGAGGAGGAGGTGGAGGTGGAGGTGGAGACGTGACTGGCAGAGATTCTTGTTTACGCTCCCAAGTTTTCACGCGCTTTGCCGCCGACGTTTAAGTGGGTCACGGCGGAGAAGACCTTCCTCTTCCTGTTTGCACGCCAGTGTGTATGCATGTGTGTGTGTGTGTTCATCTGTCATTTCGATGCCGCTTGACTCTCCGGGATTGTCGGGCATCTTTTTTCCCCCCTCCTCTTCCGCCTCCTCCTCCTCAGTGCTCGGCGGCGGCGGCGGCGGCGGGAACCAGGCCGTCATGGCGTCCCATCTCCTCCAGCACCTGGGCCAGGCGGCTCAGGTTGCCGTCGGGGAAGTGCTGGGCCTCCCACAGGTCCAGGATGACGCCGGTGGGGCTGGACTTGGTGGCGAAGTAGTTGAGATACCTGTACGGGGCGGGGGAGATGGTTGGAGAAGAAGAAGAAGAAGAAGAACATCGGGTCAATCATCTCACAGCAGAATATAATTAATCTCCATTTATAGATATATATGTGAATATGTGGCGCAGTTGCGGTGTGTGGCCACTAGGGGGCGCCCTCTCGCCACATTTCAACAGATATCATCATGAGACTGGATTGACCGGGGTCGCCACGGCAACGGAGGGAGTTTTGTTTCAGGTGGAAAACGAGGAAGAGTCGTCTTCGCTTGGTTCTGGATTCTGTAGGAGGACTTTAGGTGCCAGATGTTTGCTTTCGTCTCCTTCGTCTCCAAGGAGAAGATCAGAGCACCAGGTGATTCCTCGCCGCTTCCAGAAGGTTCTTCGCCGATCGAGCAGCTTCATGATGGAAACATTCATTCATTCATTCGTTCATTCATTCTTTATTACTTCCCCTGCAGTCACCGTCGCCGGCGGCAACAAACCCAGACATACAGGAACTCTCACTCATTCATCAAGTCATTCATCATAAAGACACACACACACACACACACACACACAGTCACCCTCTCATTAACAGGTCATAGAAACACACACACACACACACACACACACACACTCTCATTCACAGGTCACACACACACACACACACACACACACACAGTCACCCTCTCATTAACAGGTCATAGAAACACACACACACACACACACACACACACACACACACACACACACACACACACACACACACACACACTCTCATTTACAGGTCACACACACACACACACACACACACACACACAGTCACCCTCTCATTAACAGGTCATAGAAACACACACACACACACACACACACACACACACACACACACACACACACACACACACACACACACACACACACACTCTCTCATTCACAGGTCACACACACACACACACAGTCACCCTCTGATTCACAAGTCATAGACACACACACACACACACACACACATTCACCCTCTTGTTCACAGGTCATAGACACACACCCACACACAAACACGCACATACACACACACAAACACGCACATACACACACACACACACACACACACACACACGTAGATCTAATGTTACATTTTAAAAAGTTGAAAAAGTGTAGAACAATAAAAGCGGTTTGCCAGCGTGCACGTTGGCCGGCGTGCACGTGCCCGTTGTCATAGCCGATTGTCACCACGGTAACCGTGGTCTTCTAGGACTTCAGGGCTGAGTGTTTTCCAGAGGATTCCATAGGTTACTCTGGAAAGTTACTGAACTTTAACTCCATCAACTCAAGAGCATCAGCAGAGGAAGAGGAGGAGGTCCAGACAAGAAGAAGAAGGAGAAGAAGAAGAAGGAGAAGAAGGAGAAGAAGAAGAAGAAGGAGAAGAAGAAGAAGGAGAAGGAGAAGAAGAAGAAGAAGAAGAAGAAGAAGAAGAAGAAGAAGGAGAAGAATGGGGAGAAGAAGAAGAAGAAGAAGGAGAAGAAGGAGAAGAAGAAGAAGAAGGAGAAGAAGAAGAAGGAGAAGGAGAAGAAGAAGAAGAAGGAGAAGAAGAAGAAGGAGAAGAAGGAGAAGAAGGAGAAGAAGAAGAAGGAGAAGAAGGAGAAGAAGGAGAAGAAGAAGAAGGAGAAGAAGAAGAAGGAGAAGGAGAAGAAGAAGAAGAAGAAGAAGAAGAAGAAGAAGAAGGAGAAGAAGAAGAAGGAGAAGAAGGAGAAGAAGGAGAAGAAGAAGAAGAAGAAGAAGAAGAAGAAGAAGAAGAAGGAGAAGAAGAAGAAGAAGAAGAGGTCCAGAGAAGACAGAGGAGGAAGAAGAAGAGGAGGAAGAGGAGGTGGTGGAGGTCCAGAGAAGAAGAAAGAAGAAGAGGAAGAAGAGGAGGAGGTCCAGAGAAGAAGGATGAGGTGGAGAACGAGGAGGTGAATGAGGAGGGAGACGAGGAGGAGATGGCAGAAGAGGAGGAGGCACTGGAGGTCCAGAGGAGAAAGAGGCGGTGGAAGAGGAGGAGAAGGTGGAGGTCTGGAGGAGAAGGAAGAGGAGGAGACGAGTGTGAACCAGAAGAAGAGGACTGAGAAGCTGTGGAGCAGGAAAGGAGGTGTGATGAGAAAGAAGAAGAGGAGGAAAGAGGAGGCTAATGTACCCTTTCTTTGCAACAAGGTACCACGGCTAGCTAGGTAGCGTGCTAACCTCCATGTTGCTAACCTCCATGTTGCTAACCTCCATGTTGCTAACCTCCAAGATGCACCGTAACTCTGGACTGAATATAAGACAATATAAAAGAATATAAAAGAAAGACAATATAAAAAAAAAAAAAAAAAAAAAAGACGCATTTGTAACATGAGCTATTTATACAGAAAGATCTTTTTCACTTTTAATTAAATACGTACCGGAAATATTTTTACCAAACAGACCCTGTTATAAACAAAATTATACTAGCATAGCAGGTCATCAATCGTGATCTTCACCTTTATCCTGCGCGCTAAAACCGCTAACGTCATCTTCTTTGATGTCGGGATCAAACAGAATTCCTCCGTCACACACTCCTTGGTGTGTAAACCAAACGTGTGTGTTCTGCGTCATCTTGGTGTCATGTCATTGGTCCGATGGGACGAGGCTAAATATTTTAGCGTGGTGAAAAAAATGGTCGTTGTTTGAGCTGCGGCGCTCAAAGCGTGTGAAAAAAGTAGCTAATCGTCCGGAAATGATGCTAATCGGTGTCAGACATCGTCCTGTTTTACGTGCAGACACTCGGAAAGCGACGGCTAAGAAGCTAAGAAGCTAACAGGGTCGTCGTCGCTTTAATTCACCATTTCACACACAAAAAAATCTGCGTCTAATTGGGCGATTGCTAGTCTGACACGCAGGCGACGCCGCCATCTTTTCCACCGGTCGTTAAATTGAAATGTTGAGGTGTCGTGGCCGCCACCGCGGCGCCGGCGGTCTCTCCTCGCCGCTCCGCAACACACTCGTCAATTTGCAGTCTGCTGCGGGCGATAAGGCCGCCCCGCTGAGCTGGGACACACACACACACACACACACACACACACACACATGCAAGGCTATCAAAGACGCATGAGTGATGTTTTGAAAAGAGAAGCTCTATCTTTGTCTCCCCCTGCGTCTCGGCTCACTTCAGTGGGACAGATGCTAATCGGCGCTAGCTCGCCGCCGCCGCGGAAGACGATCCTAACCTTTATCCGGACCCCGCCTCCTAACGACCCCCCCTCCTCCCCCCGCTTCCCTTCACAGGGAAAACGAGATTTCACCACTTAAAGGGCGAATCTTTTCTTTTCAAGTTTAATTGTGTCTTCAGTATTTGCCCTTGATTGTGCGGTAGCGGCGGCGGCGGCGGCGGGGGGCCCCCTTGCGCCCCGAGGCCCCGGTTTTCTTCTTTACGTACCTGTCGAGGTTGAGCTTGTGCGCCAGCATCCTCCAGTCGTTGCCACGCGTCTGCGGCGCGTCCAGGCTGCCGCACAGCTTCTGGCGGATGGAGACGGGGATGCGGAAGGCGTTGGGCCCCACCAGGGTGGTGATGTTGCTGGCCGGGTCCAGCAGGGAGGTGTCGATGCTCTGGGAGTCCTGCAAGAGGAGGGAAGACCTTCGGGTTAAAACCCTGATCCCCACCTGGAGATGTGTGAATCTGTGGCCGACTGAAACCCGGGTGACGAAGTCGATCGTTAGCGTTAGCCTCGCCCCTTAGCTAATGCACCACAGGGCTAAACCGCTGGTGTCTCTTTGTCGCGCTGTAGTAGCAAGCTAACGTTGCATGAGCTTGATCTACTCCGCCGTTATGATTTTAATATGCTCTAGGAGTTCTGCGAGAGGAGGTAAGACCTTCGGGTTAAAACCCTGATCTCCACCTGGAGATGCGTGAATCTGTGGCCGACTGAAACCCAGGTGACAAAGTTGATCATTAGCGTTAGCCTAGCTCCTTAGCTAATGCACCACAGGGCTAAATCTGCTTGTGTCTCTTCGTCGCGCCGTAGTAGCAAGCTAACGTTGCGTGAGCTTGATCTACTCCGTCGTTAGGATTTTAATATTAAATATTAAAGCTATTATTGTAGCATGCTAACTATTAGCAGCGATAAATCATCTGCGTCTGTGCTAAGCTCACTTTCTCTTTCTGCAGAAAGCTACCCTGCATCGGGATCCAGCTTTGCTCCGTGGGGGAACGTGGGGTTTCTGTAGATCATCTGAGGTCCAGACCTGCTCTGCTGGGAAAGCGTCCTCAGACGAGCGCTCAGGGATTCGGCGCCGCCGAGGCTAAACCTGCCCCTCCTCTTCCTTCAACGAAAAGGAACGAGGCAACGGACGTCCAAGGAAACCTTCGCATCTTCTCCAACACCACCCTTTTACTTCCACGCCCCCGCCGGCGGCGAACAAACGGCGGCGGGGGCGTGGATGTTAATTTGCCCCGGCGTCACGGGCGGCGTTAAGAAGAGCGGTAAACACTAATTTACATGGAGGCGGGCGGAGGGGCCACCAGGAACTCTGCCATTGTGAGGAACTCTGCATAAATGAATATGTGTATTACAAAGATTTCCATCTGCCGCCGTGTGTGTGTGTGTGTTTGCACTTTATCTCTTGTGGTGGTATCGAAATTTCCTTTAAAACACACATACACACACAAACACACACACACACACATGCTGGACTGTCTAGATAAATAATATGAATTAAATAAATACAGTTTTTTCAAATATTGATTTGCAAGTTTTAAGGGAGTGATCACGCGGTGTTACAAACATGATGTTATTGGGTGTTATTAGCCTGTTATTATTAGTGTGGAGTTATTAGCGTGGTATTATTGGCATGTTATTATTAGTGTGGTGTTATTAGCATGTTATTATTATTGTGTTGTTATTATTGTGTTGTTATTATTGTGGTGTTCTTTGCTGGTTATTTGCATGTTATTGGCGTGGTGTTAGTAGCTAGCTGTTATTAGCATGGTGTTATTAGCATGATATTATTAGTGTGGTATTTTAGCTTGCTCTTATTAGCGTGGTGTAATTAGCATGTTATCATTAGTGTGGTGGTATTAGTTTGTTGTTATTGGTGTGTTGTTATTGTGGTGTTATTAGCTTGTAATCTCGCATGTTGTTAGTAGAATGGTGTTATTAGCTTGTTGTTGTTAGCGTATTGTTATTTGCATGTTGTTATCAGCTAGGTGTTATTAGCAGGTGTTATTAGTATGATATTATTAGTGTGGTATTTTAGCTTGCTCTTATTAGCATGGTGTTATTAGCATGATACTATTAATGTGGTGTTTTAGCTTGTTGTTATTAGTGGGGCGTTAAACACATAATTAATTGATAATAAGAACTGGGATGTCAGGAGCTTCTATTCTTTGTTTCTGATTCATTCTTTGATTGATTTGATTCTTTGATTTGATCTGTGGTATCTCACTTCTTAGATACAGTTCCTAAGAAGGTTCTAGGAGTTCTAAAAGTTCCTGTCGTGCCTTTGACTTGAGAAACTTCATTAAAAAAGCAGAATCCGTTTACAGCGACACCTCCAACCCCCATCTTGGACATGTTTGGTGTCTTCTCGGCGCAGACCTACCTCCGACAGCGTGGTGTCCAGCTGAAAGATCTGCCCTTCTCCTTCCACCTGACGAACGCAGATCTTGCAGGCCAGGTCCACCGTGCTGGTGGAGAAGCGCTCCAGGGTGAAGCAGCAGTGGAGGTTCCTCTGCGAGCCGCTCCACACTTGCTGGAAGGACAGCTCCTGCCGGGTGGAGGAACGCCGAGGGGTTACCACGGTGACACCGGACACTTCTTCACGCTTCTTCTCCGAGGCCTTCACGGCCCGGCTCACCTGGTACTTGGCGAGCAGCTTGCTCTTCCACAGTGTGTGTGGAACGTCGTGGATGGAGAGTCTCAGGTTGTGGGTGCTGTCACTAAAGTTGAGGGTCTTTGGTTCATCCAGCAACTTCCCACCCATCTGCTTCTCCATTTGTAGGACCTCCTGGAGAAGAAACAACACACCCGGATGTGACGGTTGATTTCTGAAAAGGTTAATTCACAGTTAATTCATAATGATTCAATGTTAATCTATAGTTAACTTATAGTTATTCAAAGCTAATCCATAGTTAATTTGCAAGTTAATCCAAAATTAGTTCACAGTCATTCATAGTTAATTTACAGCTAATCCATAGTTAATTTGCAAGTTAATCCAAAATTAATTCACAGTAATCCACACTTAATTCACAGCTAATCTATAGTTAATTCACAGTTAATTCATAGTTAATTCACAATTCAAACAAGTCATGAAGTAGCTAAAGAACTTGACTGCAACTTTTAAGAGACTTACGTTCAGAAATGCTAAGTGCTAGCTTGACAAGAGCACAATCATTACAGCTCATGCTATGCTAACATTACGTGTATGAAAACGTCGTCAAGCATCACCGCAAAAATACATCAGTAACGAGTGCTTTATGTTTCCATGGTTGCTAAGCAATACATCCAATGGAGGCCAGTGCAGAGTTCCAATTTTAGACGATAACAAAGATGGTGGCAAAGGATTAGCTAGTAATAATGGACGTTCTAAGAAAGCAGATTCTTCTCCCTGGTTATTCATCCATCATGTCTTCTTCTTCTCTGTTCATTTTCCACTGGTCATACGTGAGCATACTGCGCAGCACTGCCCCCACGACTTACCGCAATACTGCTTCATTTGTTTACTATCACTAGGTAACCGCAAGCTTCTCCAAAGTTGGCCTGTAACTTTATGCACAATGCTGCGTTTGTTGTTTTGGTGTAATGCGGAATGTGGAAGGCTAACAATGGAGTCGTGAATGCTAAGGGATACCGTATGCTAGTTGTATCCTTTCCTTGTTTTTTCTGCTTGTTATGTTGGTAGCTCGTGAATCCGAGAACAGCTCTCCGTTTATCTGCGTTAGCATACTTGGTGTATAAGGGACGCCAAAGGAACTGTACGCCGTTGCTTTCCTCTAGCAGGCTAACGAAAAACTCACATCTCAAGTCATACTAGCATCCCTTCCTTAACTTATGGATGCCGGTAAGGAAGACGGTTTAGGCAAAGGACACAACTGTGCTACCAGCAGGATGGAAGTTGTTCGCTTTCTGTTTACGATGCAAGAATCCTGCACACCTTCCCAGAAGCAACGTCGCTAATGCTAATGCTAATGGTAATGTAGGTGCTATATTCTCTTCTTTTTCTGGCACACAGGGAAAAAAAAAACACTTTGCCTCCCACTCCTCATCTGCTGGGTATGCTCTACTTGCAAACAACACTGACACACACACACACACACCGATTTGTGAAGTCCTGGCAGAGCAGGAGGTTCTCCCACGCCTACCTTGAGCGCATCCTGGGTGTCATCCAGGCAGTAGACCCTGATGTGGTATTCCATGGCGGGGCAGGTGACGGGGCCGAAGATGGCGAGTTTGAGGCGCTTGGTGGTGGCGGCGCTGAGGGTCTGCCCCACCAGGCAGTAGGTCCCCAGCGTCTCCGTCAGGATGTGGCAGGCCTCGTCGTCCATTTGGACGTAACACGGCGTGGTGAAGTTCTCCTCCCCGACCACCACCACGTCCTGCGGCGTGGAGAAGACATGTTCACATGTTCAGAACCCCAAGCTCCCTGTTAGCGGCTACCAGTTAGCGCCTTGCACGCTAGCTCCGGCGCGTGAACAGGTGAATGTGATCCAGCAGCTCGAAGATCCCGGTCATATTTCACATCATATTGGATGCTGCCATCTGCATATCTGACGGCTCGGAGATGCAATCAATAGTTATTACTTCCTTAGAAATACTCCATTTTCTGCAAGCTTTTATTGGACCGGCCGCCGGGCAATTCATCAATGTCACCGGGGAAACAGAGGGGCGCGAGTCGGATGGCGTCAGCAAGGAGGGGCGGCTGGAGGCTCCTCGGACCCGACGGTACCCGAGCTGGAGTCGGATGGCGAGCTGAGGCAAGGCGAGGGATTGGACAATCCTGTAGGTTCTGGACAACAGCAAGATGGTTCAAGGTTGGTCTTCTCCGTGTGGAGTCTCCATGTTTTCGCCGTGTCTTGGTGGGTTCTTTCGGGCTCTCCGGGTTCCTCCCACGGTCCAGAAAAACGCAGGAGGTCCATTGGAGGCAAAGAACTTTAATACGTCGTGGCTTCGTCAAGACGCCTCAGGTGTTTCGATAGATTCCAAGAAAGGTCTCTTATTCCTTAAGTACCTTCAAGGTTAGCTAAAATATTCATCAACATTTTTGATGAAAATTCACTTGAACTTTCCAAAAAATAAATCGATCAATCGATTAATCAATTGAAATACCATTTGCCTGCTGGCGTGACACTTCTTTGCCTAACCAACCCCCGGTGTGCAACAAAGGTGCACAAGTCTGCCAGCAGGTGTCACCACCATAAAACAACAAAATAATAGTTCCTACGGAACCCGAATTTGCGTTTTACTGTTAGCATTTCTGGTGTTAGCAGCCATAGATCCTTCGTTCCTGTCCTTCCCAACTCACTTTGTACCCAAAGCGGTCCAAGCAGAAGGGCACCAAATATGGAACCAGGATCTGTCCGACTGTTTCACTGGTGCTTTGCTTCTCTAAAGCAGGGGTTCTTAACCTTTCTGGCCCTGAGGGCCATTATTTTCAGTACGGAGTGGCCCAGAGCCCATTAAATATAATTTTAATATATATTATTTATTATTATTCATTATATCATATATAATTTAATATGTATTATTTAATATATATAAACTGTATAGGTTTATAATTATCTCACTCTTGGTTTGATTTGTATTCGATTCAATTCAATAAACTAAATCCACTTGCAGTTTACGTGCTAGCTAGCTTTCAGTGCACTTTTAGAGTTGCCAGTCAGTGACACGATCCATCTTTTCTGCATCTGCATCTTCTTTTCTCTTGATAAATTCCTCCAGCTTTCCCACAAGCGTCGGATGCTCGGTCTCCAGGCGTCGCTGTAGTTTTGACGGCTCAAGTGCTTCGTTAGCCAGCGTTAACACACACTCCACACACTGGGCTCTACCTCCGTTTACCAAGCCGTACTTCATGAAGTCGGGGTTGTACTTGCGCAAAAATTTCCCCTTTTTGGCGGGGGGGTCGTCTTCATTTTTTCGTTTTAAATATTTCTCCATCTTGTTTATTTCCAGCTAGCTGAGCGTCTTCTTATTTATGGAGCTGGTTAAAGTAACAACTGACTGATGCATTAGCGCCGCTACATGGTCGGGAGTTGTTATTGCGTCCCGCAGCCTCGCAGCCTGCACGTACAAAACAGATCTTTTTTTGGCGGCCCACTAGGTGGCGCTCGGCCCTATGGTTAAGAATCGCTGCTCTAGAGGAGTCTGGTCCGGACCTGCTCTACGAGGAAAGTGTCCTCATATGTGACGCCCTGGACTTGACTTACTCACAGTCGTCCCAACCTTCTACGGACTCGTACGTCCTCGTGAAACAAGAGTCGGATCGAGGTGACCTACCTCCCACTTGTTCTGCGGCGAGTGGCTCTTGAGCTGGATCAGCCAGTCCTGCTGTCCGTCGCAGACGGCGCAGTGGTGCATGGTGATGATGACGGGTCGGGTCAGCAGGGCGCCGGGGGGCCCGCAGATGACCACCGGGCTCAGAACCGTCAGCCCGTCGTCTACCAGGGGTCTGGTGGGAGCGGATCATCCGACGTCAACAAAGCCCTCGCGTGGGTGTTGTGAAATATGCTAGCATGGTAGCGCGCCTACCTCATGTTATCCTTCCTCTGGACCGTCACGTACATCTCGTAGACCCGGCCCTGAGGGACGGCTCCCGCCGGCACCAGCAGACTCACTCCTGGAAGTCATACCGACGAAAGCGGTTAAAAGCTAGCTGGACGTCGCTGTCGGCGTGGGTACGAATGAGGTTTATTTGCTAGCATGCTACCATGTTAGCGACATGTCAGTTGACTTTAAGCACCGTGGAGCAGGGGATTCTGGGAGGGGAAACAACCACAGGTTTCTTAAACCAAAACTATGGGATGCTATGAGTTTTAGCAACCTATTTCTTGTAAGCTTTGATAGCAACGGTAGCTAGGCGGCTAGAAGGGGGCGTCCCTCCAATCAGAATAAGTGTCCTATAGATATATGCATATACATATATATATTATTTATTCTTCTGTCATGAGTGTTTGTGCCCCACAAAAGGAAACCCTTCTGTTAATGAAAACGTATCAATCGTGATTAATCCAAAATAATTCACGGTGAGCGCGTGATTAATCTGACTGCATTTTTATCATTAACATTTTTCATTTTTGACTTATTAACCATTTTTAATTTTGACTTATTTTTATTAACATTTTATCAACATATTTTTTATTCATAATGTATAATCTTTTATAATGTATTTATTTTATTTTTAACTATTTCTATCTTGCAATCTGGACACACATCAAATATGTTACAAATAAGAATAAAAACAACTTTATTTATCCTTTATTTACATAACAATAATAGATAATAGTAGGAAGGAGGGAGAATAAGAAATACAAATAAAATATAAAGGGTCAAAGTCAAGGCTATAAAGTGTTTTAAGATCTTAAAAAGTACAAAGATTTGAATTTTTTCCCTTCGATATTCCCCTTTACTTGCAAACGTATTCTCGGACACACATTGAATAATAATTTGGTATTAATCAAAATTAATCCACCGCTGGCGTGATTAATCTGATTAATAGCACCGACTAAAACAGACCTGGGTATTTTACGGCCGCGGGCCACATGTGGCCCGTTTTGCTTTTTTATCCGGTTCGCCGAGCTATTTTCTTTGAATATTTTTAGTATTTTTAATCAGTATTGAATTTACAAACACCTGATTTTTTCCTTTCGTTTAATTTTGTGTGGATGATTTTATACAAAATAATATCAGTACATGTATATACATGTATACGATCATCGATGATTTTAAAGTTCAAATTAAGTGTCAAAAAATTAAACATTTTTAAATTGCAATTTTAATTTTGTTCATATTACAATTTACACCCAGGTGGCCCGCATATAAAAATCAAATAAGAAATGCGGCCCGCCAGTCAAAATAATTGCCCACCCCTGGACTAAAACCCACAATTTTGAGCGAAAACCGGCTCAAAAAGGTTGTTTCATTTTTTTTTTAAATTTTCAGCTCCACCACCAAGTCCACGCAGTGGGATCTTCTCCAGAACACCTACGTTGTCACAAACCTCAGGCGTGGACTGGCGGTAACCTCCGGGGACGACGTGACATTTCACTTCTGAAATCGATGTCCTCCCTCCCGCCGTCTACATTTCCCCCCCGGTTTGGGATTGATTGGATATGATGTTCTGTCCGAGTGTTTTTAGAACCCCCTCCCCCCCCGACGGGTACACAAAAACACACTCTCTCTGGAGGGGGTTTCTCAGATAGCACATTGATTTCCCCGTGTCCTTGAACTGAACTTCTCCAGAGGTGACAGACGGCTCCTCCTGCTCGCCGGCGGAGGAATCGCAACTCCGCCACGGGGGAACGTCTCGCCACCCGCGATCCCCCCTCCGGTTCCTCGCGGCGAACATTCAAAGGGGGGGGGGAAAAAAAAAACAACACAAAAACAGCAAAAGCAGCCTCGCTAGCAGCGCGAGAGACGTGTACGGTTACCCGGACTCGCATATCGGATATCAAATGAGCCCCTTCCTTTCTGTCGGTGTAACGCGATGAGGCGGCTGCTCGCAAACACAGCTGAGAACGATTTTACAGGAATTAAAATGAAAAAAAAAAAAAACTTGAGAAACCGGAGACGGCGGCAAAGCCTTTAACGTCGCGGCCGGTTTGTCGACGCCCGTCAGCGCTGCGTTTGAAGTGAGGACGGCGTTGCTAATGTAAGCAGCCCGAAACCGCACGCCGCGCCTCAGGTATCACAATCCCTGCGCTGTGATTGGCTGCACGAGGCTCAGGTAGGGCAGCCTCTTTTTTACGCTGTTTTGAACCTCCTAGAACATCCTAGGAACGGACAGAGACGTCCTAAGAACTGTCCAGTTCAACTTCTGTTCCAGGAAGTAGCCTCCTCCTGGGGAACTTCTTCATGTTGCAGTGAGGGAACTCTGAGGGGAACGCTGTGAGGATGTGCACCTTCAGCTCCACAACAAAACAAACCAGAGTAGAAGAAGAAGAAAAGGAAGACGACGTGGACACCACGGAGGCGGAAGCTGCCATGGACTGATAACCAGCTCCATCAGATGGTTGGAGTCCTTTATCTTCTCCCTGCACTGGTTCAACTTGTCAAGAGCCCCTTCTTATTCTAGTCCACAATGTAGATGTTCCTCTGCGACACCTGGAAACCCCTCTGAGATGTAGCAGGCCAGAAGAGCTCGGACCTCTTCGTCGCTCCTTTTCTCGCTGCTTCTGTCTCTTTTTGTCCCAAGAAAACATCTGACCAGTGACCAGGATAGGATTTAAAAATGACGCCCCTCAAGAAGCACCTGCTAACGGGCATGGCTGATGAGCTCCACCAATCAACAAGCACCTATGAGTTCCTATGGAACTGGGAAAAAAGACCCTATTACAAAGTAGGATGGTCAGATGGTTGTAGGAGCTGAGGTCCATGGTCCCTGGTTCCTCTGCTGTACCCAGTGTACCAAGAAATGACCCAGTTCCCGTAAAGGGGGGTAACTACTGTTGTCCTCTTCTTCTTCTTCTTCTTCTTCTGCTTCTTCTTCAGCGGTTTATTTTAGACTACGGCGTGGAGCTTAAGGTGCACGCCACTGTTGGAGATGCTCGAAACCAAAAGGATTCCCCTGGAGGAGGCTACTTCCTGGAACAAAATTCAAGCTTCAAACTTTTCCGGTCCAATATGGCCTAAGGTCATCCCTGAAGACGGTAGAACACAAACGAGTGCCCGAACTGGGGGTTCCTCTTGATGCCCAATCCGGAGGCACCCGGTGCTACCGTGCAACATGACCGATGGAGTCCTGTTCCTTACCTGAGTTGGGCACAATGAGGTGTCCACCCTGGGAGCTGAAGGAGCCCAGGGCGGTGCAGGACGGGTCCCTCGCCCGGAGCAGCGTCTGGGTCTGCGTCCGTCGGCCCATCGTGCCTTCGCCGTTGTCCAGGAGGCAGTGTGGCAGCTTGGGCGACAGCTTGGATGACAACTCCCCGCCCAGGTCATCCTGTGGCGTCACCAAGCCAGAGGAGTTGTAAACCTTGATCTTCAGGTTTGGGAGAGGGTCCAGCAAGGGGGAGTTGGTCATGGGGATTTTGTCAGCTACGTCGTGGAGGGCGTAGACCGGGCCTCGGTACATGGCAGCTGCCGAGGTCAGGTCAGGGGGCGCCGTCAGGAGATCGGCTGGAGGGGAAGGGAAGAGAACATCAGTGAAAAGAAGTGCTCGGTCCTTCTCGTGTGAAGATGTGGAGACCCGCTGCGGAGCAAACTCCGAAACCGATAAACAACCTTGAGGAAATAAAGCGTTGGCAGCAGTTGGCGAGGCTGCTGGCCCGGCTCCACCCGTTTGGTTTTTAATCATCAGGGAAGCCCACCGTCACCGCCAAAAAAAGAAGAAGTCAAAGGCACAGCTCTGACTCAGGAGTACCAGATGGCATCTCCAGCACTCAGCTCACCCACGAGGTACAAGGAGGAATGTTCAATAGAAGGGCTGAGTGGGTGGTGCAGGGGTGGCGCTCGCTCCCCCCGCCCTCCGGCTCCTCTCTTGCCTCCACCCTCCAAGTTCCCCGGCAGCACCGAGTGTCCAAAGGGTACGGATTTCGAGGCATACCGCGAGCGTTGGGTCCGAACAAAGGGGATACTAAAGGGAATGAAAGCATTTCATCTGCTTTCATTCATTCACTCAACATGGTGCCATCAGGTGATCTGGTTCTTGAGCAGCATCTATTGATCTGCGTGGAGCAGGAAGGTGGGGGGCATCAACCGTGAAATACCAGATGGCCACTACTTGCACATCTGAGGAGGACCTCCCGCAGGAGCGGTTCGTCCGGGACTTCTGAGCCGGCATCTTCTTTGTTCTCCTGTCGAGAAGATCCCGTTCCACTAGTGACCCCACTGATGCCTATCTCTGCGTCTCCACGCGCCGCTTCAGGTGCTGGCGCCTCCATCTGAGTCACGTCCACAAACAGCTGTGTCAGAAGACCGAGGCTTCTCGCGCCTTGATGAAGATGCATGAAGATGTTTGTTCTCCCCTTTCCCAACATCTGAGCGGTTTAATTAACTTGCCCACACAAACAAACCGCCTGCAGTTGCCTGACAAGCTCCGTCCTCAGCTTCAATCCAAAGGGTACATTTACAGTCATATCATCGCTAGCGTGGCCAAGACGAGTTAGTCATCGCTAATGCTAACAAAATCATTGTAGGGTTCTGGGTGACATTTTTGGACGCAAGACGGTGCCGCACCTTTGCGCGCCGTCTTGATGCTGACCGGCTGGAAGCCCCCGTTGAGGGCGGAGGAGTCCATGATGTCCGAGTCGAACTCCCGGTGGTTCTTCCTGTAGATGAAGAGCGCCACGACCACGGAGATGACCAGGCACATGATCACCGCGATGACGATCCCCACGTACAGGGCCACATCATCGGTGCTGGGGGCCACTGAGGGAGGGGGGGGCACAGAGAGCAGAGATGGTCCAGTTAAAGATCTCATACATCTATATCGGCACCATTAAGGGTTCCTTCCTGGCGCTCGGGAGCCGTCATGGAGCCGTTATCTGCAGACCAATATCCTGCTTTGAAACTGAGCCGGATATTAAGAGCCATCTACAGGGAAATAAATAGTAATAAAAAAAAATATATATATATAAGGTATAGTTAGGCTGTATATGACGACACAATATGGGACACAGGGGGGCATGGCGGTGCTTTGGAGATCCTAAATTGTTCAAGGTATGTGAATGAAAGGGTAAATGGTTGTAAGTCTCTTTCTCACCTGGAAATGAGAGAGCAAATACTTGTATGTCTCTATATGATTTGTGATGAGGGGGCGAATACTTGTATGTCTGTATGACTTGTGATGAGGGGGTGAGTACTTGTATGTCTCTGTAATACTTGTGAGTACTTGTATGTTCCTGTATGACCTGTGAGTACTTGTATGTCTGTGTATGACCTGTGATGAGAGAGTGAATACTTGTATGTCTCTGTAATACTTGTGAGTACTTGTATGTCTGTGTATGACCTGTATGACCTGTGGTGAGGGGGTGAGTACTTGTATGTCTTTGTATGAGTTGTGATGAGGGGGTGGGTACTTGTAGGTCTGTATGACTTGTGATGAGAGGGTGAGTACTTGTATGTCTTTGTATGAGTTGTGATGAGGGGGTGAGTACTTGTATGTCTCTGTAATACTTGTGAGTACTTGTATGTCTGTGTATGACCTGTATGACTTGTGATGAGGGGGTGAGTACTTGTATGTCTCTGTAATACTTGTGAGTACTTGTATGTCTGTGTATGATCTGTATGACTTGTGATGAGGGGGTGAGTACTTGTATGTCTCTATATGATTTGTAATGATGGGGTGAGTACTTGTATGTCTGTATGATTTGTGATGAGGGGGTGAACCCAGCCTCTTTCCCAATGACAGCTCCTGCCCCCCCTTGACCCTGAGTGCAGGATATATGCGGGATATGGATAATGAATGAACAAGGTCTTGAAGGGAAGCAGTGGAAAATTGGAATTCAAAGTTTTGACTTTGGCGCGAAAGACAAGATGAACTCCCAGAGTAATGGATGTGATAATTAGTGCCTTAATGCAAAGGCTGATGGGGGAAGTGAAGGGGGGGAGTCCATGGGGAAGTTGGGGGTGTGGGGGTTTTGAATCAGTAATGGTGGACATATACAAGAAAACACAGGCTATTATCATACAATCAGCACATAACAGCACAATTAATCGCCGCCCCGCCGAGGCTCGGCGCCGCACTGTCCTAACAAGCCTCCTCAGAAGGCGGATCAAAAGTCCTGCAGGCGGAGATATGGACCTTCTCATCTCCAGATTAGCACGCCGACGTACGAGTTCACAGTCTGTCTCTGCCTTTGTTCCGACACACTGCAGATAAGATCTAGACATCGCTGGCGTTTCTCAAAATCGTCTTTCATCCGCGGCTGCCTCCCGGAGCCTTTCTGTCCACTTTCCAGCTGGAGGAGCCTCCGTGATTAGAAGGCCCGGCGAGGACGGCGCGGCGGCGAAGCGCTAGCCGTAGACAGGCTCTCATTAGAGATGAGACCTTCTCTTTAATGGACGCCCGGCGTTGGTCGGGGCTCCCTTTGGTGCTCGCGAAGAATGTCCTTCGCTGTCACCCGCCTGACGAGCGAGCAGAAAAACACGGTGAAATGTCAGAAGGCGTGTGGAGGCCTGAACGCCTGCGCCGTGAACCCGGGCGAGGAATTCCACCGAGGAGTGAGGGAACGGTGGACTCGTTACAGAGGAAGACATCGACCCATGTATCTTCATTCATTCATGACCTACAGGGCTTATTCGGCGCTCGGAGAGGACGGGCTCATCCTGGAGTCATCGCAGGGACACTTGGAGGCCATTCATTCACTCATTCATCTGTCATACAGAGACATGCAACCATTCACTCACTCATTCACAAATAATGATGAGACATACTACCGTTCATTCATTTACACATTGTATGCATGCATACAACCATTCACCCTCTTATTCGTCCGTCACATACAGACATGCAACATTCATTCTCTCATTCAAATGTCATATAAAGACATGCAACCATTCATTCACTCATTCATCTGTCATACAGAGGCATGCAAACATTCACTCACTCATTCACAAGTAATGCTGAGACATACTACCATTCATTCATTCATTGTATACAGACATACAACCATTCACCCTCTCATTCATCCATCACATCCTCTCATTCAAATGCCATATAAAGACATGCAACCATTCATTCACTCATTCACGAGTTAAGTAGAGACATGCAAACATACATTCAGTCACTCATTCACCCGTCATGTAGACATGCAACTACTCACTCACTCATTCCTTCACCTCATGGACGTATAAGCATTCACCCTCTCATTTGTCCATCACATATGGAAATGCAACATTCATCCTCTCATTCAAATATCATACAAAGACATGCAACCATTCATTCACTCATTCACGAGTTAAGTAGAGACATGCAAACATACATTCAGTCACTCATTCACCTCATGGACGTACAAGCATTCACCCTCTCATTTCATCACGACACACAACCATTCACTCGCACATTCACAAGTAAGGAGGAGACACACAACCATTCATTCATTCATTCATTCACACATTGTATGCAGACATGCAACCATTCACCCTCTCATTCACCTGTCATACAGAGACATGCAACCATTCATTCACTCGTTCATACATCGATACACTGCGGACCCTCCTGCATGTTTTAGATCGATGCGAGGAACCCGGAGAACCCTGAGGAACCCCACGCAGAAGCAGGAGAACAGGGAGCCTCCACACAGACCAGGAACCTTGTGTCTGGGAGGTGCAGGCTGTAACCCAGCAGCTCGCCGCCCTCACACATCCCGATCCCTGCGAGCGGCGGGGGGTCCGGCGCCGGTAGATGGCAGCATGGGCCGCGGGTCCGGGCGGCGTTGGCGGCGAGCACAAATTGGTCCGCTGTGACTCGGGGGGGGGTTGAAATGAAACCGCGGTAAATGAAAGGCGAGTTGTGTAATATTCATTGCGTGCCGCTCACCGGGTTCCTTCGGGGTTTTTAAAATTTTCCTTTAATTGAAGCTCCGCGGCGCCAACATCCAGGTCTGAGGGAACGCTCGGGTTTACAACCTTCAACGCGCAGGCAGAGGAGAGGCGTATCCGTGATCCTCCTCCGCCGTCCAACAGGCTTTCAAGGTAAAGGTGGACCTGCTAAGTGCGGATTGAAATGTATCGCTTATATTAAAAGCGCCTTTGGATGTCCCGTCCATTGTCAGCCCTGGGGTGGGGGGTTATTACATGCGTCCTCCATTGTTCGATGGAACGGCGCCCTGGTGCCCTTGAGCAAGGCCCCTTGCACCTAGGTGGCTTTGGCACTGCAAGAGTGGCCGTCCTTCTAACAACAACAACAAAAATGATGGCTGCCGGTTTGATTCCACACGTGGTCGGCCTCGTCAATGTCAGAGCAGGGATTTCTCTGACGGCTAAAGGGTTGCCAGTTCGATTCCCTGCCCGCTCTGTGAGCATACCGAAGTGCCCTCGGGCAAGACACCAACACAGGGGGGTTGCTCCAGGCAAAACAGGGGCCTTGGAGACCTGTGTGGTTGTGCCTCCATGACGGAGTCTTTCCAACAATAACAAAAAAAGGTCGCTGGTTCGATTCCCAGCCACTCCCATCCGCATGCCGAAGTACCCCTCAGGCACGACACCAACACCTCCGCCTTACCGAACCCCAACATAAGGAGGTTTGACCTCTGCGCCTTGTCTATGTTAGAGCTTGCCATTTCTCAAAGTGCCGGTTAGATTCCCTGTCCATTCTGTGAGCATACCGAAGTGCCCTCGGGGAAGACACCAACCCCCCTCTACCCCCAACTCTACCACGGGAGGGTAACAACTGTACAGCTGAGTTTCAGCCAGAGCGGTCGCTATCCAACAACGAAGGGAAAACCCTCTCCAACAAGAGAGGGTTACATCTGGTCGGACCTGGCCGGCTGTGTCTTAGTCCACCAATAAAAAAAAAAAGGTTGCTGGTTTGATTCCCCGCTCCTGCTGGTGATAAAAGTGTTAGCGGTTAGCGTTAGCAGGATTAGCATTCGGTTTTACAGTGTGCGTGAAATGTATCTGTGTGTCTGTGTGTGTGTGTGTGAATACCCTGGAATTGCAGCCGGTTCCTGTTTCGCATGTCTTACACACACACTCACACACACACACACACGCTCACATACACACACACACACACACACACATGCGTTATTATTTCATTTCAACATCGTGTTTACAACCCTCTCTGCGACGTCCTCGCAGGACCAGGATCGGGGAGGCGCAGACTTGAAGATGAATGTCGACGACCAACAAACAAACAAGTAAATAAACACACAGACACACACACACACACACACAAATAAACACAAATACAAAATAAATAAAATAAAAAAAGACTCACATGTATTTTCCAAATCAACCTCGTCTTTTGCCCCGGGTGACTTCTGATACAAGGAGCCTTGAAAAAAAATAGAGGAGGGGATGGAAGGAGGGGAAATCAAATTCAAGTCAACGGAAAAAAAAAACAACAACAAAAAAAATGACAAATGAGACAAACGATCCCCCCCCCCAACACACACACACACACACACTTCGGGATAGAGATGAATGAGGAGGCGGAGTCAGTAGAAAAAACGACCTCCGCCCGGCGGCGGGCGTTCGGGCGACGGATGAAAGAAACGATTATGCCGGGGAAATAAAGAGGAGCGTCTCGGCCGGAGGAAGAGGAAAGTATTGAATTCTCTCTGAAAGCACACCGGGGCGGGGGGGCGGCGGGGGGGGGGGGGGGGGGGGTAAGATAGTGCACAAGTCGACATAATATTCGGTCTCCACGGAGACGGACGTAAACAACTACACAAACAGAGGAGTCCTGACCGGGGGGGGGTAGACGACTGACGGGGAAATCGATGGCGTGATAAATGGGGTGTACAGTGTGTGTGTGTGTGTGTGTGTGTGTGATCCCACTGTGTACTCCCTGTCATTGCAAAGTAACTGAGTACTGCTTGAGTACAAGCGGGACTTGGAGTACTCTATAAACCCTCCCGCCGAAGGATGCTTAGATGTTTCATATGAAGCTGCTTTTATACAGTGAGGTGCAGTCAGGGGAGGCAGGGAGAGGCCGTGCCTCACTTGCCAATCTTGGGAAGAAAAAAATGTAAAACAATGAAATGGTTGTATTTATCAGTGATTTGCACTGAAAAGGTATTTTTCATTTGACGTCACCAATTTCAGATTGTTTTATTTGCGCATTTGTGGACGCTAGCCGCTATTTCAGCAGTTTGCTAATCACCGCTATCGCACATCCACTGGAATTTTTAAGCGGCGGTTAATCCTGATATTCTCAGCGTGAAAACATTTGTCCCCGCGATGGATCCGGCGTGAACCTGGATGACAGCGAATGAATGAGTAAACGTTTCCACGGTGGAAACAAACCGGATCTGCGGCAGTGACCTGCAGTCAGGGGAGGCAGGGAGAGGCCGTGCCTCACTTGCCAATCTTGCAAAGAAAAAAAAGTCAAATGAAAAAAAGAATGAATGGTTCTATTCATCAGTGATTTGTACTATAAAGGTGTTTTTCATTGAACTTCACCAGTTTTAGATGGTCTTTTTATTCAAAATGGCTAGATTTTCACATTTCCTGCTCAAATACCGAGAAGAAATGCCACGAAGTGAGGCACGCCGTTCTCCTGCCTCACGCTAGGGGGCGCGCCTGATCCCGGGGATTCTTCTCGCGACTCCTCGGCTTATTCGTCGAATAAGCTGCTCTGTAGGGTTTATATGTTTGTAAATGTGATTGTGATGAAGTCACATCAACCTCCAATATAATCTGAGATGACATCATCCCGACCGTTGGGGTTGGTATCAAAGAAAGGATCCATCATGTCTGAGGAGGTCCTAAATCATCCCGGTCATGGTTAATTCTTGTGGAAATCTTCCTGTCGTGGCAACTGGACATGAATTTCTTCACTTGAAGATGTTTCAGCTCCTCATCTAAGAGGCTTCTTCAGCTCTGAAGACGTCCAGTTGCCAGATTTCAACAAGAAGCATCCATACTGTCCCCCAACTTCATAAAAGCCAACGTTCCAATGCTCCCCTATGCAGTGTTTGTATGAATTATAGGAACCCCAGGTTGGAGAACATGGAGACTCCAACCGGGATCTTCTCGCCTCGGGACGGAGGCGCTCGCCACTTCACCGAGTTGATCTCTGGATTTTGGGTCTAGAGCCAAATGAGCAGTTTGAAGCCACCAAAACATCCATCCTCCCTTTTTGAATTCTCCAGATCAGCATCAAGAGGGTGCCATGACTGGAAAAAACCCCTCCATGGAAACAAGAGGGATGAAGACCGCAGGAGATCCGAACCCGAGCGCTACGAATGCGATAAACAAGCGTCAAACCCGACCGCAGCTCCTTCCCCTTCCAGATTTCCATGACAAACAAAAAAAAAAAAAAAAGGAAAGAATTTCACTAAATTCAAACAACGGAAAACAAGATGAAGCCGCGGCGGAGGTGTTCGCCGAGTAGATCGGCGGTCCGAGGTGAGTTCGGATTGCACGCGGCCCCCATTCCCGATCAGATTTACCATAAAGTGGGCTTTTAGATAACGGCTCATTCTCCTAAATGCTGGTGGAAGTGGTCATTAGAATTGACATAAGTGGCTTCACCCTCTTAGCTCGCAAACCCCCCCCAAAAAAATCAATCCCTGAAATGATCCTAAATCCATATCGTTACGGTTTCGCTCGCTGCGGACCGGCCATCAGTCCGTCCGGGGGCTGGAGAGGCAGGCGGTGATAAAGCCGAGACAGAAGTCGGGGGAAGAAATAGACGGATAAAGCCTGGTGTGCACGCTAACCGCCGCTACCGCCCGCCGACTCCCCGACCTCGGCTGGGAAATCAGATCACGCGCTCATCTGGGGCTCCAAATGAAATCAGCCAGCGCCGGAGTAATAGCTTCGGATTCACTTTAAACACATGCATGTCCAGGGCCCGGACCAGGGAGGCAGACCAGGACCCGGACCAGGACAAGGAGGCAGGACCCTGAACCAGAGCTAGGCTAGTTGAGTCGGCTGATTCGGATAGGCTACCCGGTATGCTTCGTGGTATCTTCGAGAGAAAGTGGCAAAGCTCGGTCCAGCAACTCCAAGAAGGGGACTTGTTTGTGAGCTAAACAAAGTTAGCGTGCGTAAGCTAGCGCTAGGCTAGTTAGCGCAAGGCTAGTGCAAAGTTAGGTGATGAGAGAGGAGCCGTCCCAGCAGATACTTCTACTGATTCTGCTGAAGGGCTGTCGGTTGTGCAGTGATGGACAGTTCTGAGGATGAATTCTTGTCAAAATCTTCTTGTTGTGGCAACTGGACTTCAAGTGATTTCTTTTTTCAGCCCTCGTCCCGGGGGCTTCTCCACTTCCGAGAGGCTCCTTCTGTTCTGAAGGGTCAAACGTCATCAGATGAAGAAATTCAAGTCCAGCTGCCACGACGAGAAGATTTCCACAAGAATTCACCTGGACAACTGAGGACCTCCTCAGACATGCTGCTATGAAAAGATGATGAATGAAGATCTATGTAGCGCATCCAGATGGTCGGTAATTCTTGGAAAGAGGCTGCCGAAAGATGGCGGTAGCCTCCAGACAAATTAACCGGAGCCAAACTTTCAAGAGCGGCGGGTGAATCGTTCTCATATCTGTCGGATTCCCACAAGGCTCGGCGCCGTGGTCCTGAGAGGACCTCCAGGAGTTCATCCAATATCCTCGGACCCAACCCGCCGCACCGGCGCAGAAGCATGACGACACTTCCAACCAATCGGACGCTGCCTTTGGACTCTCAGATGAAGCTTCTGCCCGGATGATGTGTGAAGAACAAGCGGCGAGACTGGAATAACATCATCTGGTCCCGGTCGCCCCGGGGAGCGAGACCTTTGTTCTTGCGGACGGCGCCGAGGCCTTTGGGCTAATTGGTCACGTGCGATTGGTCGGCGAAGCCAGACTGAAAATGGAAATGGGGTGCAGGGGTTGCAACGTCCGTCTCTCATCTAGAAAAGGTTAATTTGAAGCGACTGCCAGGGTGACGCCGCCCGCCCACCCGCCCGCCGCCTGCTGCGTAGCACACAATCATGCTAGCACGTGCTAACTAACGACGAAAAGCTACCGCAACCGTCTCCGCAGCTCCCTCCCTCCCCCATTTTCTGAATTATCACCACAGGGAGGCGCCATTAGCACGTCAAGCTACATCTCAGCACCGCACACACACACACACACACACACACACTCTCACACACACGGGGCATAAGAGAGGCCGCATTGTACTCTCCGAAACCTGGATTATTTCGTGATTTACGACGGAAACACTGGCGAAGGGGCCTCGTTCGCTTTGAAAACGGCGGCGTAGCACCCGCGCCCGCTTCCCCGACACGTGTAATTGTCGGCTCGGGGGAAAAAAAAAAACAAAAAAGAAAAAAAACCTCAAGTCTGGCCATTTTTGCGGACGTGGGTTTCCTGTCATCGGACGCGAGGAATGCAGGCTTTTCAAATTACGCTAGTAATCACAGCGGCCGCGCAGCTTCTTGTGTAATTACGATATAATCACTGATTATTATTTTAAATATAACGCCTAAATGCTTAGCCTGTGAAAATGATGACAAGGATCCCCACGTGGCGGATTCCTTTTTAAACATACGCTTGGTGTTAGCGCTCGGCGCGGTGGCTCCTGCTCCCTCAACCCACGCAGTACTTTTGCGAGGAGAAGCAAACCATAGATCCAGGAAACAAGAGCGACAGCAGAGGTGAGAATGGATAGAAAGCCAGCACAGAAGAACCTCGGCTTACCGGTTGCTTTTAAGACTCCGTTCGGGGAACAAAATGTCCGCTAACCGAGTCGGTTTCCAGTTGAAATCAGCATTGATTTGTTCTCCAGCATCAGAAACGTTTGGTAGGTTAATTGGTGGCTAAAATACAGAGGAATTAAAGCTAGCCTTAATTATTGCTGTGTGTGTGCCGTTTCCTTCGCTAAATCAGCAAAAGTGAAGCCTTCTCCCGTTGAGCCCCTCGCTAACGCTATTTCCAGCAAGCTGTCTTTCATTAATCCGAGCTAACAATCCCTTTTCTACTTCTTCTAAGACTTGAGGCCGTTGCTTCGCTACCGTACTCGGCCCTTTAGCTACATCAGCTGTTTTCAGCTCAACTTTGCTCCTCAGAATCGTACGGGTGTCAAAGGCCGGATCAGGCCAACAAACGGGTTTAAACCAGCTCACAAAGCTAAATTATGAACAATAGGTACATTTACAGTATTTAATGTCATGATTTTACCCCTCCGACCCACCTGAGAGTAGATTTTCCTCCATGTGGCTCCTGAGCTACAATGAGTTTGCTTGGCGAGATCTGTAACACCAGCAGCGCTCTCACGTTCAGCTCCTTCCTCAGGTCGACTAGTATTCTTAACTTCTTCTTAACACGGCTCTCACTAGCACTTTTAGCCTTTTTTGGGAGCCATAATGCGAGCTAGCTTACAGAAAAAAAAAAGCGCAAAACCGGAGAACACAACAATGTAAACAATGCGGAGCATTGGTAGCGTGTTCGTGCCGCGAGGCTTGTTAGCGGTTGTCGTGAAGCCCGGGTTCCACTGTGCTGCTTCTGCACCGATGTTGAAGGGAAGGCAGGAATGAGGCGTGAACACGGCGATGGAAAGGTTAGCCGGATACTTACTCTGCATGCACAGCCCGTCAGTGCAGTTCTTGGACTGGAGCACCATGCCCTCACAGTCCTTCCCCCCGTTTTTGGGTGCCGGGGCGTTGCACTCCCTCCTCCTCCAGTGGGTGCACTCGGTCCCACAGGTGGACCACTTACTCCACTCGGTCCACAGGCCGTCCACTACCACACGCAACGGATGGGACGGACGGCGGACGGGTGTTTTCGGACGGGCGGATGAGCGAAAGGGGAGTGTGGGAGAAAGACAGACACGGGTGAGGGTGGAGGTACAAACCCAGTGAGATATGCTAACACAACATTGCACGACTTTTCCCGTGTACAGGTGCGTGGACCGGAGTCCCCTCCCGCCCCCCGGCGGCCGGGCGAGCTCCGATTTGCGTCCCTACCTGGGCAGAGGGGATTGCAAGCCAGCTTCTGGATGCCTTGCCCCTCGCAGATGGCGCCACCGTTGAGCGGCGCCGGGTTGGTGCAGCTTCGCGTTCGCTTCTGGTAGCCGCGGCCACAGCGGCTGTTGCACACCGACCACTCCGTCCACGTCGACCAGCCGCCGTTCACTGGAAAACACGGGAACGAGAGACGATATTTTGAGTCCGCGGGATACCGGGGGAGCTTCTCGTAAACACCAGTTGGACCATTTGGAACTCTATCCAGACGTTCGCTGAGCATGCTGAATAAACACCATGTGAATTTGTTTGCCTCCTAGCTTGATTTACGGCTTAGCCGGAATCCATTTGCCGCCCATTAGCTCACTGTCGCAGCCTCCTCGTCCTTCTTCTTTGTTTGTTTCCGACCCACAAATATCGGGTCGCTCTTCCCCTCATCCGAAGTGCGCTGCCCGCCGGCGTCCTCGTCGCCGGGAACCTCAACAAACCCTCCCCGCTGTTTTCACTGTCACGGCTCCACAGCTGCGCCGTGTCCTGCGGGTCTCCGGCACAGATGTGCGATGCGGTTCGGCCTCGCGTACTTCCACGGGGGGCGTCACCGTGCACCGATCCCTCGCAGGGACGGCGTGCATCGTTCCCGAAACATGTTCACTCGCATTTGCATCTTCACTTTGTACATTCCGAGCCTCCATGTTCTTGTAGGAGCAAACAGGACAAACAGGGTGCAGAGATGCTATTAGATGCGTCGCTAGCTTTTGCGATATCATAAGCACAGAAGAGCCTCCTCCTTGCAACGCTTCATTTGTTTTCTTAATTCCGAGCGTTCACGGTCTCCTAGCCTGCTGAGGTGTTGTTGAGCTAAGCTTGCTGTTGCTAGGTGGCTTCCTGCTGCTTCTGGTTCATACATGTTGAGGACACATTTTGCTGATGATGCTGTGATGTATGGACACATGAACGTGACACAGTAAAGGTCTTGTTGTTGTTGTTGTTCTTCCTCTTGTTGTTGTTGTTGTTGTTGTTCTTCTTCTTCTTCTTCTTGTTCTTCTTCCTCTTCTTCCTGTTGTTGTTGTTGTTCTTCTTCATCCTCTTCCTCTTCCTCTTCCTCTTCCTGTTGTTGTTGTTGTTGTTGTTGTTGTTCTTCTTCTTCTTCTTCTTCTTCTTCCTCTTCCTCTTCCTCTTCTTCTTCTTCTTCTTCTTCTTCTTCTTCTTCTTCTTCTTCTTCTTCTTCTTCTTCTTCTTCTTCTTCTTCTTCTTCGGGCTGCATACCCGTTTCATTGTGCACTCTGGAGTTTACCAACTCATGGGGTGAGCGGTACCCTCTGCTACGAAGTCGGGTAGCTAGAACTAGAGTCCTTGTTCAGAACTCTAGTTCTAGCACCATTTCTCCGACAAGTTTTGGGAGTAGATGATGTCGTCGCCAACCTAACCCCGCCCCCTCCGCTGCGCATTAGCAGTCCTGTTAGCCGCTATTACTGAGATGCCTTGCGAGTCCGTGCCGCCCCAGCGGGAGGGGACTCTTTAAGTCCGACTCAGCCGCCGTCTAATCGCTAATCCTGCGTTCCTCGCACACCTCCACCCAAAAACCAAACGGGCGCCGCACGCCATCACGGCGACTTTGACTTTGCATAATCTCCCTCCTGCTCGTCAGGAAGGTGACATACGTTTATATCAAATCAGAACCACGAATCTCCATCTTATTCTGGGACAATTAAAAAGACAATAAGACTAAAAAGACGTCTCAGCCGGCCGCCTTCCCTCATTCTGGAGAACGGCGAGTGTCTGCTTTGAAGCCGAGGATGAAATAATCCCTACATCTCTTATCGCCGCTAGATGAAGATGTATAATGTAGTAGTTTGAAGAGTACAGGGAAAATAGGAGTGTTACAAAGACATCTCTCAGCGGGAGGTTTCTCCATCCTGGCACTTAATCTGCTCCCATCATGATTTTAATTCCCTTTGATTGTGAACGTCTCCTCACGGTACGTCTGAAGCGTCAAACCGTAGAAGCTATCAAGCTTCGCCGACGAGTCGATGCTATAGGGTTGTACTTTTCCGCACGTGGAGTCGGGAGTTAAGTAGCTGAGATTAAACCGAGAGCTTCAGCTTCCCGTCTTTATCCCAGAAGGTCCTTTGGCAAGACGCCGAACCTCCCGATGGTCCCGTTAGCGCCTCGCAGGGCAGCTCCGCCGCCATCGGATTGGCAAGTGAATGCATTAGAGCCCGCGCTGCGTACGTGCACAGGTACGTCCAAATGTCTGCGCTAGCGTAGCATCCATGGGTGCTTCACGGCGCCGTGCACCTCCACTAGAGGGCGCTGCAGAGTTTCAGCTGTTCCACCAACTCCGTTTTCTCTTGTTCTTCTTCCCCTTTGGCTTGTGGACCTTAAGCACGCCGCGCGACGCTACCCTCCTAGCGGTCGACCGCTAGCTTACCGACGATGTACGGCATTACACAAGAAACCGCGGAAACCATTTACCATTAATTCTAGCTGCCGTTGCTACGGGCGACAGAGCAGCACTTGTACTGCAACCGCCCTTTAAGATCACTTTATAGATGAATTTTTTAAGAAAAGAAGCGCAATTACAGCTAATTTTATCCTTGAAATATCAAACTTATAATAATCAAGCTTTGAAATTTGCGCCAGGCGGACTCACGGCTATCCAATCCGACGCCAAACGCCGCCGCCGCCGCCGCTTCTGAATTGACGCCGCTCGCCTTGGAGAAGGACTCGCCTCTTCCAGCGTCCCTCGGAAATCGGTACATTACGCTTATCTCGTGATGTGTGGCATCATTTTATAGCTTTGTGCTTATTTTGTGTAGTTTTTTTGGACGGCGTAAGTTTTTGTCATTTCCGAAACATTTTAAAAAAATAGGCAAAAGCAAACTGCATTACAGAAAAGGCTGTTATTTAGTGACAGCGACTCAGAGAAAAGTGACTTAATTTTACTTGAGAATTTTAGTTTTCATCACTGGTTTTTCTTCTTTTTTTAAAGGAAAGTAAATTTCAAGTTAATAATCATCCTAAGTTAATTTTAATGTTAAGTTTTAATTTAACAATGTTCACAGGTTTAGCATATTGTTAAATGAATGTTTATATAATCATCATCCAAAGTTGAATGCGACGTTAAGTTCCTTGTAAATGTGTTTTTGTGTCGTCAGCATTCGTCAATACACTATAAGTTAACAATAACCGTGATTTTTATTTTTGACGTCCTTTACATTATTAACATCCTTCTATTTCAGGGCTTTTCTATTTTAATATCCTTATTCTACGAGTTTTGCTGGTCCGGTTGGAACAAAATTATTTGTTATTATCTGTTATTTTAAATGCGGAAAATTCTTTTTGAAACCAAAAAAGAAACAACATAAGAAGCCACTTCTGGAACGCAACGGGTTCGTTTCTTAAGGGACGAACGCGCTCCGATTTTCCGCAACTTCGTAACCGACACATTAACCGTCCGTTACCGTAGACGATGACGGTGGCGGTGGTGCTTCGCCTCTTGGCCACGATGTTCTTGGCCACGCAGGTGTAGTTGGCGGTGTCGGACAGCCGCGCCTGCTTGATGATCAGGTTGTGGTCGATGGTGATGTAGAAGTTCCTGTCGTCCGCCGGGTCGATGACCTCCTCGTTCTTCAACCATTCCACCTGACGGAGAGGAAGAGGAAGCCGCCGGGTTATTTAGAGAAGATCCAGAACAAGTGGATTCATGAAATCCGTTCAATCTCGGGCGCCTTATTGAAGATTCTGATTGAATCTGACGGACGGCGGTGAAAACATTCATATGGCAGCATCACTGGGAGCAGGACGGGAAGGTAAATATGGGGGATTTACAAAATAAAATCACTGAATAATAGCAATAACGGAGATAATTAAAGCCCACAGTTGGAGTCCCCTGCATGTTTTCCAAGTTTTACCTTTTATTCATTCATTCATTGATTCATTGGGGAACCACAGGGTAGCAGGGACCAATCAGAGGGCCTCGTATTGAGACGTCCGACCATTCACCTTCTCATTCACGCGTCCGGACAATGCAGGGTCTCCACTGAACCTCCTGCATGTGTTTGGACTGTGAGGAACCCTGAGGAACCCGTGGAGAACGTGGAGACGGCGTGTCGCCACAATCGATTATTAGATTTCAGGATTTGACTTCTTCTGATGACTTATAATTATTTCTTTAACCAGCGTCCGCTGATGTCATCCTGGCTTTCATGTGATTTCTTGATTATTATTTTTTTTTTGCCCCAATTTAATTCAATTTGGAATAAATTTGAATTAATGTCCTGATTGCTTTTAAATGAAAAAATAGATGTTTTTTTTAATGAAAAAAAATAAATAAAAACATATATTTGTAGTGAAAGGCTCACATTTGCCCTGGTCCATCTGGACCAGCTTGGAGCTCCAGTGAACATCTCCAGATGTTCTCCAGCGGTGCTGCTGTGCGACTGCACGCCTCACCCTTTCACCAGGACGGCGTCACACAAATACCCGCCCCTTGATGTTCTTCAGAAGGAGCTATCCTGCGCCGCAGCAGCTAACTTCCTTAGCGGCGTGTGGAGATCCCAGATAAGACGGCGCTCAGCAATGCGGGCGAAAAGAAGCGAGATGTTTAGAAAAGATCTCCACCCTCCTGTGGGAGATGAAGGATCTCCACAAGTGCGTCAAAAACAAAAAGACAAAAAGCTCTGCTATCGCATTTCACCCCAAGTCGTGCAAAAAATGGTGCAAGAGCCGTTGCATATGTCCTAACATGAGGTGTGAATGAGAGGGTGAATGATTGTGTTTCCATATGATGCTTAAATGAACGCTTGTAGGTCTCAATGTGAAGTGAGAATGAATGAGTGAGTGAATGGTTGTGTGTCCTAATGTGAGGTGTGAATGACAGGGTGAATGATTGCGTGTCTATATGACATTTGAATGAATGAGTGAACTGTTGTGTCTATGTGAGGAGTGAATGAGAGGGTGAATAGTTGTATGTTTCTCCATGACTTGCCGTTAAACGCTTGTCTTGATATGACATTTGAATGACTGAGTGAATGTTTGTACGCCTCCATGTTTGGTGTGAATGAGTGAGAGAACAGTTGTGTTTTTCTGTATCATGTGTGAATGACAGGGTGAATGTCTGGGTCTGTATCACGTTTCAATGACTGAATGTGTTATGAGGGAGTGAAATGGTGTTTCTATATAAAGTGTGAATGAGAGGGTGAACTGCTGTACGTCGCCAATAATAAATGGTCGTAATAAATGTCTTTATGACATTTGAATGACTGAGTGAATGGATGCACGTGTGAATTAGTGAATGACACATGAATTAGTGAATGAATAGTTACATGTCCCAATGCGAGGGGTGAATGATTGCATGTATCTAAATAACATGTGACTGAGTGAGCGAGTGTCTCCTTTTGTGTTGTGAATGAGTGAATGGTCGCGTGTGAATGAGTGAACCAATGGTTGTGAATTTCAAAATATCATCTGAATGACTGAGTGAATGGTTGTGCGTCTCCATATGACGTGTGAATTAGTGAATGAAATGTCCCAATGCGAGAGGTGAATGAGAGGGTGAATGATTGCATGTATCTAAATAACATGTGAATGAGTGAATGGTTGCGTGTGAATGAGTGAGCCAATGGTTGTTAATTTCAAAATATCGTCTGAATGAATGAGTGAATGTTTGCATATCTGAGTGAGAGGGTGAACGGCTAACCCTAACCACAAGGTGTGAATGAGCGAGTGAATGCTGATAGGCCGACTTGCCTCCACACGGCCCTTTCATTGGCTTCTCGTCCAATCACAGCTCAGGTTGGTGAACGCAGGATAAGCGGGGTGGAAAATGAATGAACGCATGAATGAGATTGATTTAAGGAGCTCCTCGGATTGACATACATATCACATAAACGGGCTAGACGATGCTAACAACGCTAACGCTAAACAGCATCGATTCCCCGCGGACATGAAGGGGGCGGAGCCTCTGCCATTCTTTTTTTTTTTTTTTTTTAGGAAAATAACTCATCAGCGTGGGAGGAGAGCGCGAGGCGTCGCTCTCGGCGCCGAGACCGACGGCCGAAACGGAAAAAAAAAAAAAAAGGCGGTTCGCCAACTTTTCCGCGGCGACGGCGGGAGAACCGAACGTTCAGATGTCAAGAGCACTTTCATAAGGAAGGGTAATTAAAAATTGAACAAAAGAGCTTTTCCAGCGCAGATGGAGGGACGGGAGGGGAAGACCCGAGCGACGGAGCGACGGAGGGGCGGCGACTCGTGTCGGGATGAAAAATAAAGTAAAATAAAAATAAAGGGAGCAACAGTTCAGCCATCTTTTTTTTTTTTTTTTTTTTTAGTTCTTCGGCGCCGGCTATAATTAGCACTCATTAATAAAACCGGAGATAAGAAGGTAAGCCGAGTCTCACGTTCCCCTCGTCCAACACACACACACACACACACACATACACACACACACACTCGGCTCATTAGTGTGTGATTGGCAGCGGAACATCCAGGGAGTTAATTGGCGAATTTCTGGTCATTAGAGGGGGGGAAGCAACATGGCGGCCATGAAGAGACGGAGACTTCCTGTCTCGGAGGAAGACGGAGAGAAGGAGAAGGATGGATGGATCATCTCCAGGAGGAGAGAAGGAGAAGGAGAAGATGAAGAAGAGGTGACTGGATTGGAAGTTCTCCTGCTGAGAGAACATCACCTGATTTATGGTGCAGAGGAGGAAGGGTAGAAGTGTGTGTGTGTGTCTGTGTGTGGTGTGTGTGTGTATGAGGCCTGTGGTGTCAGTGTGTGTGTGTGTGTGTGTGTGTCTGTGTATATATGTGTGGTGTGTAGAGTGAGGCCTGTGGGTGCATGAGTGTGTGTGTGAGGCATGCGTGTGTCAGTGTGTGTGTGTGTGTGTGTGTGTGTGTGTGTGTGTGTGTGTGTGTCTGTGTATGTGTGTGGTGTGTGGTGTGTGTGTGTGAGGCATGCGTGTGTCAGTGTGTGTGTGTGTGTGGTTATGAGGCCTATGTGTTCCTGTGTGTGTATGTGTGACAGAGGCCTGTGTGTGTGTGTGTGTGTGTCTGTGTATATGTGTGTGTGAGGCCTATGGGTGCATGTGTGTGTGTGTGAGGCATGCGTGTGTCAGTGTGTGTGTGTGTGTGTGTGGTGTGTGTGTGAGGCCTGTGGTGTGTGTGTGTGTGTGTGTGTGTGTGTGTGTGTGTGTGTGTGTGGGTGTGTGTGTGTGGGTGTGTGTGTGTGTGCGTGTATGTGTGTGGTGTGTGTGTGTGTGTGTGTGTGTGTGTGTGTGGCATGCATGTGTCAGTATGTGTGTGTGTGTGTGTGTGTGTGTGTGTGTGTGTGTGTGTGGTTATGAGGCCTGTGTGTTCCTGTGCATGTGTGTGTGACAGAGGCCTGTGTGTGTGTGTGTGTATGTGTGTCTGTGTATGCAAAGAGGCCTTTGGGTGTGTATGCGTGTATGTGTGTGTGTGTGTTTGTGAGTGCTGTATGTGAGAGTTTGTGTGTGTGTGTGTGTTTGAGGCCTATGTGTGTGTGTGTCTAAGCTGAGGCTGATGCTTGGTTGCCCTCAAGTGACAGGAAGTGTTTGAAGAACTTTCAGGAGAGATTCGATGGCATTCACCCTCTCATCCATCACACACACACACACACACACACACACACACACACACACACACACACAAATAACATTAATTCACTCCTTCACGTGTCAATGAGACAAACGTCCGATCCCACATATCATACAGCCACATTCACTCATTCATCCACTCAGGCTCCTCCCCTCTCACACACACACACACACACAAACACACACTTTGGCCGGTGTCGAACACATTTGGCAAATAAAAGCCAGAAAGACAAATAAAGCTGTGTGCAAACATCCTGAGGAGCTTGAAAGCACCGTTAGCGTTGCGGCGCCAGACCTCCAGGCGGCGGCGGCGGCGGCGGCGGCGGCGGCGGCGGCGAGGATCCTCCAGGTCCCGCCCCTCCTCCGGCTTCCCTTCAATCGGCCCCGAGATATTTTCTCCCCGGCGACACCGTCGGACTCTTTCCCCCCGTCGAGCATCAATGACTCGTTAGCCGCCATGACGCGGCGGGACCCCCGGACGCCTGAATTGAAACGCCGCTTCCATGGAAACGGGGCCCCGGCGGCTCGCCGTGACGCGTCACCTCTGAACCCCCGCTTCGTCTTTCCCCCCGGCGCCGTGACAAGTGCTGAGGAGCGGCGGACAATAACACCGCATTCCACGACAAAGGAGATTTAAGTGGGTTTTATGAGCCGGCGGCGTATTATGGGATGTGAAAGGACTCTGCCGCCACTCCTACGGAGGGGGGAGGTCGGGGGGGGGGGGGGGGGGGGTCGCGTCAAATATTCATGGGAACGGCGGCTAAAGAGGGGCTATTTTGCAAAAACCTCTTCTTTTTTTTGGTTTGGGTTTCCCCCTGGTGAGATTCCGAAATAAATGGTTTGTTTTCTTTATGTGTGAGTGTGTGTGAGTGTGTGTGTGTCCCCACTTCCTCCATTTGACTTGATAAATTCCTTTGTAAACAAACTTCGGGGTGAGCGGCGGTCAGCTAGCATTATGTTAGCAGAGCGTTAGCATCCGTGTCCGCGTCGGCCATCGGGATTCTGTTTTAATTTCATCAAATTCAAACTCTCGGTTGAACGTTATGGTTTATGGCTGCAGGGGCGTGCACGCTGAGAGGGGCACGCACGGACGAACGAGTGTGTATTTGTCTATAAACATTTGAATGAGAGGGTGAATGTTCTGTCAATACACGCCATGAGTGAGAGGGTGAAAGCTTGTAAGTCTCTACATGACATGTGAATGAGAGGGTGAATCATTTTATGTCTCCGGATAAGATGTGAAGGAGAGGACGAATGGTTGTAGTTCATGTGAATGCATGTCTCCATATGACGTGTGAATGAGAGGCTGAATGGCTGAACGTCTCCATGTGACGTGTGAATGAGAGGCTGAATGGCTGAACGTCTCCATGTGACGTGTGAATGAGAGGCTGAATGGCTGAACGTCTCCATGTGACGTGTGAATGAGAGGCTGAATGGCTGAACGTCTCCATGTGCAGTCCAGGGTGAACCTCCGTCACCCCCTCGACCCTGATGGAAGGATGAGTGATGTGGACAATGAATGAGCAAATGTTTTATCCACCATCGCCCCGAGGAGATGTTGGTGAGATGGTCTACAAACACTAATAACAACCAGAAGACAGGAGGCTGAGCTGGAGGTCGCAGAGTTCAGGTTCTCTTTTGGGAGCAACCAGGATGGAGAGGATCAGGAATGAGTCCATCAGAGGGACAGCACGTGGAAGATGTTCTGGAGAGAAGGTCAGAGATGGTTGGGTCATGGACAGAGGAGGGAGAGAGAAGATATCGGTAGATGGATGCTGGAATTGGAGGTCTAGATCAGGGGTGTCAAACCACATACGGGCTAATCTGATGTCAAGAGAACCAGTAAAATCATTGCGTAATTTTCTAGAAATAACACCATTTTAACCTTTGTTTCAGTGTAAAGGAGAACAGGTAACAACAAAAATCTTTCTATGTAATGAACGGTTCTTTTCAAAAATACAACCTGAGAGTCATGAAGAAAAGTGAAATTTCCCCACCGCGAAGCCTCAGTTCTGTCTTCTCAGTTCTCCTTGCAGCATCCACACCAAGCATGTAGCTTTCTTACTAACCTCAATGAGCAAATAAGAAGTGGTCCATCTTTATTGGAAAACCCGACACTCCATGTCCACCTTTTTCTTTTTTGACAACCACATCTTGCTGACGAGGGTATCGGGTCCAATGGAAAAGCGGGTTTATTTATAACAAGAGGTAAAAATGCTATTTCCAGACCCGAAAGCCATGTGCCGCGTTGCTAATGCTAACTAAAACAGTGATGATGATGATGAGTTCATGATTTTTATACATTTTTTTTAAATTGTAGATTTATCCCATGACTTATCTGACACCCCTGGTCTTGAGGAAGACCAAAAAGTAGATTTATGAGCATCATGACAGAGGATCCAGAGAATAAACCTAGATGGAAAAGGTTGATTAGCTGTGGAGACTCCAGAAGGGAAAAGCCCAGAAGGGAAAAGCCCAGAAGGGAAAAGCCCAAAGGAGAAGAAGAAGTTGGACTTCAGCTGAAAAGCCCTGACACAGTGAGAAGAAGGCCTCCTCCGCTGATGTCAGCTCGGGATCTGAAATTAGAGGGCGTCACGGCCCGAGCTCGGGATTCACCGAGCGGATGCGTTTCGGCACGTCGGTGTCAGAACGCGCCCTGAAAGCCGAGCGAGTCAAAGGACTCGCCATGAGGAGGCGATATGAACCACTCAGATGTTCCCCAACGCGAAAACTCATTATCGCGTCCGCCGACGAGACGGCGGCGAGCCAGACGGGCTCGCATTTTTCCCCTCCGCGGCTTGAAAAGGACAAACAGTTTACACTCGTTTGAAAGGCGGACGCACAAAAGTCTGCGCGCCGCCTTCCGATTCATCCCCGAACCGGTGCTTGGCGGCGCCTCGCTTGGGTGGAATAAAAGAAGGCGGGTGTTCGGAGGTGCGGGAGCGGGTCGGGAGACAATCTGGCTGTTGTGCCGGGCGCTTGGAATTTGCAGTTGTGTGTAAATACTGTGTGTGTGTGTGTGTGTTACTTGTCGCTTTTGTGAAAGCCCAGATTTGGAGCTCAACAGAACATCCATCACACACACAGGGTTTAACAAAAGCCCTCTAAGTGTTGGGGGTTTTAAAGCGGCGCCACAGCTGGGCGGCCCCCCCTCCCTCACTCAGCCCCCCCGAGAGCTAGCACCGCTGCTAGCTAGCTAGCTAGCGGTGTCAGCGGTTCGATCGGCGAAAAAAAAAAAAGTAGATAATGAGCGAAAGGCGCCGGAGGGGTCGGCTCGACGGGCGCGGAACCCGGAGCTCATCGGGCTAGCATTCACAGGTATTAGCTACATGCTAGCGTTAGCGCCAACATGCATGGATACATCAGCCTAGCAACGACACATGGGGTGTGGATGAGAGGGTGAATAGTCGAATGTCTCTCTTTGGCGTGTGAATGAGAGGGTGAGGGATCGTACATCTCCAGATGTGGCCCCGTGACCGACCCAGGATGAACCCCGCTTCTCGGCCAATAACGGCGTAGATAGGCTACATGTCGTCGATAATGAATGAATGAATGTTTGGTTTGAGCACGGCTGGAACCTCTGACTCTGTGGCCCCTCGGAGGAAGTAAAGGGTTACGCGTCAAACCCCTGGAGCCGGGACGTTCACACTGGGACCGCAGCTCCAGACCTCCAAGTCCAGGAGGTCCGAAGAGGAGGTGGAGGAACCCTGGGTTCGCTCCATCGGCCCGGAGCCGGTCGGAGTAATGACAGGCCGCGGAGCGCCGGTGCCAAACCTTCAGCCTGTCAGCACTTCCAGCGTGGATAAACGGCGTGCAGTTCCACTCACTTAACTCCTTCTCCAGGTCAACTCCTGCGCCCGACTTAAGGAAACAGCGACAAAAAAAAGCCAACAGGCCATCAAACCCCCGCTTTCACCTTCTATTTGTGTTCCTGCCGTCTCAGCCGGGCCGCTCACATCCCGCTTTACCCGAGCCGTTCTCACAGAGCCGAGAGGAGACGACCATCCATTCATCCATTCACGCGCCGCCCAAAGCCTTCCACTTCAGATAATTACAATTCCCCACAGATCTCATTCATTCATCCATTCATTCTCTTCGCTGCGCTCCGGGCCGATCCCTGCTGGCGGGGTTCATCCTGGACCAATCACAGGGCCGCATACAGAGACGGCCAAGTGTTCACCCTCTCATTCATATACAGACAAAACCATTCACCCTCTCATTCACGTGTCTAATAGAGACACACAACCATTCATTTACAAATTCATTTCAGAAATGCACAACCATTCACTCGTTCATTTACAACACATACAGGGACATGGAGCCATTCACCCTTTCATTCACACGTCACATAATGACACAACCATTCACTCACTCATTCACACTTCATATAGGGACAAACGTCCATCACATGGCATACAGAGACATACAACTATTCAATTGCTCATTCATCTCAGAGATGCACGGCCATTCACTCATTCATTCACAAGTCTTTTAGAGACACGGCCATTCACTCATTCATTCACACGTCTTTTAGAGACACGACCATTCACTCATTCATTCACAAGTCTTTTAGAGACACGGCCATTCACTCATTCATTCACACGTCTTTTAGAGACACGACCATTCACTCATTCATTCACACGTCTTTTAGAGACACGGCCATTCACTCATTCATTCACACGTCTTTTAGAGACACGGCCATTCACTCATTCATTCACACGTCTTTTAGAGACACGACCATTCACTCATTCATTCACACGTCTTTTAGAGACACGGCCATTCACTCATTCATTCACACGTCTTTTAGAGACACGGCCATTCACTCATTCATTCACACGTCTTTTAGAGACACGACCATTCACTCATTATTCACACGCCTTTTAGAGACACGACCATTCACTCATTCATTCACACGTCTTTTAGAGACACGGCCATTCACTCGCTCATTCATGTGCAGCCGCTCATTCTTCCGCTCACATAGCAAACAGTCATCCTCTCATAGAGACGTCCAACCATCCGCCCTCTCGTCCGAGTGTCTGGACCATGCAGGGTCTCCGGTGAAGCCCGAGGAACGTGGAGCCTCCACACACGGACCTTCTGGCCGTGAGCCAGAAGCTTCTCAACTGAAGGTCCTACCTCGGCCACAGGGATTCCTTCGGGCGGGCGACACTGCAGCAGCACCTCCTGCTCCAGGGAGACCTCCTTCCCCAGCGGCTCCTGGTCGAAGGTCTTCCTCAGATCTGCAACACAAAGCGGCAGATCAAATCGATGACTTTCCCATAAAGTGTCGAGGAGGTGAGGAGGAGGAGTTGGGCTACATGGAGACCTGAGGGACGTCAGCAATACCAGATGCCGTCACCCGGGGAGGAGAGATGACCACCTCCACCTTCTCCTCCTCCAGGAGGAAACTACACCGTGTTCTTATTATGGAGAACATGATGGATCTTCAGCCCTGAAGGAACGCAGGCTCTCCTTACTTTGGGGATCATTTCTAATTTGTAGAAACCAAACTTAGAATAACAAATTGACTGAGCGGCCCTGGTGTGTGTGTGTGTGTGTGTGTGTGTGTGTGTGTGTGTGTGTGTGTGTGTGTGTGTGTGTGTGTGTGTGTGTGTGTGTGTGTGTGTGTGTAAGCCATTTCTGTAAATGTGTGATTTGAAATTAAAAGATGGAATGACGGGACAGACCAGGGGAGAGGAAGAAGGAAAGGAAATGAAAACATTTTGTCTGGGGTACTTCCTTGTCTTATACCACCCTTAGAAGTACTCCTTTTAGAAGAAGTACAGAAGTACTTCATTTAAAGTAGTACAGAAGTACTCCTTTTAGAGGTAGTACAGAAGTACTCGTTTTAGAAATAGTAAAGAAGTACTCCTTTTAGAAGTAGTGCAGAAGTACTTCATTTAAAGTAGTACAGAAGTACTCCTTTTAGAAGTAGTGCAGAAGTACTACTTTTAGAAATAGTGCAGAAGTACTCCTTTTAGAAGTAGTACAGAAGTACTCCTTTCAGAAGTAGTGCAGAAGTACTCCATTTAGAAGTAGTGCAGAAGTACTCCTTTCAGAAGTAGTGCAGAAGTACTCCTTTCAGAAGTAGTACTCTGTAGGCCGGCAGAGGCGCAGAAGACTCGGCTCGCCGTGATGAAAGGCGGCGCCTTGACGGCGTGACGGAGGAGGAGAACCAAGCCGTGACCCCGGGACCCCGAGAACCCGGCTTGTAGGGACGGTCCCTTGCGCAAGGACACTCCAGGGCGAGTAAGGAACCTTCTGATTGGACCCTCAGGTCCAACTGTCCCGAGTTGCTCGGTCCAACGCTGCTGGGTTGCTCGCTAAAGGCTAAACGGTCTGTTACAGAGGGGTATCAATGTAGCTTTCACACATTCACCCATTCACTCGCCGATGGCAGGAGAGCTGCCATTCAAGGGTGGACTAACCAGACCACCCAGACCTTCTGACAGGAAGGACACCTGCCATCTGGTGAAGCAGGGGGAGTCCAGGGTGTTGCCAAAGGGCATTTCAGGACTCGGGCACGAAGAGCCGGGGATTGAATCGACAACCTTCTGATTGGAGGGACGCCCCGCGGGTACCGACATCCTACTTGCACTTTCATCACCTTGCAGTTTCAAAGCTCTTCGGCCATTTGGAATCAAAAGGTTGTTCGGTTTCATCTGGACTTGTGAACATCTGGAAGGACTCTGGATACAGACGGCGACTCGCGAGCCGTCGTTTTCAGAACATCTGCGTTGTATGCGGCTCTAAATCACGCCTCCCTTCTGGAATCTCCCCTCCGTCGGCTCTGCGGCCACGGGAGTCGACATTCCTTTGGGGCCGACGCCAATCCTCCCCCGCCCTTCCGACACTTCCATCCCTGTTCGCCCCCGAGAGACGCACACATGACAACCATTACCTCGACAAGTATTCCCGGTGTTCAAGCTGACCGGCCTGGCACCACCTTCGGCATCAAGTCTTTTTTAAAGTGTCCAACTGTCATAAAGCCACTTTATTTACTTCCTTGAAAGGCTCTGCTCATACAAGTCTTCTCCTGCTCTTCTACAAGGGTACTTGAATGGCCCAGGGTGCAGAGGGCTCAGTAGAGCTCACCTAGAGGGGAAGCGATCGTCCGCGGGATCTGGCGATACCCCTTAGCCAGATGGGGCCTTCTGGAAGCCTGGGAACAGGTTCTTTGACCGGCTCTTAAATCGCCGGCGCCGGCTCGGATTCGCACTCGGACTCACAATGGGATCCGAGCCATACATGTTTAGGCGCCGGGAGAGGAGAGGCGGGGAAAAACAAGGCTGGTTTCCCATTATCCTCCGAGTCTGGCTCTAACAAGAAGCCTGCCTGGAGAGAAGAGCTAATCCATTCAGCGGAAGCTAATGGGAGGGGAAGAGTGGTCCATTGTGATTTGAGGGATGGGTTAGCGCTGGCAGGCTGCTCATCAGGGGTGATTATAGGAGGTGGAGCAGCGGGAGGCGGCTCGACGGGAGGCCGAGAGGCAGGATTCTGATTCACCGTAGCGGCGGAGGAGCCGCCGGTGTTTGAAGGAGCGGGGATGGCGTGAAGAAGACGTTCGGGGAAACAGATGGAGGAGCTGGAGAGGAGGACGGGGACGGAGGCTTGAAGATAAGAGAGCCGTCACCATGGAGAATCTCAAAGTGCGTTTGTTTATCTCGGAAAAGCGAAAGGTTGTTCGCCCCCGGCAGCCATCTTGTGTTTGCAAACACACCCGACGTGATGTCCGGCTGCTCCGGAGGCGGGTCGGGTTCCTCGGACGCAAACCTGCCCGGGAGGAAACGGACGGCTGCGATTGGCGCGAAGCTGTTGGAAGTGGGTCCGGATGGGGAGGAGGGCCAGATGGATCCCCCGGATCCGAATCCAACGGGGGATTGGCATGTTTGTCCGGTTGCCAGGCTAATAAATTCACTCATCAATCTTTTTTGGACTCCGCCGCTTGTTAGCAGCCTCGCCGCTAACGTTTCCTCTCTCGCCGCCAACTTCGGGAATCCGCCGCCTTCACGTACCTCGCGCACGATGCTCAATATTTTCCATGTCGCCTAAGAACCTGTTACCATGGCAACATTCTGTTGCGTTTTCAGTCGCCGTCTTCAAGAAACGGTGTAGTACAAACGCCAGGCCAGGAGGTGGCGCTGTGATTTTTGTGCATGGAGGCACTTCCTGTCTGGGCTCCATGGCAACCTGCACAAGTGTAAACACCAGCAATCGCGTATTTGTATGATGTTGAGACATACAAGTATGGACCCTCTCATTTACAGGCATACAACTCTTCATCCTTTCACTGGAACGACAAGGGCGGGTCAATTCCAAGTGGACGTAGACTGGAAGTAGTCGTCTACTACTCCGGCACTCTGGAGTCGGACATTTGCTTCGTATACGCCAAGTATTGCGTTTTCTGCATCTCCATGGAGACGGCGAAAGAGGTGATTTTTCCGCTCCGGCGCCCGTTTCCGTTATCGTTCGGTTTTGCCGACGCCGCGGAAACCGCCGCAGCTTTTACGGCTCCCTGTTTGCGTTCCACTCCCCTGCAGGCTGTCTCGACTCATACCGGGGAAGGAGAACCACGCCGCGGCGCGTTCACGGTCCAGCGGAAACGACGACGTCAGATACAGATCGGCGGCGTCGCCTCCGGTCTCCCATGAGCGAACAAAGTCGTATCTGAACCGCCGCTCGGTCGGATCTCCTCTTAATGGGATTTAACACGGACTGACATTCTGCGGGGCGAAGGAAACGGCCCGACGGCTGAGCCCAGAAACAACTCCATCCGACCTTCTCACCGGGAGAGCAGCCATTTATTTTCCGCCCCTGCAAGTCAACAGTCGTCGTTGACGTGTCTGTCACGGGTTTTTAGAATCCCGACGATTCCAGGTGACTCTACAGAAGAAGTCCCTTCAGGCGGAGTTTTGACATCGGCGTGAAAACAGCTGTTACATAACCGGCGTCGTGTCGCAGGAGCGCCGGCTTGATGAAACAGCTAAAAAGCATACATGTCTTGCTCCACCCACCAGAGCGTCCTCCGGGGGTTTCATCACGCTTCGCACTTTGAATGACAGGTCCTGTCGGGAACTCACTTTTTGGGGGCGACTCTTTCTCGCTCGGAGGCGCCACGCATTTCGGCAGGCGGAGGAAAGACGCCGCGTACGTAAGACCGCCCACCAGGAGGAGGTCTGGTGCGGCGGCTTCAAACCCAAACCCTCAGAGTCATTACACCCAGCGAATAATGTCGAAAAGAAGTTCTGCTAACTTCTGACAAAGCGCGTCGGGTTCTTCCGCCGACGGGTTCTTCTTCCCTTCGGAGGAACCGGAGGATAAACATCTTATTTGAGGATTAACTGAGCTCGGGTTTTGAAGGAGGTGCAGATTTAAAGGAGTGATTGACAGATATTTCAGCGTCTTCCGTCGGAAACATAATATACCAGCTAAGAGATGCGAATAACATCTTCTTCTTTCGGCTTTTCCCTTCAGGTGTCGCCACAGCGAGTCAACTTTCTCCATCTAACCCTATTCTCTGTATCCTCCTCTCTCACACCAACTACCTTCATATCTTCTCTCACTTCGTCCATAAATCTTCTCTTTGGTCTTCCTCCAGACCTATTGCCTGGCAGCTCCACCTTCATCAACCTTCTACCCAGATTTTCACCATGGTTTAGACATGAACAGAGTGTTCATATTTAAGCCATCGCCGTCATCACTTTGTCTTGGTCATACATGTCCTGCACCCCTGTGACAAATTCTTCTTTTCCTTTGGTCTTTTCCCTTCAGGTGTCGCCACAGCGAGTCAACTTTCTCCATCTAACCCTATTCTCTGTATCCTCCTCTCTCACACCAACTACCTTCATATACTCTCTCACGACGTCCATAAATCTTCTCTTTGGTCTTCCTCCAGACCTCCTGCCTGGCAGCTCCAATTCCAACCTCCGTCTACCAATATATTCTCTATCCCTCCTCTGTCCATGACCCAACCATCTCTGACCTTCTCTCCAAAACATCTAACATGTGCCGTTCCTCTGACAGACTCATTCCTGATCCTCTCCATCCTGGTCACTCCCAAAGAGAACCTCAGCATCTTCATCTCTGCAACCTCTAGTTCTGCCTGCTGTCTTTTGGTCATTGGAACAGTTTCTAGTCCAAACATCATCTCTGGTCTCACCACTGTCTTGTACACCTTTCCTTTTATTCTGGCTGATGTTCTTCTATCTCTTGGTACCCCTGACACTTTTCTCCACCCATTCCAACCTGCTTGGACCATCTCTTCACCTCTTCTCCACACTCTAACAGATGTGAATAACATGATGTCATTCATTCATTCATGAATCACTAATCCTGCACTGAAGGTCCCAGAAGATCAGCAGCTTCTCGCGACATGTATAGACCCAGCAACCGTTCATCCTTTCATTCACTCACTCATTCACACGTCCCATCCATTCACCCTCTCATTCAGCAGCTGAGATGTTCCTCTGATTCAGATTCTTCTCCGTCTGGAGTCTGAAGCCTTTTCCTCGGTGGCTGTGTTTGTTTTCTCTCTGTTTTATTTTTATTTTTTTGTCGCTCCTCTCATCTCCAGAATCTATAAATCTGCCGCGACGGTCCGTCTGCGGGCCGTATTTCCTCGGCAGCCGAGAGATTTTGTTTGGGGAGGAAAACAATGATGAATGAGAAGATAAAGGCTGGATAATGGGATGAGGCGGAGGAAGCGGCGGAAGCTCACAAGCGATGCGGACGTGAGCTTTGCGGCTCTTGGTGGTTCCCGCCGAGCTCCAGGCCACGCACTGACACCAGAAGTCCTCGGGGCCGAACAGCTCCTCCACCTGCTGCCGGGTGATCTCGATGCTGGCCTCCCTCACCACCAGGCCTGCGGGAGAAGGAGGAGGACGAAATAAGAGCTTTGCAGATGAATAAATCCATGAAAAAGGAGGGAATAAAGGATGAAAATGAACCGCTGACGTTGTTTTCTCCGACCTGGAAAAGATGCTAATGTTATTGCCCAATCACCGCGACTTACATCCGTCACGCCGCGCGCCCCCGTAACGGGTATTTGCGCGGCCGGCGCCCGATTTCCGAGCCCGAGCCCTCGGAGCGAGACAATCCTGTTTGCTAACTCCTCTGATTACCGCTCATCTGGGCGCCGGGACTCCTGGCAAACAAATCGCCCGCCAGAAATGCCGATTTCTCATACTTACGCAAGCGTACATGTGATTCAGGGCGCGACAGCGCGGCATTTATCAAGATATGGATCCTCTAAACCCCCCAAGACTCGGTGGCTCGCTCTGGCGCAGGAATTTCATCGAACGGACGCCGCTAGCATAACTTCCTGTTGAACGGATAACCAGATAAGGTGCTTACGGGACGCTTTAAGCTGTAAATAACGACGCTGGGGACGAGAGGGGCGCCAACGCCGGGTGTCAGACGGACAGATATGTATCCAGACCGGTCCGTAAAGCCATTTATTCAATCATTATCTGCAGCACTTATCCTGCGCTCGGGGTCGCAGAGGTACCGGAGCCCATCCCGGTCATGGGACAAGAGTTGGGGTTCGCCTCCGAGCCACCGGTCGATCGGAGCGGTGCAAGTCATGAAGAGCCATACGTTCACGTGGACACCCCTGGTCCATTTTGTCCTGAGAAAACAGCTGACCAGTGACCAAAATGGCACTCCGGTGTCCACAAGAAGTGTCCGGTACTGGACGTAGCTTCTGAGTCCCACCAAGCACCTAGGAGTTCCTATGGAACCGTCAAAAGAACCCACTGAGGACTAGGAGCTACTGAAGGTCCTTCGTTCCACTGCTGTCGGAATGCACCAAAGATACGCCCCGTTCCTGAAAAGGAACTGCGAAATGTGTGAAAGGAACTACTGTTTTATGACCACAAATCACAAACACCCCTCCGGTCTCCCCCAGCAGCCGCCAAGCCCTACTCAGCACTTGTATGCTCCGCGGCAAACGCACATATGTAACGTGATGTAATGTCGTTTGCGCGGACGCTCCCTGGGACCCGTTCAAAAACAAGGGCGAGGCTGTTTTTTCCCCTCGAGTTTCCTCCGAGCGGAAAGCGCGACTCCGAGCGCCTCTCGCCCCGCGTCCAAACAGGTGACAGGGGGAATAAATGACTACGGACGGCCTGGAATTCTCACTCTGACCTGTTCACGCCACGCGAGAAACACCCCCGGACGACTCTGTGAAGCTGGTGAACCCGGGGGAGATGCTGTCAGAGCGATGACATCATGATGATGCCTTGTTTCTGTGAAGCGATCTGGCTTCCTTCAGTCGGCTTCCTAATCTGGGCCGGAGATCTAACTCATTACTCGGAGTGATTCACCGCCCGCTGAACACGGGAGTTAATCAAGCGGAGACACGGTGTGAACTTCTGCCCGGCATCCAAGGCCTGGTTTCAAACCTGGTGAGCGCATTCAGAATGGACTTAATGAGACACAACATCTAACATCTTAGTTTGCCAGTATTTGGATACTTGACAAGTATTCTGGAAATCCATTCTAGCCGAACCCATCCGTCTTCTTGGGAGCACCCGGAGCAAGGAGGCCTAGGCTACCTTCTCCCTCGGCCGCTCGGTCCGACTCCGAACCCCCAGACGTCCTCAGGCCGGCCCGGAGACGTCTGCTCCATCTCCTCCTGGTGGGACGTGCCCAGAAGAACTCACCAGGGAGTTGTCCAAGAGGCCTCCTGACCACAGGTCACCTCCTCCCCTGAATGGACCATGAGTTCCTCACCCTACCTCCAAAGGTATGTCAAGATCTTTCTTCACCGGGCGGACCGATCCTGTGTCTTCTTCACTGTCGAACTTGAAAACAAGACACCGAGATGCTCGAGGACCTTGTCCCCGACCTGAACAGGGCGCTCCACTCTTGGAGGTGCTGATCCTCATTCTGCTTTCAGCTCCGGTGAGAGCCGGAGATCACGGTCGGATGAAGCCGACAGAAGCGCATCATCTGTGATCTGCTGCGTCCCCTCAACGCCAGAATCCTCCATAAATATTCCACTGTTTCCACGACAGAAGACCTCATGTTCTTCTCTTGGCTGCTCCCTTCAGGGCCTCCAGCGAATCAGCGTTCTCCAACCTTCTCCTCTCACACCGACAAAGGAGGAGTCTAACACCTCCTCTCTGGTCTTCCTGCCTGAGTTCCAACCTTTGGTTCATGTCCAAACCATCTCAATCTGACTGTATCTCCAGACCATCTGACAAGTGCTGTCCCTCTGATGGACTCCTTCCTGTTCCTCGAACCTCCACATCTTCATCTCTGCCTCCTGGTCTCCAAACCAGACTTGCTCTTTACCTCCATCTTCTCCACCTTTGACAACCTCCTCTCCTTTTCTCCACCCTCTCCGTCGCTCTGGACGCTAAAACCTTAGCAGTAGAACACCGCTAACGGTCAAGCTAACCGGCGTCCGAACGAAGATCGGACGAACATCGGGCTTTATTGACGGACAGTTTGCGACCACAGGAGACGATGGCATTCTCACGACTTCTGTTTATTCATACCCCTGAAGCCCCCACCCCTTCTTCAGGGAGGTGGTGGAGGAACGTTGGAGATCTGCTCTGCTTTTGGAATAGGTAGCTGTCTGAATGTCTGCCTGGATGAAAAATGCAAAGAGAACGGCTGGTTTGAAAATGAACATGCCATTTTATTTCAGGTTCAGTGCCTTCACACAGCCTCCTTGTTCTGGTGCGCGCACACACACACACACACACACACACACACACACACACACACACAGCGAGAGGCAGTCGCATCCCACACACCAGCTTAGCTCTCATGTAAAATTTACACAGCGCGCCTGACTGACGGCGGAGAGGCAGCCATGTCTGCTGCCGGTGCATTCAAGTCTGCATTTGTGTGTCTTATGTGTGTGTGTGTGTGTGTGTGTGTTGTGAGTCGGCAGGATGTCAAGGATGTGTGTGATGTTGGGAGAACATCAGAGGGAGTGAAATCAATAGAGGAACCAATAAGTAGAGAGGAGTTTCTCCGAGGGCGTAAAACGTGCGCCAGAGTCAGTTAATTCTTCTGCGCCTCAGACGGCGGCCATGACGCCCGCCGAGCCGGGAAGCCGGATTAACCGCCACCTGACATCACGCCACTTCCAAACGCATCGGACGGGGTCGCTCCGGCGTGAGAGGCGGGGTCTAAAGTGACCTCATCCGCTGACTTCATCTTCGCGCGGCTACCGACCCCTCCTTGCGCGCGATGCTACGATCGCGCCGGGCGCTAACTGCAGCACCACGCGGGTGCCGCTTTGCACCCCCCCTACGGCCATTAGCCGTAGATCTGATTCCACCGTACGTACCCATTAAGAGTTAGCTGACGTGGGGAGGTCATTCATTATTAATATGGAAGCTAAAGTGAGCTAGCAGTAGCTGCCGCTATCGATCCGTGGCGTCGGGCAGGAGAGGAGGCACCGGGCGTCCTCTCCGGAGGGGGAGATTTCTGCGCTCGCAGTCTGGAAGGGGGCGGACGAAGCTCCGGCTTCCCTTCCTTGTAATTAATTTGCCGCTCGTTTCTTCAGATCGATGCCCCTTTGGGCTCGGGAGGGACTCCGACCGGCGCTCAACACCGCGAAGGTGCTTCGGCGCCGCCGACGGGAGGCCGTTAGTTGATCGTTTTCGCGGCAAGTCTTTTTTTTTTTGGTCGTTTTTGCCGGATCAGAGGACAAGAAGACCCCGCCTCGCCTTGCCTCGCCCAGCTGCTCCTCGATTCAAACATCACAAATCCCACTCCGATCGTCCGATCGGCCTCGAGGAAAACGACAGCTACTTTTCGGCACTATTTTGCGGCGTGGAATGATTGCCGCGCTGCGCCCGGGGGATAATTACGCCCAATCAAATGTTTCTCTTATTTCCTCCGTGTAATCAGCTGTTCCTCGGAAAAATAAATTTCTTATTAGACTATTTAACCGCGCAATCAGTTTTATTCACCCGGTATTTTTGTCGGCGAACACCAGCTCCAAGGACGACGCGGTCGTGGCGCGGCATGGGTTCTCTTGAAAAGCCACTCCAGAAAATGGCGCGCCGAAGGGCATTTAAACCAACGCTGGAGAAGATCTTAGCAGTTCCGCGAACATACCGCGATTGGAGAAGGTCTCCGAACCGCCCCGTGATTGATCGACTACCGGCCCATGCTAACCCCGCCTCTCGTCCGATGACCGGGATCGGCTCCGGCGATAACTAACGAATGAGCGGGTTATCTTTGTCTGCTAACAGGAAGCGGTTCTGCCGCAGAGACGGCAAAGAAACAGGACGGGAAAAGGACGTAGCCCCGATTCTCCTCCTGCTCTTGAGTGACTCTGTGCGCAGAGCTAATTAAAAACATCCATCAAGTTCAAGTTGCTACGCAGGTGTGAGCTTTGTTCAGAACATATAAAAGTGTCAGCCTTGATCCCGAGGTAAGACCCTTTATTAACGCCTCGGGATTCATTCCCCTTCTCTATTTCACCTCTTTGTCAACGCGACGGCCGGTAACCCCGTTTCACGTCTCACTCAAGGGTTGTCTTTTTAACCAGCTAACTCCTTCTCTCAAGTGGTGTTTAAACCTCGGCTCACCGGTGAAGGGGCAACGATGAAGTCGCCAAAGTGTTACGAACTCGGCAGCTGCGCTCCTCGCTGTTCTTCCTGCACGGTCGCTGGTTTTTAAAGGGCTGAGGATCAGCCGGGGCGGCTCATTGGAAGCATCGAGCGCTACACTCGTATTCCCAACAGACATGGTCAGATCAACTCGCGGGCTCCTACTAGCGAAGAAGGCGTGCGCTACTTGGATGAAGGGCACATTCTTCGAACCTCATTGGCTACATGCTAAAGCTGGCTTGGAGGCTCCTGCTAGCGAAGAACATGTGTCCTTCTACAAGGAGAACACGCCCTCTCCTAGCCTCATTGGCTGCTCAGTACGAGGCATCTGATAGTAAAAAAGCTTTGTCCAACTTGATCGGAGGACTCACCTTCTTCTAGCGGTCTAGGCTACGTGCTAACAAGAAGGCTTCTCGTATCGAAGACGGTTCTTCCTCCTCAAATAGGACTCACTTTCTTTGCCATCCGACGTTGCCTTGGCTACATGCTGACACTGACTGGGAGGCGTCTTACAGCAGAAGGCATGTCCGACTGAAGACACCTTCTGTGCTATCAGGAGACTCCTTGGCTACATGCTCAAACTGACTAGGAGGCTTTTATACCTGTAGGGGGATTCTCTTTCTATATATTTCATGTTTCCATTTCATTCTCGAGTACCGTAACCTTAGCAACTGACTGACGAACAGGAAGCATTTTTAGAGAGCTTCTCGCCTCGGTGATGCTCGTCTTTCAGCCCTCGGTGCATTTGAGAGGATGTGAACAACCGCATTCCACGAGACGCCACTGCTTAGGGCCTACAACCAATCAGAAGCAAGCATGGGAACTTTGTTGGATTTAGCTATAAATCCCCTGTAAAGATCATTCAATCCCCTTCAGGGTGCTAAAAACATCGGAGGTCAGTTATCGGTCCACTATCTCGTATGACCTGCCACGCCCGGGAGAACTTGCGAGGACTGGCTTGCCGTTCGCAGAACCGCCGGGAAGGGAGGGGCAGAAGATGTACCCACAAAGCAAAACAGAACCAGATCCGGGCGGATTTGCCTGATTGCCCGTCTGGACCTGGACAACGGGCCTGGCTTCTGTCTCCCGAAAGCGCCCGAGCTTGAAACGATCCCAAACATTGGACAGCCCTTCCGACCGACTGCAAACAGTCCCCTTCCCGGTCCCTCCTGGGGAAACTCCCTCCTCAGCGTAGAGCTAAATGGATTAAAGAAAGCTGCGGGACCAGAATTCGCACTAGCGTACGTATCTTTTTGCGACCCTGCGCCTGTAGTTTCTCGGAGGAAGTGTATAACTTACAGCCAGGCGGCCGTGGAGGTGATGTGATTCGTCCCCGGCTGGTACTTGGGCGCGCTCGCCCCAGAGCCAAGTGGCTAAGTGTAAATGATTATTCTTTACGGTCACTCTTGGGCTCCTGGCGAACAGGCATCGCGGTGTCCTCTGAAGTGATAGAAACAAAACATTGTGCGAGTGTGTGTGTGTGTTGTGGGTGAGCGCAAATGAATGAATATGTGTGCAGTAAACAGCCTGTGGGTACGGCTGCGCCGAGTGGGAGCCTGTGATGTGTGGGTTGTTTTCAGTGTTGATGCTTTTAGCGCAGAGCCTTTTGACACAAAGGCTAAGGCGGCACGGTTACCTTCAACCCCTGCCTTTGTCATAACAATAACCATAAAACACATCCTGAGATCTGTGCGTTCTTACCGGGTCGCGCGAGGCCAAAATGAAACGCTTGCTGGCAGGAACTCGGGTCGTGTTCCATTATTTTTACTCCTTGTGCCGGCGCTTCACGCTTCCCTTTCTCGCATCTGTGATGCATCAGCTCTGCGGGTTTGTTGTCTTCAGCGCTCCTCACGTTTCAGTTTATACCGGCGCGCGACATTTAAGAGAACGCCCGCCGGCGCCCTTAAAGAGTGTTTAGGCGCGCGCATATGCGCCGGCGAGCGCGTCCACATGTGAGCGCACGCTGCGAAACGGGGGGATGAAAAGGGTAAACGCGATGTGATTGGTACCTGTGGGGGACATAGGGAACTCAATTTCCAATACGCCGGCTGAACGCAGCCAATCAGTGCCGGGTTGTTGTATGTAATGGCCCCGGTGCCTTCGGGGCCGGAATTCAATCGAAAACAACCCTGCTGGAGCTTCTCCGCCTCCTCTTCCTCTGGATGCTCACAGTCACAGGCGTGCAGAGACTCACGTCCACGCAGCGCTCTTAAAGGAACACCTCGTGGGATTCGGCGGCGCCGGCGTACCGTAAACACCGAGGCGGCATCTGGTCGGAGGAGTTTCGTTTCAAGGGGCACAGGCTCGTCCCCGCTATCGGTCGGGATTCGCGGGTGTCTTATGGGGGCACCCTCGCGCTGCCGCTCCAGAAGGTATGACGGTCTGACACACATGACTTGGACAAACGAGGCCCCTCGGTATTTATACGTGGTGGCGCAACACTTGGTTCTGTTGCTATGATACAGAAAGATCTGTGGGAAGAAGGCGGCGCGCGTCCTCTCGTCCGCTTCGCTGTAAAGGAGCGTGGCATTTGAAGAAGATGGGGTTAGTGTAGTGCCATTCTGGTAATGTGGTCCTAGTATGCTCTCAGCACTTTGATTGGACGGTCAGGCGATGCCAAAATCTGAGAATGCCGGTTTGGCAAACGGGAGTTGGGGAATGCAACTCGCTGTTGCCGGGTTCCCGGCCGGGGGGGCTACGCTAGGCGCTAGCAATTATCTCCGGGCTCAGGTTGCAACCAGTGTTGTAACTAGCAAGAAAGCGATGAGCGTCTCTTGTCGACATCTCGTTACGCTCTAATTGGGCAGCCGGAGAACATTTGGAACCTCTTCATCCAAAGACGACCGGATCCGTCCAAACATCTAGAGGAGGCGGAGCTTGTACACTCACCCGAGTTCTCGTCGACGCGCTCCTCCACGGTGTGCTCCTTCTGGTGGACCCACTCGCTGTTGCACTTGAAGTAGATCTGGGTGGCGGGCGTGGCCTTGCAGTACAGGTTGACCGGCTTGTTCTTCACGATGTAGGCCTCCTCGGGCTCCATGAGGAACACCGGCAGCGGCTCGGGCGGGTCCGACGGGAAAGTTTCCGGCAGCTCGCCGAGTCCGATGAAGTCGTCATCGACTGAGGAGACAAAAGAAGCAGGGGGACGGACGGATATTAGGACGAGGGATTAACGATCCGCGCCGCTCACCAGGAAGCCCGTCGTCACTCTGGGCTTCCCGGATTTGCAGAAGCCGGGCCCGGTTTGGATGCCGAGGACGAGTTCAGAGGTTGACTCTGAGGAACTGGAGATATAAGCTGATCTCTCTGTCGCCCATCTCCCTCTCCCTCCCATTCTCTTTGCTTTCTCGTCCACACACACACACACACACACACACACACACACACACTGCGGCTCAGAGACATGCATGCACACAAACACGCAGCAGATCTAATGACCTCAGGCTTTGGCCCAGTTTGTGCCATTCCTCCGATACTTCTGCAGTAGACAGATACGCTTCCCTGTAATTACAACTCCCTTTCATCTCCCTGTCTTAAATCACACACACACTCACACATACACACACACACACACGCACGCGCACGCGCGCGCGCTCGGCTTGCTTGCTGCCTCGCAAACAAACACTGGATGCTCGCAGAGGCAACGAACATCACAAGCGCGCAAACATGTTGGCAGAAAAAAAGGGAAAAAAAAACGCCCACGAGTTAGCGAGCGGGCTAACTCTCCGACGCTTTGAAGAGCGGAGGATGAAGCCTATCCGCCGCCCGGGTTCTGCCACCTCCAGAACTGTTCTATTCTTACCGGGGAACCGGTAGACATCAATTATTCACACCGCCGAAGAAGAAGGAGAAGAAGAAAGTGAAAGGGAAGACACACCGATGTCTACTTAAATAGTCGACTAGTCATCGATTACCGTAATAACTAGTCGACAAGACAGCGACTTCAGCCGGCGAGTCGGATTATGAAGTGCATGAAAAATGTCTCTTGTTTATATTCATCGCGGCAATAAAATGCTTTTCTTTGCCTTCAACAAAGTGCTAAGCATCTGCACAGGTTGTTAACAAACAAAATGCTGGAGAGTTCCATTCATTCATTCATTCATTCATTCATTTTCAGTGTCGCTTGTGGTCATTGGGCGAGACAGGGTTCACTCCAGACCAATCACAGGGCTTCATGTAGAGACATACAACCATTCACTCATTCATTCATTCATTCATACAAGCTGTCATGTACAAGTCATATAAAATACAAGCATTCACCCTGTCATTCACATGTCATGTGGACCAATGAGACCATTCACTCTGTCACTGACAATTTTAGACAAATACTATCATTCACCCTTTCATTCATAAGTTATATAGACAATATGGACATAAAAACATTCACAAGTCATAAAATTCCACCATTCACCCTTTCTTTCATACTTCATGGAGGCAAATACAAGCATTCACCCACTCATTCACGTCATGTGGAGACTGACTAGCGTTCACCCTTTCATCTGGACGTTCAGGGTCTCCAGTGAAGCTCCTGCATGTGATTGAACTGTGTGAGGAACCAGCAGAACCTTGAGGAACCCCACGCAGAACATGGTGACTCCACACAGAAGGGAACCCGACCAGGGACCTGCTAGCTGAGACACGGAGCTGCTAAAGCTAAAATAATCATCTCCCGTCGTGTCGGGTACGAATGGCTCTCAAAAGTTCGGACTGTTTGTTTGGCGCCGCCGAAACGAAAGGCGTCACTCTGACCTCCTTCCATTGGCGTCTCTGAAACTTCTTCTCTAACGACGCGGCGGCTACTAGATTAGCGGCGGCTCGTTTCCAAATGAACATATCGGACTCGGCCGGTTGATTGAAGGGAAAAGCCGCGGCGTCGCCAGGTAGGAGCTTCCCCTCCTGGACCTCCATCGCCAAGAGGCGGGCTAGAAGTCCATGAAAGCCCAGTCTTGACTGGGTTCCTCGCTCAGCGGGCCTTCAGTCCGCCCACGTGCTGAGCCGAGGGTGGCGGGGGGGGCCTGACCCAAAAACCAGGCGGCGAGAAAACTCATTAAAAAGCTGCGGCGGTCGTCTTTCACCCACCGCTCCCATTATCTCTCGGTCTCTCGGCTCCAAGTGCCGACATGAAAGCGTTGCTGCCTTTCACATGGCCGTCATGTGTTCACACACACACACACACACACTATGCTAATTCGTCAACCCCCTCATTGCGACAAATAACGCGTTCCAGAAACGCGGAAGGAGGCTCGGAGTGTGTCCGACGCTCAGCGCGAGGAGCTCCAGAAGCCCCGCCCCCACCGGCGGCGTGCACTGTGGACCCTCGCGACTTCGCGGGCGGGCTTTAGCGCCCCTCGCTACTTTGCTTATTTTTTTTCGTAATTCGGTCCTCGTGATTTATTTGAAAGTATTTGGAAACGTTTTTCAAAATGAAATTGCCGTTTTCGAGCTTAAGAAGAAAAAAAATCGTACAAAATAAAGTAAAATTAAACTGAAATTAATTCTGTAAACTAAATAAAGATCTCCATTGCTAGCGGGCGTTCTTGTAGGCGACCGCTTCTCCGACACGACTCCGGATGACGTCGATGGACGAAGTGACAAGAAGAAGAAGAAATCAAACAGACGGGTCTGACGCTCAAACAAACGTCGCAAAATAAGTCGCAAGATCGGGACGACGATACGGTTTAGTCGGCCCACCTTGGTAACTTAGATGACGGATCGTGGCGGTTTAGAAAACCAGTTTCAACTGGAAAAAAAAGCAGCAACTGCCTAGATCCATGTTTCTGGAGAAAGAAAACACCAGCGAAGCATACGAGCGTGCGCAGGGAGGTCGGTAAAGGGTGGCGAGAGCTTCGTTGAGGGTTAATAAATCAAAATGATCACGTCTCTACTTTGCGGAAATTCACATTTCGCAGGAGGTCTTTGAATGTAACTCCCGTGAAAAGCGAGTGTTGCTTTTGTAATCGCTTTCCAGAGCTGTGGGATCACGATTTGGCGTCGCATCACTCCGACGGGCGCGTCGGTTCGACGTGATTGGTTTTTTTTCCCGAGCGTTTGAAATGATGCCGCTTGATTTATAATTCTCAGTCATTTTGTCGAGTCTTCGTTTTCCTAACGTCGACTAATATGAGTGATTATCGGACTCGTTGGATGAGGCCCGGATGATTGGCGCTGCTGCATTCCCTTGAGATGAGCGGTGATAGCAACATCTCAAGGAGATCGAAAGGGCTTCAGATGGACAACGGTGGACCAGAAAGAGGTATCTGACGGAGCAAAACAAAGAACGTCTGGAGGAAAGAAAGAGATCCGGGCAAGAAGTTTGACCGGTTAGCATTTCTGCTAGGATTCCTTCCTGTGTGGAGCCTCTATGTTCTCCCTGTGTCTACATGGGGTTCCTCAGGGTTCTCCAGGTTCCTCCCGCGGTCCAAACACATGCAGGAGGTTCTCTGGAGACCCTGCATGGTCCAGACGCGTGAATAACAGGGTGGGTAGTTGTATGTCTCAGTTTGACACGTGAATGAATGGGCGAATGGTTGTATGTCCAAGATGTGTCCCTGCCGTTGGTCCAAGCTCCGTCTGTACGATGCATGAATGAGTGAATGTATTTCTCTATGAGTCAATGAGAGGGTGAATAGTTGTATCGGTCCAGGATGAAGCCCCGCCTCCCGTCCAATCACAGCTGAGATAGTCTCCGTCCCCGCCGTAACCCTGATAAGTTGTAGATAATGAAAGGCTGAATGAGGACGTGAGAAGCAAAGTGTCGCCAGTCCAAGTTTCCTCTAATAGCCGTATCAGTGCACCCGATTAGCGCCGCGCCGCTGTTTATCACTCGGCCGGACTCAAAGACACATCAGGCGTATAATGACTCGGCGCCGTCGATATCTCCCATTAGAAATGAGCGCCGGTCTGACATGAAGAGGACCATCCACCTAAAAACACTTCAGAACTTAGCCGCCATAATTCATCCCCGAGCATTGTTATTCCCCGCCGCCGCGCCGCTGTCAGCGAGCCATCGATACCCCCTGAGTCACGTTAATGGGCTCCATTGTGCTGAGAGCGGTGAAAGCTAATGACGGCGTTTCAGACATCCAGCGGCGCCCCGGTGACTTTGCCCACGCCGGCACCCTCGCCACTCGGTCGCTCGGGCGGATCCGCCCCTCGTGGAAGTATCGAGATCAATTCGGAGAGAACGTACGGAATAAGAAAATAAATAAAAACGGCATTGATTGAGTATTTTTTGTCTTTACAGGTGCGAGAAGGGGGGCAAGAGTTGTATGCTCGCATCCCACCTGCTGACGCCGACTTTATTACCGCTCAAACAACCTGGGGTTTGATTTCTTTTAGATATGGTCGCATTCCCGGGGAGCCGGCGGAGTGATATACCGCACACTTTATGCAGAGAGCGCCGCTCTTTATCCTGCGGACTCATGTGCCGGGTACTCGCTGGACGGACCACATGTAGCGTGTGAGCGTCCGCGATAGCGGCCTTTGAACGGCGGTGCTCCGACTCCAAGCGCCAGATAAGCCCGGGCAGATTTATCGCTCCGGAGAAAGCGCTGTATCACCGGGGCCGGTGTTTCCCTTCCATCAGGGGGGAGCGTCAAGCATGAACGAGGACGAGCGCCGACATAAATCTCCACCGCCTCCCTTTCCTTTTTTACTCCCGTCTTCCCCTTCATACCTTCTTTGAAAGCGTACCGCCCCCGTCCGCCGGCCCGTCCGCAGAAATCTGGCGGGCGACGGGGGGCTGAAATGGGTGATTTCTGATTCGCCGCTGCAGGGAAGGACAGGAGGCGGCGCGCGAGCGGCGCGGTCAAGCAGAATAATAAACCAGTCAGCTGTCGCGTCGATTCGGGCAGAATAAATAGACCGTCAATGGGATCCTCCGATAAATGCGCCGCGAGCACACCTACCCATTATATTGAGTGAACGTAAATCAATTTTAACGACTCGCTCCGGTCAATGCTTGTTAGTATTGGATTAAGTAAAGACTCGTCCGTCCCGGATCGATACCTGCGGCTGTCGGTTTAAAAGCAAAACCCCCTGAGAAGCCTCGCGAGGGGAAGAAAAAGGCTGATAAGCCCGAGCTTCCTTCTGGTCTAATGTCTCTTTCCGGCCAAGTGCTTTCCATACGCCGACATGACTGCACACAGCTAACGCTTGGCTGCGGCGGGTATTTATCGATTAGCCTTTATGGGGCCGGGGGCAGGGCGCTAATCTCGCTCGGATTTCATCCCCCGGGAGTCCCGCACCCGGCAGGTGGGCCGAGGTTATAAAAGAAAACAAGCGGGGGTCGTTTGGGAGATTTGAAGCCGCGCGGCCGCTAACGTGACCCCCTCCCTTCCCGTGATCGATACGTCGGGCCGGGATCGCCACAAACCTGGACCGGGAACAGTTCAGGTGAGGCCCGATCGAAGGGGTTTCTTTGGCGTCGCGATTGGAAAATGATTGGCCGGCCGCGGAGAAAGTCCAAATGAGCCGAGCGGCGAGCCGTCGTAGCGCTAAGTGGTAGCCGTGCTAAGCGGTAGCGGACGCCGGCTGATAAACAACAACCGCGGTCCCTGACCCGTCCCCGCTCCGATTCTTCCGGACCGTAAACCGGACCAGAATAACATCATTAGCGAGAGCGGCTAGCGCGCGGCTGCCGCAGACCGCTGGCTTCCATCTACACCCCTTCCTTTCTCCTTCATTAGTGCTGTTTTTCTTACATCCTCTCTGGACCTTTTTCCTGACCTTCAGTCCGTCCTCTCTGGCTGGAGTCTGGCAGCAGGCAGCTGGTGGCTGCCAGGGTCATGCTAGGCCTTGGCCGCTGTCTGTCCGCTCCCTTCTCAGCGCCAGGTAAGGCAAGGTCAAAGCCTCGCGATAACCAGAGCTCAGCTTCATCGTATTCCCTTCGCCGAAAAAAAACGGAAATACCGACATTTTCCGCAGTTGAAATTGATTTCCGCGGCGTATCTGGGATGCATCGTGTTTCCTGCGAGCGGGAGCCTCCTCCTCCCGTAAGTGAAATACAAATCTGGCTGCTAGCGGACCGAAGCGTCGAGCGCTTCCTCTCCATTTCCGTCCCCGGTCTGACATTGCCTCTGCCGCAGGAGGGCGACGGGGGGGGATCCCGATTTTCCGTCACCAATCAGCAGAGAGCTGCCGCGTTGTTCTTAAGTCATGCTACGGCTTTGCTCCGCGGCGGATAATGCTAACAAGGATAGCGAAAACAACGTCAGAAAATCAGTTCGTTCTCCTAAAGGTATTTCATTCGTCTCCCGCTGTGGCGTCACTTCTACCTCGTTACGCCGCATCGCTTGCTAAGCACGCTAGCCTGTGAAATGCTAACTGTTAGCTTCTCCACACAGTAATTGTAGGATAATCAGCATTTTAACCCAGCGATGCAGGGACCGCAGTTAAGCCAAGTGCACCGATTCAGGATCTGGACCGGGGCGAGACGGAATTAGGGATTATTTCCGACAGCCGACGGCATCTAATCCCATCAGCGGCGGCCATCTTGAAACTGGCACTTTGCCTGATTGCGTTTTCTGGTTTGCCTGCAGACGTGGCGCTCGGGAAACACACTGA
>NC_141292.1:1227500-1267500 GCF_037954325.1 Fistularia commersonii
TCCAGAACATCTACCATGTGCCGTCCCTCTGATGGACTCGTTCCTGATCCTCTCCATCCTGGTCGCTCCCAAAGAGAACCTCGGTATCTTCATCTCTGGCACCTCCAGCTCTGCTTCCTGTCTTCTGGTCCTTGTCAGTGTTTGTAGATCATCTCACCACCGTCTCCTCCACCTTTCCTTTCCTTCTGGCTGATAGTCTTCTATCTCCTCGTACCCCTGACACTTTTCACCACCCACTCCTTCACCTCTTCTCCACACTCACTGTTGACCCCAAGTACTTGAACACCTCCACCTTCTTGATCTCCACTCCCTGTAGCCTCAGCGTTCCACCCGGGTTCCTCTCATACCAACCTTCATTCCTCTCCTTTCCAGAGCATACCTCCACCTCTCTAGATGTTCCTCAACCTGTTCCCTGCTCTCACTACATGTCATCTGCAAACATCACAGTCCATGGAGATCCTGTCTAAGCTCACCAGTGCAAACAAGAAGGGGCTCAGAGCTGAGTCAACCGCTAACCATTGAGCTTATGTATACATATATATCTCTATATACATACATATAGATATATAGAGAGAAAAAGAGATTTGTTGAGTTTTGTGTGAAGCTTGGTGAGAAAGACATGAGGATGTGCATCTGCTCAGGTTGTTTTCATCCATATCCTGTAAAAGGACGGGCAGAAGGACTGGGTGAAGGACACCAGGAGTCGCATGAGTCGGCTTCTGCTCCGGCGATGCATTCAAGGGCCTCACTCGCATCACAAAGACAATGTCTAAATGCTGCTAGATGCTGTCATTTGAAGAAAAAAATGTAAATGTAAATAAGTAATAAGTAGAGAGGAGTCAAAGAAGACGTCAGAAGAGCCGCCTCACAAACCTATAATATCGTATTGGGATCAATACCAAGATGGACCAGGACCTTCTGCAAGGATCCACCACCAGAACTTCCACCTGAGCCTCAGTCCACGAGAGCCAACAAGTTTCGCTCCTTTGTCAAGCTTCACCTTTTCACGTCCCGATCCAGGTGAGCCCACAAAAGTTGCTCTTTCGTCCCCGACGAACGACGCCCCCCGTTAGCATAGCAACCTAGCTTGGACCTAGCTTCTGCCCAACAACTCTTCCATTTACATAACAAGCCACCGAACCCCAGCAGGTATATTGGGAAACTCCCAACAAGTCATTGGAACTGGAGAAGCCTCTGGGACAGGTATGGGCAAACCACGGTCCGCTGGGCTTTCTACACCGGCCCTCCAGACATACCCGCATGAGATACCCGCATTCCCCAAATGGAGCGGACAGCGAGTGCCAAGAAGTTTTTCAAGAAGTCCGATCGACGTCCTGATATGCCAAGAAATACAACTCTCAGCAATCACTTTGCCACCAAGCATGCTAGCTATGCCAGCGAGCGGTCAACGCGAGGACAGGCGGCCACGGCCCAGAGGTCCAGGGCTCATTTTCAGACATTTTTCACCACGAAACCACGATTCAAGGGTCGAGTACAGAAGCAGATTTTATGCTCGCGATCATATTATCGATTAGCCGTGTTACCATAAGATGCTGACGCTCGGATCGATCCTGAGAACCGGCCCTGCAAAGCTAACTCCAGACTTGTATGCCCGGGCCAAAAAAAGGCAGATCAACAGCATCGTTTCTGCTGAAACCGGACGTGACTTTGTGTTATGAAATCAATGCATCTGCAATGAGCTTTGAATATTCCTGCTAAAAGACCAAATCCTTTCGATGTACTTCTATTCCATTGTCAAATTTTGGGGCCCGCGAGCCAAAATGTTTGCCCACGCCTGCTCCGGGATGAGGGCTGAAACATCTTCAAGTGAAGAAAATCAAGTCCGGTTGCAACGGCGAGAAGATTTCCACAAGAATTCGCCGTGACCTGGACGACTGAGAGCCTCCGCAGACAAATAAGTAATAAACTATGAAAGCGCTTTCTTTGTCCGGAAAGTGGATTCTACATCCATTTGGAGCAAATCTGATAAAACCTCTCTTTATGCACTCGGAGGGGAAATGCTTTCCTCTCCTTGATGACGCTGCCAAAAGAGGCTGCAGGTCTCCAGAGGACCTGGACTGAGAGGGTGAACCGCTGTTTGACCATGTGATGCGTGGATGGGAGGGGGAGTGTGTCCTGTCCCCGTTTGACACGTGAATGAGAGGGTGAATGGTAGCTTGTCATTATAATAGGTGTGAATGAGTGAGCGAATGGCAGCTTGACATGGATGAGAGGGTGAATGATTCTGTTTTTATGATGTTTGAATGAGTGAATGGTTGTTTTTTATATATGACGAATGAATGAGAGGGTGAATGAGCAGCAAAGATAATGAATGAGTGAACAAATGAAAAATGTCCCGATTAAAGTCTTTTCTGATCTCATTCCCTTTCTTTAACTTCTCACTTGCATTCATCCACAGAGGTCGTATTTTCACGATCCGTTTTCTTTCTGTCGGAGTCCGAATCCCTGAAGCGCCCCCTTGTGGACAAAATCAGAAACACATCTTTTAAAGTTAGGATCGCCCGACAACTCGACGGTCACGCAGAAAACGAAGGCGTATGAAAACACTGATGGATTGCATCTCCGAAGGAACCTGCGAGAGCTTGGTATCTTCTCACGTAGAAAGCGTTCCTCGCTCCTCCAAACTATCAGGGCATCAGAAATATCCGGCACGCTTCTGCCGCCACGTCGCGTTCTATCTCAAAGACATCTCCACTGACCGCCCAGGTGACTCGAACCGCCGCCGTCTTCACATCTTCCTATGTCTCTATATGATGTTTCAATGACAGGGTGAACGTTTTATTTATATAACATGTGAATGAGAGGGTGAATACTTGTATGTCTCCATATGACATGTGAATGAGTGAGTGAATGGTGGCGTCGTATTTGACCCTGTGATTGACAGGTCCAGGTTAAACCCCGCCTCTCGCCAAATCACAGCTGGGATAGGCTCTGCCCCCTACGACCCCGAAAGCTGCGGGAATGAATGGATGAATGAATGAATGTTAGATGTTCTGGAGACAACGGAGAAGGAACCTGTTTGAGACCAAACATGAAACTAGAACGTTCTTATTGAGTCTCACTGCAGGGGAAACACACACCATGTGATAATGGTGTACACACACACACACACACACACACACACACATACCTCACACCTGTTAATGGATGTGTACAGAGGGAAAAATTCGCTTTGCAGGATGTGAGAGTGTGTGTGTGTGTGTGTGTGCATGAGGGCGTGACTGCATTAGGGAATCACACACACCCGGGGGGGGGGGGGGGGGGGGGGGGGGGTGAAGGCGCGGCAGTCATATTGTGATTTTTCCAGCGCCGCTCGCTGCTGAAATAGGTCAACCACGTATAATGGAGGGGCAATGAGGAGCAAGTGTCTGCTCCACCACCACCAGCTTCTCCAGCAGCTTCTCCGCCCCCCTGCACCTCTGCTGCAAAGAGCTGGCGATGGCCCCCCGCGGCGGCGGCGGCGGAGGGCACGGGGGCAGAAAAACCAGCCACAACACGCCGAGCTCGCAGCCACAACAGCCCCCGTCGGCTGGGATTCGCACCCACGCCTTCAACATCTCACCGATGTTCTCCTCGGAGGATGAAGGACGGTTTTAAATGTCAGAGGGTCAGCGGGGAAAACCGGCGGCGAGACGCCGCGGGTGGATTCTGGTAGAACTGGCGCCAAGGAGCTTTTCGGAAAGCGAGAGCCGGGGACCTCCGGCTTCAAGAACCATCTGAGGTCCTACTCAGAGGCAGGTGTTCTTCAGCTCTTTGAGGAACCAGCGAGAAGATACGAAGAGAGGAAGATTTCAGCCAGGATTCACTCTCTCATTCACATCGCGGGGAGACGTCCCATCATTCACTCTGACATTCATAACTTCTATAGACACAGAACCATTCACCCTCTCATCTGGAAGGTGCCACCATTCACTCGTTCATTCACAAGTTATAGAGACAATACAAAGATAGATCATTCACCCTCTCATTCACACGTCATGTGGACCAATGAAACCAATCACACTTTGAGACAAATACAAGCATTCACCCTCTCATTTTCAGGTCATATAGAAGACAACTATTCACCCATTCATTCACACGTAATTTAAAGACCATTCAAACATTATTTACATAAATACAACCAGTCACCCTTTCATTCACATGTCATGTGGACCAATGCAGCCATTCACTCTGTCACTCACACTTTTAGACAAATACAACCATTCATCCTCTCATTCATAACTCTCGTTGACGATATGAACATAGAAACATTCACCCTCTCATTCACAAGTCATAGAATTCAACCATTCACCCTTTCATTCACTCCAGATTTAAACACATACAACCATTCACCCTCTCATTCATACGTCATATGGACCAATGCAACCATTCACGCTTTTAGACAAACACAACCATTCACCCTTTCATTCATAACTCATGTTGACAATATGAACGTAGAAACATTCACCCTTTCATTCAGACTTGAGACAAATACAACCATTCACCCTCTCATTCACGTCACGTGGACCAATGCAACCAATCACACTTTGAGACAAATACAAGCATTCACCCTCTCATTCACATAAAATTTAGAGACCTCCAACCATTCACCCTCTCATTAATACGTCAAGTAGCGACTATTTACTCTTTCATTCACACTTTAGACAAATACACCCTCTCATTTACAGGTCATAGAGAAAACAACCATTCACCCTCTCGTTCACATGTCATGTGGACCAATGCAACCATTCACTCTGTCATTTAACTTTTAGACAAATACAAGCATTCACCCTCTCATTCATATGTCAAGTAGCGACTATTCACTCTTTCATTCACACTTTAGATGAATACAAGCATTCACCCTCTCATCTGGAAGGTGCCACCATTCACTCGTTCATTCACGAGTTATAGAGACAATATAAACATAGATCATTCACCCTCTCATTCACATGCAATGCAGGGACCTCCAACCGTTCACCCTTTCATCCACACATCTGGACCATGCAGGGTCTCCAGTGAAGCTCCTGGGTGTGTTTGGACTGTGTGAGGAACCCGGAGAACCCTGAAGAACCCCGCGCAGACCCGTGGAGAACACCGAGAACACCGAGCCTCCACATAGAAGGGAATCCAAGCAGGGACCTTCTGGCCCTGAGGAGGAGGTTCTAACCCTCATGTCCTCCTGTATCTGTCCAGGATTGGTTGATCTGCACCTCCTCCCCGTGGAGGCCCATCCACGTGGATGTCAAAGCCTAGGAGATACCAGAAGGTCCTGCAAACGCTGTGCGTTCCTCGTTCTCCTCACATCCACCACCTCCTGCATCCCTGAACCCGTGCCGGCCTCCTCCGGCGGTGACCTTCTCTCGGCTGGAAGAGGATACTGCCCATCTCCCTCGCCTTCTCATGCATTAATGATCTGCGGTGAGCTGAGGGCATCTGTCTGCACCTCACCTACTTCCAAGGACGGAGCTCCAGCTCCAGCTCCGGCTCCGGCGTCGGGGGGGGGGAGGGTTGGAGGAACGCAGATAAACAACCGCAGACGGAGAAGATGACTTCACAGTCTGAGAAGACGAGGAGGAGGAGGAGGAGGAGGGGACGCCTCTTCTCATCTTCACAACGTCTGAGGGACTCTCCCTGGTGACAGATATGTGAAGCTCCAGAGCGAGGAGATGACAGCAGGCAACAGACATGAAGAAAACCCGGGCCAATTATCCCCGTCGCTCTGAGCAGAGATGATGTTCCTCTGCGCCGGGTGCTGCCGGAGTCCTCCGCGCTAAGCTAGCCGCGCCCGTAATGAGAGATCCAGGTTCTGGACCACCGGGTGACCTTCTCCTGGAAGCCACCTCAGAACCCCCATGGTCCTGCAAACACTCTGAGAAGATCCAGAGCGTAAACTCTGGGGGACGGAGAAGATACGTCTCCAAAAGGGACCTCGTCTTCAAGACGAGACCTTTGGTGTCGGATCTTCATGTTCCACACAAAACAAGTAAATATTCATTTGTTTGTCTCAGGGGGCGGAGCCTATCCCAGGAGAGAGGCGGGGTTTAGCCTGGACCAATCACAGGGACACATACAGGCAAGTAGTCACCCTCTCATTCATTCACACACCTGGACAATAACATGTCCTCTGTGAGGCCTCTGTGTGTGTGTGTGTGTGTGTGTGTGTGTGTGTGTGTGTGTGTGTGTGTGTGTGTGTGTGTGTGTGTGTGTGTGTCCTCAGTTCAGCCAAGCATGTCGCCATTGCTGTTGGATTCTAAGACATAATTAGAAAACAAACTAGAAAGGTTATTGGAACGGGGCAAAACACACACACACACACACACACACACACACACACACACACACACACACACACACAGAGTATGTAAACAGCAGTCCGTCACGGTATCATGTTTCACCTTTCGCAGTCTCACTGTATCATGGATTTTTAATTTTTTTTATCTCATTATGGTTTTTCTTTATATAAATGTGTTTTTATAAACAGAAGAACCTCAGCTTACAAATTTTATTTGTTCTTTCTCTCATTTTTTCTGATTGAAATCAGTTTAAATCCCATTGATCTGTTCTCCAGCGCCAAAAGTAAAAACTCTTTTAATAGGTTTGTTTGTGGCTAAAATACAGATTATTGTATAATTATTGTTTTGTTTCTGCTCTTCTTTCTCTTCTTGCCACCACTTGTACTCCGTGTTTCCTTTGCTTGATGAGCAAAAGTAAAGCCTTCTGGCGTGAGACCCGCGCTAATGCTAACGTCAACGTCAACGCTATCTCTAGCTATCTGTCTTCCATCAATCCAAACTAACAATTACTTTAGTCCTTCTTCTAGGACTTGAGGCCTTTGCTTCGCTAACGTCGTCGCCCCTTTAGCCACATCCTTGCTCTTCAGGACGGTACAGATGGTTGACTTAGCCGTGTCGTAGAGCCTGGCGAGATCTGTAGCTATTATTTCTGTCTTTAGATCGACTTGAATTCTTAGGTTCTTTTTAACACCGCTAGCATTAGCACGTTTAACCTTTCTGGGAGCCACAATGAGCGCTAGCGAACAGGAGAACACGCAGATGAACGATGTAAACAATGGGGCGTAGCACGCGCGACTGCCGCTACAACGTGGAAACACCATGAATTGGCTAGCTTGTGCGCTCGTGCACCGAAGCTTGTTCTCAGCTAGCTTCAAAATTCGATAGAAACTGTGAGCGACTGTGGCATCATTCTCTGCATCTCCAGCACTTAGCGCACGTTTAGCATCTCGCTGCGCCCATTCCGCTACTCGTTTTTCGTTTATTTCTGCGCCTTCTAAGCTATGCTACGTGGCAGAGGAACATGCTAACCAAAGCTTCGCCGCAGGAGGCATCAATGCACTTTCGAAAAATTGCTCCTCATGCATCGACGACAGTATGTAGAAGGTCTGATAGCGAGTTTTGTTGAGAAGAGCAACCAGAACCACCTTCAACCCAACATCACCAAGACCAAGGAGGTGGTGGTGGATGTCAGGAAGAACCGGAGGAGATACCGATCCCCGTCCAGGGTGAGGTGGAGGAGATGGTGGACTCGTACCAGCACCCTGAGGTCCATGATCAGGACGTTCAGCGTCTGTCGTAGCTCCTCTGGACCTTCTACCAGCCGATGGTAGCCACCTACGGTGTGATGGTGGGGCCGAGCCAAGTCTTGGAGGTCGAACGGCTCAACCGGCCGGTGAGGAGAGCCACTCGGTGGTGGGACCAAACTTGGACGGTTCGCTAGCTGAGGGGACGGTGAAGGACAAACATGGAGCTATCTCCACGCCGGGTGGACAGCAACATCTGGACAACAACCAACCCTGACCTGACGCAGCTAAAGCTGAAGTTTGTTTGCGGTTTTATTGTTTATTATCTTTTGCTAGATGTCCTCAGCCCTGTGCTGGTCCTGCTAGCCGCGGAGATCTTCTTGAAGATCTCCTCAAGCTGTTGACCCAACGCCAATATTTGCCACCCGCTCCCATGACAAGGTTCTCCACGCCGCTGCTTTCAATGCAGGAGTTTGAAAAGACCAGAAGACAAGGGAGAAGAAGAAGAAGAAGAAGAAGAAGAAGAAGAAGTGGAGGGACGAAGGGGTTTTCAAATAGATGGATTGAAAATAAGGGTTAAACCAGACATGACAATTACATCAGATGATGGTGTGTCTGGCTGCCGCGCTGATGCAACTCCCCGGGGTTCCTCACACACACACACACACACACACACACACACACACACACACACACACGGTAGACCTTCAGCCTCCGAATAATCCGGACCGTGCAGGCGAACGGCGGCAAACGCTGGTGACGAAGCTTCACACGGAAATCGAGCTGACAGATCAAAGTGTGTGTGCACACACACACACACACACACACTCACACACAGGGAAAAAAAAACCTTTTAGAATTTAAAAAAAAAAAAAAAAACACACACCAAAGTGATGTTTTCCTCAAAAAAATAAAATCCCCGGCAGTGACCGCTGACGCTCGTATCGCCGTTCTGCAGATCGCCTGGTGAACATCTCAACCTTCTAAGCTTTTTTTTTTTTTTTAATCTTATTTTTAATTTTTTTTTTTTTTAATCGGGCTGTCAGGACCTATAAGCATCCGGACTTTAAAAAAAAAAAAAATTTTTTTATATTTTTTTTTCATCCCCTCTGACTTGGCATCAAGGGAGCGCAGATGTTTCATTCACGGGAATTAATGTGTATTTTTATTTATTTTTTTGATCTGGATTTCAACTGACAGCCACGTTTAATGTCGGCTAATATTAGTGAGCGTTTAAAAAATATAACAATAAAAACATCTCAGGTTCGCAGCAACTCCAGAGGCGAGTGTGGGAAGAAAAGGGTGATCAGCGAGAGGAGGTCTGGAGAAGGTCAGGGGTGGAGATGGAGATGGAGATCCACGAGAGGAGGACGCTTGGCTGAAGGAGGAGGAGCCAAGAAGGAAGGAGGCGGAGCTTCCTTACGGCCGTCGCCATTGGTCAGCGGCTGCAGGCGGAGACCTGAGATGGAGGTGGAGGTCGAGGATGCAGGAGGGACGTGAAGGTGTGAAATACAGGCAGGTGATTGGCTGAGGGTGAAGTAGACGCGGGCGATTGGCTAAGAGGTGAGAGGGAGGCAGGTGATTGGCTGAGGGTGAAATAGAGGCAGGTGATTGGCTGAGGGTGAAATAGAGGCAGGTGATTGGCTGAGGGTGAAATAGAGGCAGGCTATTGGCTGGGGGTGAGAAGGAGGCAGGTGATTGGTTGAGGGTCAAGTACAGGCAGGTGAATGGCTGAGGGTGAAATAGAGGCAGGTGATTGGCTGAGGGTTAGACGGAAGCAGGCAATTGGCTGTGCGTTCTCCGGAGGATGGTGATTGGCCGGAGGTTAAAGGGAGGCACGGGATTGGCTTAGATTCTAAGGAGACAGCTGATTGGCTGTCGTTTAGACGAGGCAGGAAATTGGCTGTGGGTTCTGTGGAGGAAGGTGATTGGCAGAGAGGTCGACGAAGGCATGTGATTGGTTGTGAGTTAGTAGGAAGGTTGTGATTGGCTGTGTGTTTGAAGGAAGTCGTGTGCTTGGGTGAGATGGAGGACGGGGATTGGCTGGAGGTCAAAGGGAGGCATAGGATTGGCTCAGGTTCTATGGAGGCAGCCGATTGGCTGTGATCTAGATGGAGGCAGCTGATTGGCCGCGGTGACCCCTGAGGGGCGCAACCCAGAGGACGAGATCTTGTCTAATACCTGCCGGTTGAGTAAACACACCGAGGTCTGGACCAATCAGCTCGGAGAGCCGCTGCGGCGACAACTCCGCCGGGTGTGTGTGTGTGAGTGTGTGTGTGTGTGTGTGTGGGGGGTGTCACTACGCCCTTTTGGAGCCGGCGGTTGAAAATCTCAGGCGTCACACACGGCCGGTGAGCAGATATCAAAACGAAAAACACGTCCTGGAAAATAAAATCAATATTTCCTATCTCTCCTTGACACGCCGGGGCCTCCCAGTCACAGGACGGGGGGAGGAAAGAGAATAGGATATGGGCGAGTATTTCACACACACACACACACACACACACACACTCCTGACAGAATGATGAATGGTATATCTGGTCATGCGAGCGCCACCGTCTCCGTCAACACCAAACATTATCATAACTTTTGTTGCTGTAATTAGAGAGAGAGAGAGAGAGAGAGCAGGGAGGAATGTGAGAGGGTGTCCGTCAGAAGAAGAAGAAGAAGAAGAAGAAGAAGAAGAAGAAGAAGAAGAAGAAGAAGAAGAAGAAGAAAACAAAACAAAAAGCCACCAGGCCTGAGGGGGAAACCCTTCCATCTGGCAGCAGATCTTAATCTCAGGGACACGCGATTCTTTGTTCTGTTTTTTCTTTTTTATCTAGAAGATGGTCGATGCCACACACACACACACACACACACACACACACACACACACACACACACACACACACACACACACACACACACAAAGCCACCGGACCTGTTACTCTGTAAAACAGCTTCAGATTCATACATTGAGTGCATGTCTTTATATCTTCTTCTGCTTTGGGCTTTTCCCTTCAGGGTCTCCTCAGCGAATCCACCTTCTTCCTCTAGACCTCCTGCCTGGCAGCTCCACCTTCAGCAACCTTCTACTCAGATCTTCACCATGGTTTGGTCATGATAAGAGGAGTGTTCATGTCCAAACCATCTCAGTCATCACTTAACCTCAGTCATACATGTCCTGCACCTCTCTGACAAATTCTTCTTCTCCTTTGGTCTTTTCCCCTTCAGGAGTCTCCACAGCCAATCAACTTTCTCCATCTAACCCTATTCTCTGGATCCACCTCTCTCACACCAACTCACTTCCTATCCTCTCTCATGATGTCCATCAATCTTCTCTTTGGTCTTCCTCTAGACCTCCTGCCTGGCAGCTCCACCTTCACCACAATTCTACTCAGATCTTCACCATGGTTTGGACACGATAGGAGTGTTCATGTCCAAACCATCTCAGTCATCACTTTGTCTCAGTCATACATGTCCTGCACCCCTGTGACAAATTCTTCTTCTCCTTTGGGCTTTTCCCTTCAGGAGTCTCCACAGCCAATCAACTTTCTCCATCTCACCCTGTTCTCTGGATCCTCCTCTCACACCAACTAACGTCCATCAATCTTCTCATCGGTGAATGTCTGTATGTCTCTGTACCAGGGATGGCATGAGCTATGGCTAGCCACATTTGAGTTTGACACATGTTTGAAAGAGAGGGTGAATGGTTGTAAGTGTCCCTGTGTCGGTCCAGGGTGACTCCGCCTCCCTCCCGATCGCAGCAGCGATAAGCTCCGCCCCCTCTGACCTTTAGATAAGCAGTATAGATACTGAATGATTGAATGATTGAATCACAGCTAACATGCTAACGCTGTATGCTGACGGAGCAGTTGTCGCTTTTGGAAAAGTACAAAAGGCGCGTCGGATCCTGCGGTGGGAGTCTGCAGAGCGGGGAAGCCAAGCCTGGACGGGGATGTTGACATCCCATAATGCAATCCCACACTGATGACTCAAAGGCAGATAACGGCTACGGCGAGCCCATTAAATTCAATCCGTTCATTATGCATGAGCTCTTTTTGGTGCGGTCACCGTCTCTGCCGGCGAATGTGAAGGCGGCGAGGAGGCCACGGCCGCGTGCGCGCGCGTGTGTGTGTGTGTGTGTGTGTGTGTGTGTGTGTGTGTGTGTGTGTGTGTGTGACAAACGACTGTCTGCTATGAAACGCGTCGCTCTTTATCCGCTAGCCGACGTACCGCGCCGCGTAGGATTTCTCCCCAACGCTTGCCATCGCCATGGTAACCTCCCTGAGTTCTTCTCCGCACCTTCTGTCCGTCTTCTTTCCGTCACAGATGAAGTTCTTTGTTTATCCGCGCGTCTCGTCGAGGTGGCGAGGAGAACGGGGGGGTTATTAACGCGTCAATCAAACGGCGCGTCACATTCCGCCATCTCGATTTTAATAACGCTACACTCGTGAGCCCATGGCGGCAGCGGCGGCGGCGGCGGCGAACTCCGGCTGAACTTTGGAGAACTTCCCCACGTCTGTCAGCGCGTCAACCCCGCCATTAATCCAAGTCAACGCCGATAACGTCGACGGCGTATCCGAGCCTATTAAAAGATGGCTGACAGCGCGGCGGCGGCGGCGGCGGCGAGCGCCTCCTCCGCTATCGCTCCTAATGTCTTTTTAATACGGGCGCGCCGCATCCCTGCGGGTTCTTCTCCAAACACGCCGTCCCGTCACGTGTCAACGCCGCCATATTAAAGGCCGGGCGCCACGAGAGGACCTTCCACTCTCATATCTGCTCCGAAGCCCCACGGGATCCATTACTGTTTATAGGACTGTACATTAGCCTCTGTCTGCCGTCTCCCAGACTGCTGAGCACACACTCGGCCTCGACACACACACACACACACACACACACACACACACGCCTAGGATTTCCTTTGTCTCTCCCGCAATTCCGACAAGCAAATAAGAGCAAAGTGAGGCGGCGTGCGGTAAACATGGTTGTATGAGAGGGTGAAAGGCTTTTAATTCTCAATATTAAATGCTAATGAGAGGGTGAATGTCAGTTCAGGAGGCCTTGTGATGGATGGAATCTATCTAGAAGTGAATGAATAGTTGTATATTTACATGTGAGTGAATGAGTGAATGGTCGTGTATCTATAAAGTGTGAATTTGGGAGTGAATTGTCTCGACGTGACGTTAACAAGAGAGTGAATGTTGTTTATCTCTATATGCCATGTGAATGAGAGGGTGAATAGTTGTGTCTGCATAAAGAGTGAATGGGAGAGTGAATGTCTCTCTGTGACGTGTGAATGAGAGGGTGAATGGCTGACTAGTTGTGTGTCTACATGACATGTGAATGAATGAGTGAATGGTTGTATGACTATATGAGGCCCTGTGATGGAGCTCATGCACCTTTTGGTGAATGAGAGGGTGAATCTCTGTAGGTCTCTATAAGAGTGTGAATGAATGAGTGAATATGTATGACTCTATATGATGTCTGAATGAGAGGGTGAATGGATGTATATCTAAGGGTGCGAGTTGTTGTCTCTACATGATGTGAATGAGTGAGTGAATGTTGTTTATCTTTATGTGACACGTGAATGAGAGGGTGAATACTTGCGTTTCTATGTACAGTGTGAATGTCTACCAGATGTATGCATGAGAGAGTGACTAGTTGTTGCCTCTACATGATGTGAATTGTTGTATGAGTCTATTTGACGTTTGAATGAATGAGCGATGGATGACTGGCGAGCCCCACCTCTCGTCCAATCACAGCTCGGATCGGCTCCCGTACAACCCTGAGCGCAGGACGATGAATGATTGAATGTGTGAATTTAAAAGCCTTGAAGAGTTACAGCGGTGTCTAAACGGAGGGGACGAATATTCATCCATTCATAAACTCTCTCCTAACTCAGAGATGCATTAGCATTAGCATTTACATACCAATAAGCACTGATTGCTAGCAACGACCACAAAGAGACGCTTCGGGGCGGGAGGTCGTCCTCGTGATGAGAGAACCATAATCCCAGTAGAAACCCTGCGAGGGAACAAACGTGACGGCGTCCGCATTGTTGGGGAGCATAATGCGGACCAGGCAGGCCAATTAAAAGTTCTCGCCGGTGCGGCTCGCAAAGCCTGGACAAGTAATTAAACAGAGGCAGATACCTGCTGAAGGTACTCGTCAACATGAAGAGTGTAAATCCCCCTCGCCATCCGCCGTAAAGTCTTTTCATCTCGCAGCTTAGGAGGGGATAATGAAGTATGAATGACGCGCCGTGTTTTTTTTTTTTTTTTTTTTATCCGTACGGTATTACATTTTTGCACGGAGAAGCTGAGCCTTAAAAAGCAAAAACAAAATTCCGCTAACCGCTCAGGACCTTCGGGATAACACAGCGGGTGTTCTGCGCTCTGAAGTAAAACAAGCAGCACGGACTCCCGAAGGACATGGCCGTGCACGGCGCACACTACGCCAATTGTATCCCGTGGCTAGCTAGCATCAGACGGACGGATAGCTCGTTTATGCTAACGTTAAGGAAGTAAATAGCTACGTTTGTTTCAAGCCCGCTAACTTCCCACGCGTGCCTCACGTCTTCTCTCTGGTGACACCGACGCCATGTTTTCTGTGTTCCTGCCGTTAGCACTTGAGCATACCGTCCAACACGACCCCTTCCCCAAAACCTCCATTGGTACTGCGCCGTTTGTTGTTCGCTAGCCAAGAAGGTAGGGGATTACGCAGGAAATGAACGCAGAGGACGGAGGGAAGGCGACGATTTCAGGTCGGGCAGAGATGAGCCTTCAGCTGGAGTTCATAACAATCAACATCTGGAGTTTCTGACACTTTGTCTCGGCACTCCGACATCCGGTTTTAACCGTTTTAAAAAGTCAGAGCCTATTAGTCATCAGAGCTCTTCAGCGTGAAAAGATCAGGACTTCTCATTCCTTTTTCCTCAAGGACTTTCCTTACTTCATGAACATCCTGCAGTCTAGACACTATTTAGGGGAGATCAATGATTTCACCGAGGCGGACTCAGACGGCCCGACTTGATTTGCCCGAGGGGTTCGGCGGCGCGCTCGAGAGTTTGGGCCGGTTCACGAACCCGAAGCCACCAGCAGAAGCGGTCACGCATCCACAGACGGGCAGGTCAGACCGGAGGAAACGGCAGAGATGCTGAAGTGCCCTTGCTAGGCCAGTAGTCGGAACCGCAGATACTTCCTGTCTCAACAAATGCCGGAACTGCAGCGACTTTAAACATCAACATGGAGTGGAGAGATTGCACGGACCGACCATGAGGTGGAGTTACTGCTCGGAGTGACCCTGAATTCCAAGAGGATGTAGACTGGGTCCACTAGAGCCGGGGTCCGGTACCGGTCCGCAAATCGTTTGGTACCGGACCCAAGGAGAATCTGTCTCGGTACAAATGATGTTTTTTTCATTCGACCGTCCGGATCTTATTTTGAAAAAACGTCTGTTTCCGCCTTACCGCCGCTGTTCGCTCTGTCGCGCTATCACAAGCTAGCCCTGGAAAACAATGAGCCGGAAACAAAAGTCGGCAAAGAGCTTTTTCGGGAGGGCGCAGAAGCGTGGCAAACTGCTGGCAGAAAGAAAACTGCATTTAAAAGAAAACATCAAGATACCCACCCAAGTTGCGGGTTCACTGTGACAGGTGATACACAAGCTGCGCGCCCGCTAGGCGTTATTTGCGGTGAACGGCTAGCTAATGAAGCTATGAAACCGCCGAAGGCGCTTCACCGCATCCAGACGAAACACCCTGCGCTCAAAACCTGTACGCAGAAACATTTTTATGCATAAATCCGGTCCCCGATACAAAAAAGGTTGAGTCCAGGTACTCCAAGGTACTCTGAAGGCCACCATTGTTGTTATGGACGACCAGCCACGGTTACTGCACGCGTAGTGCGCATGCTTGTCTTCAAAGTGCTGTTTTGCCTCGTCTCCACGGAGATGGAGGTGTTTGTGAATCTTCCCCCTCCGGGGCGCCGCCTCTCTTTTGTTTCCCATTTCAAGCGCCTCAAACGGCGTCTTCCAGAACGCAACCCAAGCTTTGTCGACGGGGCCCGAGATTACTTCATGTAGCCACGCTGGTTGAAATCTATCGGTTAGCCTATCCCATAATCTCCGCCGCTGCGGCTAGCTGTTGGAAGTCATGTGTGAGGCTGTTGATGAAACTCAGATGGCGTGCAACATTTAGGAAACCCCCGCCTTCCTTCCTTTGGCGAACGGTGTTTGGATACGGGTTCGGGTTTCAGTCTGGCGAGAAAATTAGCATGATTGTTTTGATGTTTAAAGGAACGGGGTCTAATATGTGCGGTATTTGAGATTCTGGCAGAGGGATCTGATGCCAGACTGAGCTGCTCCTACGTAACCCCGGGGCGCCGCGCACTTCAAGAGCCGTCCGGGATCTGACGCTGCGGCGCAGTGCCAAAGGCCACTAGCTTGGAGGAAAGAATATCTGTGTCGCGACAGCCTTCTGAAACTATTCCTGACAAAACAACGCGCTAAAAAAGTAGAGAACAAGCAATTCGTGTCATACTTCTGCAGGGGCGGACGTAAATCCCCGCGCAAAAAGCTACAATTTCCTGTTGTTCCCGTGATTTGTTGATGTTGTTACTGCGCGAGCCAAGCGTCTGAAACGGAAGATCAATAAGGCGTGGCTTTAGAAGGAATCGATCGGCGCTCGAGACGCTCATAGTCGGTTGGTTTTTATGTGATAATCCCGTTGTCTCGGACGCCAGGAAGCAATGCGGCGCTCCTGCCAGAGGGTGGAGATAATATAGCTGAACGCCGCTAAGACTGCTACGAGTACTAGCTTGTCCTAGCTAGAACTGCCGGTGTCCAATGTGTCATGTTGGTAATTTGTCTTCGTGCGAAGATACTGGTTGGGAGCGGTTCTCAAAGCCGCAGGGTCAGGAAGAGGCGGCTAACCGCTAACCGCTAGCGACAGGAAAGAGTCCCGCAGCTTGCATTTTCAATTCAGCGGTTGTGTTTGAAATGACTTAATCATTCACTTCTCAATATGTGTGTGTGTGTGTGTGTGTGTGTGTGGGAGGGGGGTATAATTGGAAAAATGAAAGAAAGGCATTACTCACTGACTGTCGGGTTAATTACATCATGCTGCTCGACAGTTCCGATACGTTAGCCGCCCGGATCTTCCGGTGGGTGAACGGCTGTACGTCTGCACAGGACGCCTGAATGAGAGGCTGAATCGTTGTTTGGATCTGATGTGTTTATGAAAGGGTGAATTGTTGTTTACAAACATGTAAAGGAGAGGCTGAATGAGTGAGTAGTTGTATGTTTACATGACGCCTGAATGAGAGGGTGAATGGTCGGAACCGCCGCCTCTCGGCCAATCACGGCCCGGATAGGCTCGCGACCCCGCGTGCAAGATAAACGGCGCAAAAATGAATAAATGAATAATAACAGTATTAGTCTACCGCTTCCACTGAAGCTCCCTATCAGAAGATCTTCCACGTGCCGGCCTTGTGAAGCTGGCGGTGCCTCTGGCACTCGCTAAATCACGGGTCACGGCCTCCTCGGACGTCTGCAGGCATCACGCCGTCGGCCGACGAGGTCGGGTCAGGGATCGTTTCAATCCCGCTCCGCAGCTTTCCTTCTCAACCGTCTTCTTCTGTTTCTCCGGCTGGAGGCCAGATGTTCTTTTATACGCCCACGTTCTCCGTCACCGTTCCCCTACGGATCTCGCGCGGCGCCCTCCGAACGCGACGCGCGCCGTAAATAAATTTTAAAAACACAAAACAACCGACAGCTTTATTTTCCCCCTCGCCGCAGCCTCCGACTTATGATTGCGCTTCTGATTAGGGCTCGTCCCGCCGCGCATCTCCGCCACTTCACAAAGCTCATCAGGCGCATCTGTTCCCGGCGGCGCCCAAAACAAGGGGCGCATTAACAAACAAATAGATAACAATTAGTCACATTTGAAATCCCCCGCTCCATTAGAGGCTGCCAGAGGAGCCGCATGACGAGGAGCTTCCCGGCTAGCAATTACGTCGACCGCGACGATGCCTTTTTTTTTTTTTCCCTTCGGGAGCCAGAAGCGGCGCAGAGGCGGAGGGTTGTCGAAGGGGCAAAGCCGCCGGGACGCGAGCCGTCAGTCACGCCGCATTAAGAGACAACTTCGGACACGGCCGGAGGTCGGAGGTTAAAGCCATTACGAGGAGGGAGGCTCCGCTTCCCGACCTTTGACCCGCGACCCCTCCTCCATCACTTCGCTATCTGTCTCCGGTAACCCCTTAGTGCCTAACTCAAAGCTGACGGCAGGTGTTACAACGCCCAGATCTTCACGCTAGGCTTCAAAAAATAAGCAACCTCGCCGAACCCCGGCGCCGAGCCGGGTTGACGTTGCCGCGCCCGTGTTTTGACGGTTATTCCCATCCATCCTTCCAAGCTAGCAAATTATCTCTCCCGCCACTCCTCTGGATTTTCTATCCCGCGAACACTCTACAGTTGCTGCTCTTTTATTTTTTGATGAGGGAAGGGAACGGGAGGTCCGCCGCGGCGCACTCCCGGCCCCCGGGTTTTAATATTTCATGGAGGCGTGCGGTTTATACCGTGGCTCGCGCGCGGGTCGGTGTCGCCCGCGAATGCTAATTGAACGAGTCCACGGGTCAGTGAGCCTTCCTGTTTTCCCTGCACGGGGCGGCAAAGATACATTGTGGGAGAACAGGAAGCTGCTAAAGGGAACTTCTGCTTCTGAGTGCAACTCACAAAAGCCAGAGCGAGACCTGAAATGACCCGAGGCTCTTTTTGGCACTGCGAGAACTTCTTGTACCCTCCCGGAGTCTTCTCGGGAACTGTTTGGGGAACAGCGAAGGAACAAGGGACCGCCGTCCTCAACTCCGAGAACTATCTTAGCTACTTCTGCGAGGCAGGGGCTTCATTCACTTGCTTTGCGGGACTCGTATGCCACGCCCACTACCAGATAGTCCTTGCAGACTGTTTTAAAAAGCTATCCTGGTCACCCCTCGGATGTTTTCTTGGGACAAAAACAGAAGCAGCCAGAAGGGCTCTTCTCAGCCTTAGAGGAACATCGACATTTTGGACCAGAATAAGTGCTGAGTTAGCTGACTGCTCACAGCGAAGCAGCGCAGGGAGATGATAAGAACAACTCAACGCAAAGCTGAGGCAGCTTCGCTCTCCATCTTGTCGTCTTTTTTTTTGGGAATGCAAAACTAAAAAAATTCCCCTAGAGCAGACTCATTCCTGGAAATAAATGTAAGCCAGAAAGTTATTTCAGGTCCGAAAGCGGCTAACGTCAGAGTTGCTAACGAGCGAGTGGTTTTGCTAGATGTTACTAAAAAGTCAGCCCGGTCTCGTCCAGCACGTTTTCCAAAGCGTCACACCGAGAAGGCGCCCTCACGTTCTCAGATCGTCGAGGACTTTGAGACGGCAGAGTGTCGTCATTTCCGTACTATGAGCCGCGACTTTTTTCACTTGCTTGGAACACAGCGGTTTAAACATCTAATTTATAGATTTTTGGGGGGCTAACGGGCTTCACGCCGCCTAAACGTTTAGCCTCGTCACATGGGACCCATGAATTTCCCGTGAAACTCTGAGGCTGTTCAATTTGGACACGGAAGACGACGACGAAGATAGACAACGGATGGATTGTGTTATTTATTATATAAACATTTCCAGTACGTAATTGTGGACGTTACCGGTATGTATCGAATTAAAAGTTTAAATTAAAATCTGATGTTATAACGTGGACGCCTGCGCCTTCTAGACAAGTGCGGCCGATACATGTACACATCGATTTATTTTGTTGTTTTTAGCCGGCGCTGCTTCCATTCAGGTGAACACAATAGTCCGCAAATTCTGGTATATGTTTGCGGAAAGAGCGGCGACATTTCCGATACCGTGGAGTGGACTTTCGGGAACTTGGAGTGGAACTTTTGGGGTTTTAAGACCGACGCGTGGCACAACTACGGGAAAGGATATCTTTGAAGTGGTCTGCGGATGCGTAAAAGAAACGGGCCCGCCTCGGGATAAACTAGCGGCGCTGACAACAGATGTCAGAAGAGTGGACTGGTGGGCAGGATCCGGGAGGACGTACGAGGGGAATTATGTCAGGAAAAGCTGCTTTTTCGCCGCCCCGGTGTCGAAACCGACGCATGAGGAACCCCTTTCTCGTCACTTTTCGACGAATCTGGAGCCTCGCGTCGACGTCGACGCTAATATGTTTCTCGAAACGTTACCGAAAGAGTTCGTACTTTGCACGTGTTTGTGTTCTAAAGGAAAAATCGCACTGCCGAGAACGAGGCGGCCATTATGTCGTCAAAAACTAGGAAAACATTTGACGCTTCTCCAGGTTGCTTATGGAGCCATAAGAAATAAACGCAACAGATTTCTCTTGTATTTAATGTTATTGTTTGTATGCAAGAACCTATAAGCTTCCGGAGTTTCTGAGACTTGAGAACATCAGAGAGCAGCAAACCTTTTTTTGTACCTTTTCTTTGCTACCACGAGGCACGTTGAGTTTTTATTTAAAGGTTTTTTGTTCGTGGAAAAATATTTTCATTAGAAATTCACTTAGAAATACCGCAGATAGAGCCAGAAGAAATTGTTGCGACTGATTTTTAATTTATTGAATGTTGTTTTAAAAGGCAGTGATTTAAAAGCCTTGGTAGTTTCAGGGTCGATGTCTGCAACAAGCATCTCGATAACTCCTGAATCCCTCGACTTGTACCGATTTTTTAACATTTTGAGTTTGACGCCCCTGTTTCAGAGCGCTGACGGAACATCAACCGTGTTAGCTTCCCGGTATCCAGCGGGGGAATACGATATAAACCCCCGGAGGAGGCTAGTTCCTGGAGCAGAACTCCCGCCGGACAGATCTTAGAGCATCTCTTTCCGAAGGCGGCGGCTAACGGAGCTAACCTGCTCCGCCGAGTGAACGCCGCTCGCGCGACGACTCCTTCACCGAGACGCCGCCGTGCGAATCTCTTTAAAAACCAAAAACACGGCGATTGACGGAGCGCCGGGTTGCAGTCGACGTAGCCCCGCTGTTAGCAGACACGGCAACCGGCTCCTGTCAGTTCGCCCTGCCACTTCCACCGCCTTCAACGCACGCATGTATAATTAATTAACACCGGCTTCTGAGGTTCCCCGCCAGAAGTAAGGTGAAACGTGTATTTTAGAAAATGCTTTACCTTGATGTGAAGGGGTGGCAGATGCAGGGAATGCCGGGGAGACGGCGGCGGCGGCGGCGGCGGCGGCGGGGAGAGAAAAAAAAACAAGAGAATGACAGAATTAGCACAAGTATTGATTTCAACATTTGGCATGAATAAACAGCAGGAAACTTGGGGGGGAAAAAAAAAAAAACCCTCGATGTGCGGTATTTTACTCTAACAAGGAATAATGTTGCTTTAGCGAGCGGAGTGAACATTTACAGGAAGCGGAGGTCCTGCACGCCATAGCGATGCCATACATGGGAGACGGAGGCTCGCAGGAGGAACACATGTTTCCGGGAGCGCCGGCGAGCGTGTAGAACACAGCGGAGTTTACAGAAGAAGGGAAGGGAAGCCGGTTTTAATTAAGAGCCGAGCGGACCGGGGTCTATTTGTTTTCATCTGCGTGATTTATCCCCCTTTCATTTGGCAGCTCGCTAACATGTCCCAGACCCCAAAACGCGGCAGCTTGGCCCGAGGTAAGAGGATACGGCCGGCCTTTGAAACGGAGAGCGGGCCGGACCGCTTTATTGGGCGGCGGTTTGAGGCCACCTGTCGTGAAGATATACTCGCAGGAGACCGAGGAAAACCCAGAGGAGACGGCGACTGCGCTTGTGACTCCGTTGGGTAAACACATTTCCTTTCATTAGAGGCCTTCGGGGAATCGGAGGTATGAGCGGGATGAGGACGGGATGTAGCCTTAAGACCCAAGACAGGTTATTAGATATTTGGACAACCGCTCCAGACTAGCTAAAGCCCCGCGTGCCTCAAGGGGGGGAAGATCTGCCGATGGTTTTAAAGGCTCTCGGTTCGTCCCCGCATCGCGAAGAAGGAGCGAGCGGATCAATCGCGAGCTAACATCTGCCTCGAAAGACGTTCGGATCTGCAAATCATACGTTCCGACGCCGGAGGGGAAACGAAGCGGGACGTATGATTTAAACGGCTGCCATTGTTCAGCCTCTCTTGGTTCCCGTTCCAACTCCCATTGATGTGGTCCCGCGACCAGAACCCCATCTGGGTACGACTTTTAGCCTCGCTAAAAAGGGGGGGGGGGCGGACCGAAAACGGATCTAGACGAGCACCAATCCGGTACGAGTCCCCTCTCTGCGGACGTTCTTGTCATTGCTGAGAAACCACAGATGGGACAAAGTCCGATCTTCCCTTCCCGAAAAAGGGAAGGGTACTATCGCTACACTTTGGCTCGAAGCCTCCCTGGGAGTAGCCTATCGGAGAGCAGATTGAAAGTCCGGCTCGACCCGCGGGGCGACCGAGGGGTCCGGGAACATCAATAAAGGGTTAACCAGAGCCGTTAAGATTTAGGGGTTGAGGTAAGTGGCTCCATTAGCCCGGCAGACCGAGGCTGCCGAAGGGGTGGATGAGTGAGTGTGACAGACGGGAGATGAGGTACCTCTGAGAAGGGTATGGGAGAAGAGGGAAGCTCAGGGGGGGATGGTGGTGGTGGTGGTGGTGGTGGTGGAGGCCGGGGGAGGTGGGGTTGCTCTACCTTCTAGCTCGGAGACAAGAGGGAACGGAGCAGGAAACAACACAGGAAATGAAAGAGGGATCAAGAGGGGGGCGACTCGTACCGTCGGGTCGGCATACAGTAGCTTCGCATCCAGCACATCTGAGTCTGATCAGGAGCCGGCGCAGCTGCTAGTCAACCCACGGCAAATCTGCTCTTTGGCTTTATGGGCTGATGCGATCATTAATCACCAGTATTTCCTGCCCTGCTAAACTTTGACTGGGTGCTAACATGTGTGGCAGAAGGGTTGGGGTGGAAGGGGGTCTCCAGTTGGCCTTCGGGGCCAAATGTTGACTGTTACCAATTACTTAACGAGCTGCGGGTGCTCTTCAATCGGTTGCCTCCGCAAATGGGGTGCCTGCGATTGGCGGCCTGAACCCGATCCGGTTGTTCTTACCCTTCCTGTGCGCGCGAGCTTGGCCAAGGCGGTTGGCAAGTTTTAACCTACACCTACGCCGCTAGTCGAGATGCTAATGGATGAATAGAGCCATCGATCGCCGAAACGGCAAAATCAATATCTGGCGAAAGAGACTGTTTCAGGCAAATACAAGAAAAAGGAGGAAATTGCTTTACAGTCATCTGACAAACTAGTGGGTGACCTTTTAGAGTTACAGCTGAAGTCGATCTCAAGGCAACATCTTCACACAAGCAACCATTCAGCCTCTCATTCGCACGTCATATAGAGACACACAACCGTTCAAATATACTGACATACAACTATCGACCCTCTCCTTGGCACACTGATGTAGGGACATACAACCATTCACCTTCTCATTCACATGTCATGTAGAGACACGCAACCACTCTAATATACAGACAACTATTGACTCTCTGATTGGCACGCTGATGTACAGAAATACAACCGTTCACTCTCGTTCCAATTTACAGACGTACAACTCTCGACCCTCTCTTTGGCACACTGGTGTATTGACATACAACCATTCAATTTCATTCCAATATACAGACATACAACTCTTGATCCTCTCTTTGGCACACTGATGTACAGAAATACAACCATTCACTCTTGTTCCAATTTACAGACATACAACTATCGACCCTCTCTTTGGCACACTGACATATGGACATACAATCATTCACTCTCATCCCAATATACAGACATACAACTCTCGACCCTCTCTTTGACACACTGGTGTATGGACATACAACCATTCAATTTCATTCCAATATACAGACATACAACTTTCAACCCTCTCTTTGGCACACTGATGTAAAGAAATACAACCATTCACTCTCTTTCTAACATACAGACATACAACTATCGACCCTCTCTTTGGCACACTGGTGTATTGACATACAACCATTCAATTTCATTCCAATATACAGACATACAACTCTTGATCCTCTCTTTGGCACACTGATGTACAGAAATACAACCATTCACTCTTGTTCCAATTTACAGACATACAACTATCGACCCTCTCTTTGGCACACTGATATACAGACATACAATCATTAACTATTTAAATCACGTCATGCATACCACCAGTCACCCTCTCATTCACATGTCATATAGAGACATACAACCATTGAATCTCTCTTTCTAAATACACCGACATACAACTATGGTCCATCTCCTTGGCACGATGGTGTATAGACATACAACCATTCAATTTCACTCCAATACACAGACATACAACTTTCGACCCTCTCTTTGGCACACTGATGTACAGACATAGAACCATTCACCCATCTCGACAACGTAGGGTCTCCAGTGAACCTCCTGCATGTGATTGGACCTGGAGAACCCCGAGGAACCCCGAGGAACCCCACGCAGACCTGAAGGCTCCACATCGAAAGACCTCCAGCCAGAGACCTCGTCACTGTGAGGCAGAAGCTCTAACCTCCGCGCCCTCGACGTCCGCGAGATGCCGAGTTCCAAGAGGATTGGAAGGGTTGGGGTTCCTGTGTGAGTCGTCCGTCCCTCCGGGAAAAAGCATGATGAGTGAAATCATCACCTCCATTCAATTTCCCGACCCTTTAATTCACTAATCTGCCGCTTTTAATTCAATTTGAACTTTTTTTCCGGTTTTATTTTACAAAACACATAACAAACGGCGCTTTTCCGCAGCACGCCAAGCGGAGGGTCTCAACCCGGCACTTTAATAAATGTGTTAATTCAGAACTCGCCGGGGAGAACCAACGGCGGCGTGGGAGATAAATCCCGCCGGCGTTCATTTCCTCTGTCTGTCTCGCGGCCGATGGCGAGCTGGAGACGGGGGCGGGGAAATGAAGACCATACATCACGCCGTGGCGTTCTTTCTGCAAATGCTAACGCGCAACGAGGGATGGGTTAGCATCCACGCACCTGTTAGCTCACGTTTCTATAATACAGATTTCCTCGGCTGCAAGTGAGGCAACCTTCTCCTGGCGTTCTCCACGTGCACGCCGCCGCGTACATACGGGTTTGTTGTTGCTAAACGAAGCGCCGTGGAAACGCCGCCCCGCCCCGCCCGGGTGAGTCCATGATTAAGTCTCGGCGCCGACAATTCTTGAGGCGAGCGTTGCTCCGGCCTGCGAGGGGAAAACATCCTCGCTGGATAATTGCCCTTTCTCTAATTACAACGCCGGCGATCGCAAACACACACACACACACACACACACACACAAGTGAGCGTGAGCATCATCTTCTTTATGAAAGTGTGTTTCCTCGGTGTGTTGCGGCAAAGGCAAACTCATTAGCGCGAGGCGGCGACGACGCGCTAAACATGACAAACGGGTTTCGGAAAAAAACGGCGCAGGGTTAAACGGCACGGAGGCGTTTTCGCCGCGCGGCAGGTCGGGCGGGTTCTCGCAGAGTTATCTCCATCTGAGGAGGACGTTGATGGAAGTCATTTTAAGCTATCGTTAGCTTGCGTCGGCTGAAGATGATGTGGACGACACGGAGGTGAAGCTGCCACAGCATTGGTGGAATAATAACCACCGGTGGTCAGATGGTCGAGGTGTTCACCATGCGAAGACCCCGTTAGCCGCTAGCTAACATTTAGATGTTCTGCGGGACCGAGATCAAGCGCTTGGGCTTCTTCGTCACTTCATTTCTGGCTGCTTCAGGTCCATTTTGACCCAAGGAAACATCTGAGCAGTGACCAGGAGAGCGTTTAAAGACGGTGCTCCATCCGTAAGAAGGTCGTAGGCGTGGCTTGTGAACGCCATAAATCACCAAGCGACTAAGGTAGTGCTAAAAAGACCTGGAGATGGTTCCGGGAGCTCCCCGGTTCCTCTGCTATCCCGACACCTCGCTGTCCTCTGGTCCATCACTTGTCGCTGACATGTGATTAGAAGGTTTCTTCTCCCTCGCGGTCAAGCTAAAGGACCCTCCAACCCCCCCTCCGGTTGTCTGTTTGCCGTCCCTGATTGAGCTCCCAGCCAGGGAGGTCAAAGGTCACGCCGCTTCTCAGGTCTGGGATCCTTCAGACATCTCCTACATAAAAGACTCCGGTTCCAGGTCATCGATAAAACGAACCCCCCTCCCGGAGTCACAGGGTTCCCCCTCTTTAATGGCTTCGCCCCCCCGAAACCCCCGCCGTTTGTTTAACCCAGGTAATTAGCGGAGCCGAGCCGATGCGACCGTCCGTCACGGCGGGACAAAGAGACGCTGAACCAGACGAGGACAGAAGGGAGACGGGAGCTGACGTAACCCAGGGGAGGGAGGAGATCCTGGACCATCAAGAACCGAATCTTAAATACAACCGGTCACTCACTCATTCATGTCCTACAGAGACATTCAGCCATTCACTCTCACAGCCAGAAGGTCCCTGCTTGGATTCCCTTCCTGTGAGGAGCCTCCATGTTCTCCTTCGTGGGGTTCCTCAGGGTTCCCCAGGTTCCTCACGCAGTTCAAACACATGCAGGAGCTTCACTGGAGACCCTACATGGTCCAGACGTGTGAATGAAAGGGTGAATGGTTGCTGCCTCTAAATGAAATGTGAATGAGTGAATGAATGGCTGAGTGTCTCTATAGGAGGTGTGACTGAGAGGCTGAATTGTTGTATGTCTCCATATGTGAATGAAAGGGTGAATGGTTGTATGTCTCTACATGACATATGAATGAGTGAATGAATGGCTGGATGTCTCTATATGTGAATGAAAGGGTGAATGGTTGTATGTCTCTATATGACATATGAATGAGTGAATGAATGGCTGAGTGTCTCTATAGGAGATATGAATGAGAGGCTGAATTGTTGCAAATCTGAAGTATGAATGACTGAATGAATGTCTCAGTAATTTGTGAATGAGTGAATGAATGGTCATATATCTCTATGTAAGGTATGAACCCCTCTCAACCAATCACAGGCCGTCCTGTGACCTTGAGTGCAGGATAAGCAGACAAGAAGACGAACAAATGAATGAATGAATGAATGAATGTCTTGACTCCAGCTCGTACCCTCCACAGGACATCCTCTCCTCGCTTTGCATGGATCAGAGAGGCCTCATCATTATGCATGAACTCTCACTTGCGATCAATATATCACCAATGGCAACACTCCTGCTCGCTGAAAGCACTAATTATTGATCACCGGGAGAGGGAAAGAAAAAAAAAATTGATTTGTAAGTCCGATTTCCTCGTCCCAGGCAGCGGGTCCCTCAACCCCTTTTAGCGTGTTAGCGCGGGAAGTCGTAAAGAAATACTCGTGCTGTAAATGGACGTTCTCTAATGCATGCGGCACGCCAAACACCGGGGATAGAAAAAAAAAAAAAAAAAATCATATTTTGGAGGATATACAACGACGTCCTGTTCTGGGATGTCGCCGTCGTCGCCGTCCTCAAACAGCCGGGTGTTTACCGATGCCGCGGCGAGACCAGAGAATTGGACGGTCGCGCGATTTTTAACCTTATCTGGCGGGTAAAGACAGAAAAAGAAGATGTGACTCAATTGAGAATCCGGAGATAGATAGAGGAGGAGACGTTTGAGGAGAGGTCGCGTCTCGCGGGTCGACGGGAGCTGAATGAAAAGGGCTTTGCGTAGGAAAAGGGCCGTCTGACATCTTCAAAGAGGAGGAAGAGGACGGGTTATTGATTAATCGAGGCGAGAGAAGGCGGGAAAAGGAAGAGGGAGTTGAAGGCGAGGAGGGAGGGGGTCGGATGAATCGCTAATGCTAGCCGCGACGACGCCCCGAAAAGTCGGCAGACGGGCCGATGAAAGTGCGGTAGCGCTAGCGAGCTAGTTAGCATGTGATCGTCGTCGGCTTCCCCCTCCCCCCTGCCAGTCGGCGGCGTCCCGCTTTCCTCCTAATGAGTTGTTTACATCCACGGCGGCGGATCAAAACCTCACCTCCGAGTCGCGGCTGCCGCCGTCAAAACCTTCCCCACTCATGGAAGAACCTTCCTGAAAGCTCCACGTTCTCCGTCCCTCATCTCGGGCACGCCGGGGTGTCACCCTTTTTTTTTTTTTTCATGGCCGAGATTAGCGCTAAGTAGCATTATGCTAATAGCCTGTTCCGCTTTATTAAATAAAAGCTGCCGGGGAAAAGGGATGTGATTATGAACTCGGCTAATGGAGCGGAGAGGAGGACATTGTTGACTCTTCCCGTCGCTTTTTTATTTTTTTCCCGATGTGGCGATAGGGGTGAGTTTGGGCCCTAATCGGCTCGCGCCGCGGCTACTTATAACCCGGCGTCGCTGCAAGGAGGGGGTTCTGCCAGAGTTTGAGGCTGAATAAAAGCTGCTGTTCCCTGAAGATGGGAACGTCTCAAACAATAGAGGCTTGAGGGGGGTCGGGTTTTGGGGAAAAAAAAAAAAATAATAATCATGAAAAATTTTTAAAAAGCTGCAAAGCGGCGGGCGCCCCCTGCGAAGATCCTAGGCGGCCCCCAAAAAAAACAAAAAAAAAAAACAAAACAAAACATACAAGCATTGAAAAATATATGAATTTCCCCCGGATTGAGACCCAAAGGGGTCGCATTGCACTCAAATTCCAAAAACCCCACCCCGGCTCTGGGTTGGGGGGGGTCTCTTGTTGCCCCCCCAACCCTGCATTACCCCCCCGCCCCCCCGCCTCGCTCCCCAGAGTCGCAGATGCTCCAGCACTTAACCTCCACCGGCCTCCTCGGCACTCAATCTGCCCCCGAACGCAGATGCGGCATCACATCGCATCAGCTGATACACCGACCCCCGATATGAAAGATTAATGGAAGGATGGAAGAGGAGGAGGAGGGAGGAAGAAGAGGAGGTCTAGTTGTTTTTTTTTTTTCCTAGCAGGAGCGCCGGAGTGTCGCTTTCAGTTTACCTTCCCCCCCGTCGAGAACCCCCCCCCCTCCCCGTTTGGACTCTTCCTGCACATTGAAATAAATAAAAAGTGCCTTCCGGGACCTTTGAAAGGATGAGATTCAGCCTGGATGTGTCCCGAGGAGGCGGAGCCTGTCGCGAGGAGGCGGAGCCTGTGGGGAGGTCACACGCCAAAACAACGCTGTGAGCGGATGACGTGGCGTTGCCTGTTTCTTTAAAGCATCTCTGTCTGCATTCATTCATTCATTCATTCATTCATTCATTATCCTGCAGGTGGTGGAGGGGGCGGAGCCTAGCTCAGCTGTCATTGGGCGAGAGGCGGGGCTCAACCTGGACCAATCACAGGGCACGTTCGCCCTCGCATTATTCGTCAGAAAGGACATGAAGACATTCACTCATTCATTCACACGTTGTCTAGATATGTGCGACCCTTCACCCTCTCATTCAAACATCTGGACAATGTGTGGTCTCCAGTGAAGCTCCTGCATGTGTTTGGATTGTGTGAGAGCCCCCAGAACCCTGGGGAACCCTGAGGAACCCCTGGGGAGAACATGGAGCCTCCAGGTTGGAATCCAACCAGGGATCTTCTGGCTGTGAGGAGGAAGTCCAAACCTCTTCATCTCCATGGAGGAGAGAAACACTCACTCAGCCCGTCTCAGCACATCAAATATTAAGGACTAATATTAGTTGGGGTCACACACACACACACACACACACACCTTTGGTGAGGTGTGTGTGTGTGCACTAACTGTGAGGCAGGAGAGTTCAACCACAGGTCACTACCCTCTTATCTTTTTTTGGGGACGAGTTCCTGGTTTTATTATTAAAAAAAAAAAAAAAAAAAAGCACACGCCAACCAACACGCCTGCGTCCTCACGTGACTTTCCGACCCGGTCGACCTCCGGATCGCCTGATTGGCTGCCGCGAAGAGGAAGTCCACCTTTAAATGCTTTGTTTGATGAAGCGAAGTTCTGCTTCTCTTCTTCACTCTGCAAGGCAGCCGTCCCTCTGGACGTCACCCATTCATTCATTCATTCATTCATCATCTGTACCGCCTGTCCTGCACTCACATCATTCACATGTCATATAGAAAACAACCCTTGGTTCAGAGGTCACAGAGACATACGACCATTCATCCATTCATTCACACGTTATCTATTCACTCTGTCATTCATGAGTCATGGAGACACGCAAGCTTTCGTCTCATAAATAATGTCCAGGTCCTCCGGTGATCCTGCACCAACCCCCTCCTCTGCTTTGCACGACCAAACACCATCGCCCGTAACATCTTGTCTGATTAGAAAATTCCAAGTCGCAAAATCTCTTGGTAAAATAAAGCAATTCTGATTCAGACAAATTCACATATTATCTAGAAAACAACCATTCAGCCATTTTTTTCTCATATCATAGAAGCAAGCAAGCATTCAGCCTTACATCTTCTTTCACTCTCTCTCCCTGCGGTGGAGGCAGAAGGCCGCCTCCGCAGCTCATCTCAAACCTCCAGACCTGCTCCAGACCTGCTCCAGACCTGCTCCAGACCTGCTCCACGCCTAAAGCCGCGTAGATAACATCACATCTGCACCTCCTTCTCAACCATCACCAGGGGTTCGGCCGGGGCGGTAAAGCCCTCGGCCGCACGAGCGAGCATTCACGGGGGGAATTCCACAATTCTGCAAGGTTGGTGTGTGTGTGTGTGTGTGTGTGGAAGTGTGTGTGTGTGTGTGTGTGTGTGTGTGGAGGTTGCCGGTTTAGGATTTCACATAAACACACCTTGATCCCTAAATCTCTTCTAAGCCTGTTTCAGTTTCAAACAGCAGGAAGGGTGTGTGTGTCTGTGAAAGGAGGGGTAGATCACGTGAACAGCTATGACGTGTGTGTGTGTGTGTGTGTGTGTGTGTGCGTGACCCCGTGCATGCACGCAGCTGCCCTCGCAACGGGGATCTGCTCCCTCAGACACATTTTCACCTCGTCTGCGTTTAAGGGCATTAATATTGCACCGTCCGCGGTGGCAGGGTTAAATGGATGGCGGGGGAAGCAGCGCGGGGGAAGCAGGGCGGGGGAAGCAGCGCGGGGGAAGCAGCGCGGGGGAAGCAGCGCGGGGGAAGCGCCGAATGTCAAATGCGGTTCCTCTTCGTTTCTCTACGGCTGATTCGGGACGACAGGAGGAGTTCGGCGGCGGTCTCCACGGAGCCGCCGTCGCTAGCTGCTAGCGAGTGTTGGGAAGAAGAAGGATTCTTGCGGAAATCTCCTCGTCGTGGAAATCGGATTTCTTCATCTGATGATGTTTGAGACGTCATCCCAGAGGTCACCATCACCTGGGTGACTGAGAAGCTCCACAGAAGAAGAAGGTTGCGTCTCCAGCTCCGGCAGCCATCTTTACGCTTAAAATCAGCCCTTTTTACCCCCGTTAAGCTAATTGTTAGCAACCGGCTCGGCGCCGCTTCCTGTTTGGCCAGTCGGTAGATGAATTCATCATCCTTCCACCGCCACCCCGCCCGTCAGCCAATCAGAATTGAGAGATAAGACATTTTTTTGGGGGGGGGGGGGCCTTAGGGAGAGTGACATCAGCGAGGTCGACCGGAGGTTAAGTTAACAACCTTCTGAAAAATTAAACGGCTTCTTCGGCGAACGAAAAAAGCGAGTGTCAGGACCTGGAGGAGCAGAGGGTTTGAACGGACACACACACACACACACACACACACACACACACCAGTGTGTTAATGCACCCGGGGTGTTGACGTGCTTCCACATGAGTAAGTCTGCAACACACACACACACACACACACACAGACACGCTGACTTGCGCTCTCGCTCAAAGTCAAGACATTCCCAGTGATTGAGTGCTCAGCTGCGCACACACACACACACACACACACACACACACACACACACACACACACGTATGCGCCCGCTGATGGACGGTTCACATCTCTTTCCGTGTTTTCATTTCCTTCTCCCTCCATTTTTGAATCGGCACGCTGCTCGGCGGTGCTTAGCGTGGTGTGTGCTGGAGGTGTTGCTGTCGGGGCGGCGGCGTGCGGGCGGGTTCGGGGGGGGGGGGGGGGGGGAGGGGTCAAAGGGCACCAGGTGTTGCGCTTCATCTCCCGACGTGTTAGAATCTCAATTATTACGTGTCGGAACGGCAATTACCGAGGAGCCGGCGGCGCCAGCGCGAGCACCGTCTTGCATACTCTCAGGGTGCAGGACATGTATGTCAGATAGTCGTGAGGTGCGATAGAGGAGGTTCATGGTGGAGGTTGGAGAGCATCAGGGATCATCTCTTGTTCGCTATAGTTGACAGATGGGGCTAGACAGGAACCTCCATGGACCATGATGTTTGCGGATGACGTTGTGATGTGTAGAGCAGGGAGCAGGTGGAGGAACATCGAGAGAGGTGGAGGTATGCTCTGGGAAGGAGCTCCGTCAAGACGTGTGAATGGGAGGAACCCAAGTGGAACGGTGGAGGCCAAAGGGAGGTGAAGAAGGCGGATATACTGAAGATGGTCGAACCATCAGTGAGGTACGTTATCGACCTTTGCTGAACCATCAGGTGAAGGTAGGGATCGACTCCGGGCCCCTTCTTGGACTATGATGTTTGCAGATGATCATCATGTGGAGCAAAAACGGAGCAGGTGGAGGTATGCTGCTGGAAGGAGCTGCAGCCAGATGGATACATGCGTGTGGAGGAGAGGAACTCAAGTGGAAGGGTGGAGGCCTCAGGGAGTGGAGGTGAAGAAGGTGGATATACTGAAGAACCAAGACGTAGAAATATATGTTGTGTTATTGACCTTTGCTGGACCTTCAAGTGGAGGTAGGAGTGCATCGGGTATCAACTCTGGGCGCCTTCTTGGACTGTGATGCAGCAGAAACAGAGAACAGGTGGAGGAACATCTAGAGGGGTGGAGGTATGCTCCTGGAAGGAGCTGGAGGAACCCAGGTGGAACGGTGAAGGAGGTGGAGGATTGAAGGTCCAGAAGAGCAGAAACGGCGGAGAAGAGGTGAAGGAACGTGTGCGGGCAGGTTGGAACGGGTGGAGAAGAACATATCAGACTGCAGCCGTGGGGTCTTCTTTGGAGACACCGAGGAGGCGGCAGAGCAGGAGATGCGGAGCTTCCTCTTTGGGAAGGAACAGGACATGTTAGATGTTCTGGAGATAAAGTCAGACTTGGAAGATCTTTGTAGATGGATGCTCAGGTTGGAGCTCCCCGGCAGGAGGTCTCGAGCTCCTCTCGTCTGATGAACACTGAGCGTCTGATTATCTCCAGGAGAACACTAACCGCCGAGATCCCTCCCGTCCAGATACCTTCACGCCCGTCTCTTCTCTGGAAACCCCTGATTGGATCCGGCGTCTGTCGGCCGGTAAACAAAAACCCGATTTGACGGCGGCGATCCGACGAGCTGATAACGCGGTTAATGAGCGGGTTAGCGGCGGGGAGGAGGAGGAGGAGCAGCAGAGCCTGGAAGCTGCCAGGAAACATCTCCTCGCATCGATTATGTGCCTCCGCCGGCCTCACAAGCACTTTTTTATCAGAGCTCCTGAGGATCCACAGATATCCACAGCCAGAAGGTCCCTGCTTGGATTCCTTCCACGGATCTGCGTGGGGTTCCTCAGGGTTCCTCAGGGTTCCTCAGGGTTCCTGTTCCTCACACCGTACAAACACATGGACGTTGTCCAGACCTGTGCATGGTTGGACGTCTCTGTTTGAATGAATAGTTGTTTGTTTCTAGATGACGTGTGAATGAGTGAGTCGTCATGTTGCTATTAGACATGAATGACAGGGTGAATATTTTGTCTCCATATGAAATGTATTGCTGAATGACATGTGAATGAGAGGGTGATTATTTGTATTTTTTTATGACGTGTGAATGAGGGTGAATATTTTTTTATGACATGGGAATGAGAGGGTGAATATTTGTATTTTTTATATGACATGTAAATGAGAGAGTGAATATTTGTATTTTTTTATATGACATGGGAATGAGAGGGTGAATATTTTTTTATATGACATGTGAATGAGAGGGTGAATATTTGTATTTTTTATATGACATGTAAATGGGAGAGTGAATATTTGTATTTTTTTATATGACATGTGAATGAGAGGGTGAATATTTTTTTATATGACATGTGAATGAGAGGATGAATATTTGTATTTTTTATATGACATGTGAATGAGAGGATGAATATTTGTATTTTTTATGACATGTGAATGAGAGGGTGAATATTTGTATTTTTTATATGACATGTAAATGAGAGAGTGAGTATTTGTATTTTTTATATGACATGTGAATGAGAGGGTGAATATTTGTATTTTTTATATGACATGTAAATGGGAGAGTGAATATTTGTATTTTTTTATATGACATGTGAATGAGAGGGTGAATATTTTTTTATATGACATGTGAATGAGAGGATGAATATTTGTATTTTTTATATGACATGTGAATGAGAGGGTGAATATTTGTATTTTTTATATGACATGTAAATGAGAGAGTGAATATTTGTATTTTTTATGACATGTGAATGAGGGGGTGAATATTTGTATTTTTTATATGACATGTAAATGAGAGACTGAATATTTTTATTTTTTATATGACATGTAAATGAGAGAGTGAATATTTGTATTTTTTATGTCATGTGAATGAGAGGGTGAATGGCTCTATATATCAAAACGACCAGTGAATGAAAGGGTGAATACTTGTATGTCTGTATATGACGTTTGAATGAGCGAATAGTCGTATTTCTATTGGACATGAATGAGAGGGTGAATAGTTGCTTGGCACTTGAATGAGGAGGTCAAAGGTCGTCTCTGTATGAAGGAGTGAATATTTCTATGTTATAGAGAGGGTGAACGGCTCTGTCGCAAGGTGACACGAATGAAAGGGTGAATAGTTGCAAACATGAGAGGGTGAATATTCGTATAAATATACATGCAAGTATTCACCCTCTCATTCACACGTCATATAGGGACAAAAGACATTCGCTCATCCACTCATACATCATTCACTCATTCGTTCACACGTCCTCTGGACCGCCAACCATTCACCCTCTCATCCTCATCTACCTCGGCTAAAAATGCTGAATATATATTTATTGATATGTTTACTAAGTATGTTTAACGCAATAAATGTTTGTGGGTCTTGCGTTACTGCATGAACCCTTACGGCACACGACAACAGAGTACTTTTTTGGTAAATATCTTATTCTTGAATGGAGTCAGCAACATAGTTGAAGTTAGCTGAGTTCCTTCACCTTTCTACTTCTTAGCTCACTTTTTGGAGGGAATTCGGCGCCGTAGTTTTTAGGAACGCTCTGAAAATGACGCTTCACGTTTCCCTTCTTCGGTATAGCGGCGGCAGACCGACAGATGAGGCGAACGCACTTTGAAAATGACATCGTAAAACAAAAGTCCGCCTCCCATTCCGAAGTGATACGGAGGTTTTAGTCTTTTCGCTCGGTCCGGCTCCCCCAAACCTAGAAGTTTGGCTAACTCGCTAGCTTGCTAAAACTGCTAAAACGCGTTGTTATGTGATTCAGTGTCGCAAAAGGTCCGATTGGACGGAACGACTGTCAGTCAAGTGACAAAGTTCATATGAAACAGACACACAACATTCACTGGTTCATCCACATACGAGACTCACCCTGTCATTCACTCCTTCATTCACGTGCCATCTGGACCTCCAACCATTCACCCTCTCAGTCACACATCTGGACCATGCAGGGTCTCCAGTGAACCTCATGAGATAGGTCATTGGTTGGTTGGATGCAGATGATTGGTTGTCGATGAGATAAGGCATGTGATTGGCTGTGGGTCAGATGGAGGCAGATAATTGGCTTTGCTTAAGATGGGTGAATGTGATTGGCTGTCGGTCAGATGGGTGAATGTGATTGGCTGTCGGTCAGATGGGTGAATGTGATTGGCTGTCGGTTAGATGAAGGTAGAGCATTGGTTGTCGGTGAGATGAGGCATGTGATTGGTCATTTGTAAGATGGAGGCAGGTGATTGGCCGTGGGATGGGTGGAGGAATGTGATTGGTTACGAGTTAGATGATGGCAGATGACTGGTTGTTGGTAAGACGGAGACAGACGATTAGCTGTGGGTTAGAAGGAGGAACGTGATTGGCCGTGGGCTGGACGGGGCACGTGATAGGTTATCGGCTAGATGGAGGAATGTGATTGGCTGTGGGTCGTACGAAGGCAGATGACTGTCTGTGACGACCCTTGACAGGCGCTGCTAAAAGGCCAAGAGGAAGAAGAAGAAGGAGGAGGAGGAGGTGAGGCGTCCGTGGCGTCCAGCGAGCAGACGGACCAACGAAACTCCACGACGGAGAAGAAAAGAAGCTCCGACCTCCGGCTTCGCCCGACGAACCGTGTCGGCCGCCCATCGCTCTCTCGCCCCCCCGGGCGCCACATTCAGGCTTCGGCCGCCCCTTCACCCCTCCAACAGCTGTGGAGCCGAGTCCACGGGATCTCACACACACACACACACACACACACACACACACACACACACACGGGGATGTGCTACTGTTCGGCTTGAATGCAGCCGAGGGCGCGGAGGTGCCGGGCTGGATTTTCCCATGCCGGTAGTTTAACTGCTGACTGCATTCAAAGCGGCGGCGAGACCTCCAGCGCCCCCCCCCCCCGAATCCCCCCCGCACCCCCGCTGGGAAGCTCAATGGACTTTGTGTGTGTGTGTGTGTGTGTGTTTGTGTTAATGGCCGACCTCAGAAGGGGGTTCCGTCATTCAGTCATCAGCTTTTCAGCCACCAGCCCGTCGGCCCCGCGGGGGCAAATCATCCGTCAAACTGGGATCTCTCAAAAACCTCCCCGCGTTCCTTCAATCCCTATTTTTTTTCCTTTTCTTTTGAAAAAAAAAAAGCGTTTTTTCCTTCAGTGAGCAGCGAGAAGCGGCGATATTGCGTTTTCCAGCGGCCTCTCCTGCAGAAAAGGCCGGCACAGCCGCCTTCGTTGTCTAGCGAGTCCCCGTAGCTTATTTGATATCTATAGCGATAAAGTCGGGGGGACCCCCTCCCCCTCCCCCCCCCCCCCCTTCCAGCCCCCCCGCCGCCCTCGGGTTCTGATGGATGGCGGCCATCGGGCCGGCCAGCTGCCCCCGCCGGGCCCGAGGGAAGAGGGAGGAGGGAGGAGGCCGGCGTGCCAGAGCTTCACGCCGGGCGAGGGGTTGGACGGAAAGCGGGAGCGGAAATATGGAAAAACATAGGGTGGGCGCAGGATGTGAGCGATCGGGGCGCCGGCGTGGGAGCCAGCGACACGGCGGGAGGCGTGGACGGACGGACGGACGGACGGACGGACGGACGGACGGACGGACGGAGGCGCCGCCATGTTTTCCTCCCGCGACATCAGCGCTTTTTCAGCGCGTTTCGGAAAAACACGATGAATAAACAGGCCGGATGTTGGCCGGGAAGCGGGTAAATAACGTGTTTCGGCGGTTCTGTGACTCCCGATTGCGGGTGTGTCAACTTAAATTTCCCCGTTGGAATGAATTAAAAAGCTATTAATCCGTTCATGTTTTTAAATGAAAGGAATGTCCTTCATAAATACTGTAGAAATAATAATGATAATACTTCATAAAAGAGAGTGTTCGCTGTTTTAAATTTATTTCCTGTGAGGATCGGACCAAGGTGCCAGTTTTCATTCAGTACGTTATCCATTTTTTTTTCTTGCAACGGCACCTCAGCATTCCTTCTTCTTTTGGCTTTTCCCTTCAGGGTCTCCACAGTGAATTAACCTTCTCCATCTCACCCTGTTCTCTGGATCATCCTTACTCACGACGTCCATCCATCTTGTCCTTGGTCTTCCTCTAGACCTCCAATTCCAGCATCTGTCTACCGATAAATTCCCTCTCCCTCCTCTGTCCATGACCCAACCATCTCTGACCTTCTCTCCAAAACATCTAACATGTGTCGTCCGTCTGATGGACTCATTCCTGATCCTCTCCATCCTGGTCGCTCCCAAAGAGAACCTCAACATCTTCATCTCTGCCACCTCCAGCTCTGCCTCCTGTCTTTTGGTCACTGTCAGTGTTTGTAGATCATCTCACCACCGTCTCCTCCACCTTTCCTTTCTGGTCTTCTATCTCTTCATACCCCTGACACTTTTCTCCACCCATTCCAACCTGCTTGAACCCGTCTCTTCACCTGTTTCACCACTGCAAACAAGAAGGGACTCAGATTTGATCCCTGATGGAGTCCCACCTCCACCTTGAACTTCTCTGTTACACCGACAGCACAACTCACCACTGTCTCACAGCGAGCATACATGTCCTGCACCAGTCTTACATACTTCTCTGCACCTTAGCACTCCTGTCAGTTCAAAAATCAAACCTAACCAAATCTACATACGCACAACCCGTTGTTTGTTATTCTCTGTGACAAATAATTTATAATTGTTTGTACTTTTGCACTGTGGTTCTAGAGTAACACTATTTCAATGCTCTGTAGGTGTGAACGTACGGCAGTATTGACACACTTAAAGCTACAATGCTATGCTAAATGTAACTTTGCTACACTTACGGACACAATGCAGTCTAAACTCCATTTATGGACAGAGTGAACCCACTCATATAAAAACCATAAAACCGTCCTCGACCAGCTTTGAACACCTCTTCCGGCACCTCATCTGTCCACGTTCCCCCTTTCCGCCACACCAAATCCCCATAAATGTTTCCTGCCTTCTCACAGACGATGCTCTCCGTCACCTTATCTCACCTACAACGACTTCTCCATCTCGTCACGGACGAGTCCAGGACACGCACACCTCGCTGGTGTTTTTCCATGATTCTCTCCAGGTTAGCTAGCTAGCTAGCTAGCTGAGCCACAGTTTGCATCCGATTGAAACGCTAACAACCACATCAGCAAGAACAACCGCAAGAAAGGAGATAAGAGACAAGCAAATCCTAAATAACGGGATGATGTTCAACGCAAAAAGGAATGAATGGACTGAAATTCAAATAAATGCAACAAAAATGACTGAAACTGATCAAACTTTCCGTAGTTGTTTTTGTCCTTCAACCTCCAGAAATCTGTTTCTCCATCAGCGTGGACGCCTCCTCCAGCCTTCCCGGGTGCCTCCCAGAGGCTACGTTATCTTTATCTTTATCTCTATCCTTTCTTAACTAGTCTTCTACCTTGAGCTACTTCTCTCCAAACCCTCATGGCCGTCTTGGTCTGCAGCTGAGATCATCACCAGGACCTCCTCAGGGCGAAGACCTTCTCCCTATACCTTCTGCAGCGCCACTGGTTGCCCATAAAAGCTTCAAAACAACTACAAACGTGTCCAGAAACTGGTTCCTCCAAAGCGATCAACCCTGGTCCACATCATATCTTCACCTTATATGAAATTCATGTGTTCATAATTGCTGTGAGCAAACTGGCTTTTAGCCTTGGAGTTAGCATATGGCGCTAGCCTGCCATATTTCCTGCCCCCGCTGCCCCCCGAAGCTAACCGCTAACACCGCGCGGAGCTGCCAAGCAACCAGCCGTGCCTTCTATTCATTACGAGGCGCCACGTCGCTGCTGCCAGGATTACCAGGACACACACACACACACACACACACACACACACACACACACACACACAGCAGTCAAAGCAATATGAGGCTAGCTCAGAGGTCTCTTGACAGACGTTTGTTCGATAAGGGAATGTCACCGAGACGCACAAACCGTAAAATAAAACCGCAACTACATGGTTTTTGTTTTTTTTTCTAGATCTGAGCTTGGATTTTCTGGAGGATAGTCGGCCCGCTGGCGTCTTCACACCGGCGCTAGCTTTGATTTGCCGCATTCCCTCGGAGGGCTAGCAGCTTCTCTACCTGTTAAAAAAAAAAAAAATCTTTTATCTCCATCCATCCAGCTCTCGCTCTCCCTCTCTTCACCCCCCCGTCATCGGGGATCTTTATTTCCGTATCCAAACACTTTTATAAATGCAGAGTCCCGGCACCTGGGAGTGTTGAATATTTCCCTCACTCCTGGCTTCATTGGAGGAGGGGGAGGTGGATCTGAGAGCAGGTACCCGGCCTATAAACAGACCCGGCTATCAAAGCAAACCACCCGAGTCAGAAGGACTGCGATATGAGCTTCAGCGTCTGAAGCTGCTGCTGCAGCCGCCGTACATGACCGGACTTCCTGGCTGAAGATCCGCACCGTCGGCGGGACCTCGGCGCCGGGAGCGCACGTAGCGGTTAGCTTCACGGTGTCTGTTTGGATTCCCTTTTCTGTGCGGAGGCTACATGTTCCTCATCTCCTCAGGGTCCAAACAGGTTGGGTTCTTACCAGGACTGGCTGTTAGAGATCCCTGAGTTTCCAGAAATCGTAAGGTTCCCCCGGTGCGACCCGTTGGGCTTCATCGGGTGTTTCTGCTGTTCACTCACAAGACATCCGCCGCCGAGGTCGTCTGCCCGCCGGCTGATGGGACCTGGGCGTGAGTCGCATGGTGGCACCGTTCTGCTCCGTTGCCAAGCTCTTTGGTTGCCCTCCGTTGGATCTGGACTCTGATCCCGACCG